>NC_134797.1:45660320-45687820 GCF_046742065.1 Oratosquilla oratoria | reverse complement strand
GTGAGGTAATGGAAAGAGAGAGAGAAGGATTTGAGGTGAAGGCGGGGCTACATCAGGGTTCTGTAATGTCACCATGGTTGTTCAGTGTGTATATGGATGGGGTGGTGCGGATGTAACACGAGGCTTGATGCTAGTGAGAGAAAGTAGAAGACAGTGTGAGGTGAGCTAGTTGTTGCATATGACACTGGGCTTGTGGCTGGGAAAAAGGAAGGATTGGGACAACTAGTGGTGGTGTTTGGGAGAGTCTGTGAGTGGAGCAAACTGGAAGTACACGTGGACAAAAGTAAGGTGATGGAATGTAGAAGGAGAGGAGAGAGGGTGGCAGTGAGTTGGAGGTAATCTTAATGGAGAAAGGTTGGAGGAAATGATTAGTTTTAAGTATTTAAGGCCGCATCTAACAGGGAGTGGAGGAGTTGAGGTGGAGGTAATCAACAGAAAAGTGAAGCGAGTAAATGTCTTGAGGAAATGAAATATGTAATGTGAAATATCTATCTGAGGTTGAACGTAAAAAGAAGACAGTAAGAAGGGTTAGTTGTGCCTACGGCACTGGATGAAACAGAAGAATGGAATTCAAGAGATGCAGAAAAGAGAGAAGCATAAATATGTTTGAAATGAAGAGTTGAAAAAGTATGGCAAGGGTTACAAGGATCGATAGAGTAAGAAATAAGGCAGTGAGGCAAAGAGTGGGGATGAGAAAGGAGCTGGCAGATAGGGTTGATCAGAGAATACTAGAATGATTTGGGCATATGGAAATAATGAATGAAAAAAAGTCTTGCAAAATGAGTGTGGAAGGCAGAGATGGATGAAGTGAACTTGAGGGGTAGACCGAGAATGAGATGATTTGATGGGGAAGTCTTAGGTACAAGGGGGATATCTGTCGAGGAGAGAAGGTAATGGCTAAGTGGAGAGTGATTGTGAATGGATGATAAATTGAGCAAAAGGCCCTTTCCTCTTTATAAAGGGGGTGAAGTAAGTAATCAAGGCAAAAAACTCGTCCATCCCAAACCAGTCCAACAACTATTTGTTATTCCATCTTAGTTCCTTGTGAATAAAGGGTCAACTCTGACCATGCCCACTGGTCGGGTCAGAGACAATACGGCAAGACAAAGCACCTCCACAACATGCTCCCACAGCCGAGGCTGGTTCACCCCCACCGTTTCATTACATGGTGACAGACAAGAAGAAGAAACGGATAGGAAATATGAAGAGGAAATACTTATATATTCCTTACGCTGAAACTTGATGTCATTCTCGAGTTCTGGAAATGACTCTCCACTAGTTCCACGGCAGAAGAATGTGACATACAGCTTCCCTCCAGGACGCAGCCAGCTCTGCGTGTTTACATCGAATTATTCATCCAGGTCATGATAAATGTTGCAATTGATTATATCTCGACATGCAAATGGTGTTATATCACATTGAGCAGTGTTTATATTCAAATATATAAGGTGCACATAGTAAATGATCATATAAGGAATGTTGCAGATATAATTTACTATTTTGGATATGTGTTTTATGATGAGAATTAGCAAGCTGAATGAGAAGATAAAAGAGAAATAATACTAGGAGAAGCTGAAAGAAACGTGGAAAGGAGGAGTAGAAAAAAGAAAGGGTAAGTTTCAAGGAAGAAATTGACAAAGTGTGGAAAGATAGTATGTAGGACAAAAAGGATGGGATGGAATAGAAGGAAGGGAAGTGAATGGTGGGATTTAGAGACGGAGATGACAGTGGAAGAGGAGAACCAAGCGCAAGCCAATTGGTTTCAAGGTAAAACTAGGGACGCTTATGAGAGGTGCAACGAGAGAGGAGAAGCAAAACGTAAGGTGAGGGAGGCAAAGAGGAGAGCAGATATAAAATGGGAGTAGGAATTTTATTTTTTTAAAGAATAAAAAGAAATGAAGAAAGTGAAGAGAGTGAGGGGGTGAGGCAGGTGAGAAAGGCTAAAGAGTGCAGCAGATGGACCAACACTCAGAGATCCATCTCTTCTTTTGTTTTTCCACTTGTCATATCTTCCACTGTTTTGCCCATTTCTGATACTTGTATTTATTGCCTTGACGTTAATTTTCCAAACTTATCTCTAGGTATATATATTGCCTAGATCTTTTTTGCAGCAACTTGCAGTCTTCATATCTTATCCTCATCATATGTAAACATGGTTTTGTAGTTTGTCATGCCTTTCATCATATTATCTACCAAGATTAAGAGGATTGTGGGACTTCGCTAATCGCTGCCCTCCACCCTGACAATTCATCATTTACTACTGTCAGGAGCATCAGGAATTTTTTCTTCCAATCAAATAGAATACCTCTAAACCCTCCAATGTGCTGTAGTTTCCATAGTAGTCGATGATGAGGTGCTTTCTCGAAGGCCTTTTCCACATACAAGAGTATACCTTCCAAAAGCTTAATAGGTTCAACACACGTGGTCTTCTAGTTCTAAAACGAAATTTAATGTCTTCCAATATGTTTGTTTCATTAATGTATTCAACCCACCTCTTGTTTATAATTCTCTCACTCCATACTGGTCAGGGGGGTCACTGACCTTAGTGAATTGGTGTCACATCATCCTTTTTCCAACACTTTGTTTTCTTTTGGATGATCACACAATTAATTTATAAATCTTGTCCGCGTGAATATGTGTATTTCCTAAATTGTAGCATAATGGAACAAAGTTGCACTCGTTCCTGTTTTTTTTTCCTCCAATTATCATACTTAGTTTTAGATTAAATTTTGGGCTTAGCTTGTCTTAACTGTTCAGTGGATGGTGCATCTGTATAGAAACTTGTGCTTTTTGATGTCTTTTCCTCATTATTTGATCAAACTTTTCCCCATGACCTCGTTACTCCACAGCCCCAAACCAGGAGGTCTTTGTCAGCTTTATCAACTTCCTTTAATGACAAAACAGTTTTGTCAAGTATGTGTGTGTGTGTGTGTGTGTGTGTGTGTGTGTGTGTGTGTGTGTGTGTGTGTGTGTGTGTGTGCGTGCATGTGTGTGTGTGTGCGTGCGTGTATGTGTATGTGTGTGTGAAAATACATTCTTCACATAAAAATAGCTTTACCTGGATTTTTTTGAAAAAAGATTCTTTGTCATCGATATACATCAAAGCCTCTCGAGAGTAAATGGCATCAAAGCTTGCGGGATCTAACTCTATCTCTGTTATGTTTGCGATTTCGAAGTGGATCTGAAACGAAATTGATCGAATCTGTAATGGCTCAAGACAAAGTTATGATTGTGCTTATAAAGATTATGTGTATTTATCTAGTTGTATTTGCCTAGTTGTATTCTAACTATCCATTTTATATAGATGATGGGGTGAAGGGGGCTTTGGGGAAGAGGGAAAGAGGGGAATATCTGTTGAGTAAGGACGGGAGAGGACAGAAGACAGAGGTGAATGGAGAATGGTTGTATATGGATGATGCATGAGCTGGAATGGGTGGGGGGTGAGGGAGCATGTGTGAGAATAATTTGACGCAGCCCAAAGGGATTTCTTCCCATCTTCTCCTTATCTGCATGAGGGGATGGAGAGGGGGGGTCGCCGATTTAATGAAGCGGCCTTGCTGTGTCTTGCGACACTGCTTCTGACCAGGGCAGTGGACAAGATGCAGGGATGAGCCATCATCCAGGAGGTGCCAAGATAAGAGGGTGGAGGGGTGTGGAGTGTATTTAGGGATGGAATGGGTGGGAATGGTTTTATGTCTTTTCTTTTTGGCTACCTCCCTTGTAAGGGGGAAAAAGCCTTGGTATATGTATGTATTTTATATGGGAACATGATCAGACAATTTTCCCAGGCTGAATAGCCAATGGGCTGAACACGAATCTTCATGCTAGTCTAAATGTGGATATTGAAAAAAAAAAAAAAAAAAAAAATTACATCATTAGCATGAACATTCAGGCGAAATATTTGTATTCTATATTACTCCTAGAGAAGGGATTAGAATATGTTTGTAAATTTTTTTGGGGATTCATGTTAGATAGTTTGGAGTAATAATTTGCTTACGGCCATATATGATACTTCAATGAAAACTTTGTATTCACAAATTGTTAATGCGATGAATATAGAATCATGAACCTATGAAGATAATTCACACAAAGAGGTATTTTTCATGTTTGTCTGATAGAGACTAGTTTTTATGTTTCAATACTGCTACACTGTTTCCAAGGGTTCACTGGCGACATCTTCATTTGTGCAAAATTAATGTTTCCTGGTTTCCTCCCAGACAACTTATAAATTTTAATATTACTGTGTGTGTCTGTTGTGATATACAATTCGTGTACCCGCTAGAACCATAAACCAAATATTCAAACTATCAAATCCTGGATATTTTCTTTTTGTTGGACCAAATTCACACATTTCCTCATATCTCCCACCATCCTACATACCAAATCCTGGATATCTTCTTTCTGTTGGTCCAAACGTGTCTTTGCAGTCTTAATCATGTTGGTCGAGATGTCGACACCGTGGACGTGGACCCCGTAGTTCTGTGCCATAGAGATGGCTGCGCCGCCGGCTCCGCATCCCAGATCCAGCACACGTTGACCTGGTGCCAGATTCAACGTCTTTATCATTTCCTGTGGATATAATAATTAGTTTTCACTTTACTGTAAAGAGAGAGGTGTACATTCTGGGTGAACACAGCCTCATTTTATAAATTATTTTATCCGTTATAGGAAGATTAGTGAGAGATGTGAATGGGCAATGGGGGTGTTTGTGTTGCGGAGGCACCGCAATCCCACAAAGGATTTCGAAGGTTACATCATGTAAGCAGAAACATCCAACTCTATAGATCCTCGATACTCAGTATTGCATCAGCCAATGCTTAGCAATGCACATAGTCAAATGATACTCAGGCAATGAGGGGTCTTTCGACATTAGAATGTCCTGTCTGCGTGTGAGAAGGCAGTCATGATTACAAAGATACATAATGAATGCAGGCTGAAGGGGTTTGGTTGCTCCGTGAACACACCTTTTTAGTCCTCCGTAATCAGCATAGCATCCTTTTTGTATAACACTTAAGATGAAGGCTGGGAGCGTCAAGGGAGGATACCATTCTTTTTATTGAAAATACATATATTTCAACATGAACTTTGTGGTTATGTCCATCAAATTAATGAAGATGGGGTAACGAATCTTCCGTTGTATAAGTTGACAATAAGTAGCATCTGGTTAGGTTAGGTTGGGTCACATTCTTATCTATTCTCTGAGGTCTGGGGTGGCGATTCTTAAAGTGTTGTTGGTTGGGGTGACAATTCTTCGGGTGGGTTAGCCCGGAGGGACGATCCGGGATGACTAGGGAACCAAAGAAATATATATGTCCACCTAGCGCTAGAATTTTAATAGTGACGATTTAAAATCCACAATTAAATCAAGAAACACGAAACAATCGTTAGTTATAGGGGATTCTGAAAAATATCGATGGCAGATATATGGCTGTTAAGAGAATAAAATTCTTGAAGCGAAGCAGTTGAATGAAAACAGGAACGTCAGGGAACACATTAAACAAAGAAAACCGACATCACGATTACTAAAGGGTAAAGCAACATCTATTTATTGGACAACAGATATATATATATATATATATATATATATATATATATATATATATATATATATATATATATATATATATATATATATATATATTCAGCTGAAGATGACTTGGTCTCTGAAATTACTTACATTTTTTAATGAATGCACAAATAAACACCACTTCAAAGAGCTCGTCTGAACTTATAACGGTCATAGCCGAGTCGCCTTGCCAGACCCGGCTCGGAGAGGCAATGTCCTTCTTGCATTGAAATGTGGACTAGTGGTGGGCAGCTACCGGTAAAGTTACCGGTTTTATCGGTAACAGCCTTGGCGGTAGCTTACCGGCAATAATTCTGCTACCGTTAAGGTTCCGTTAACCGATAAGCTATACCAAACACTCGTGGAGCGGTAAGCACGTCTCGGCTTGGTGGTACTGAGTGACGGTAGTGGTGGGCAGCTACCGGTAGTTACGGGTTTTATCGGTAACAACCTTGACGGTAGCTTACCAGCAAAAAATCTGCTACCGTTTAGGCTCCGTTAACCGATAAGCTATCCCATAATACTCAGAGAGCGGTAAGCACGTTTCGGCTTGGTGGTACTGAGTGACAGTACTGACGGCCCTACGTAGGATGAAAATGAACAGGAACGTATTCAACGTGCTAGATCGTCCTGCTCCCTTCTCGGCCCACAGATGCACAGTACGAAATGTACGTATTCGAATATGAAAATTAACAGACGTGCTAGATCGTTTTGTTCGCATCTCGGCCCGCAGAGGTTCAGTGCAAAAGGTACGTATTCGATTTGTCAGCCTGTGTGATCGAGAAATGAAGAGGTGGTCAAACTCCTCGACAACTTTTCAGTCTGCCTGGTTAAAGGATCACATGTTTAATAAATGGTTAGCGGAAGTGAAAGAGGATTGAAATAAGTCACTTTGTAAAGTTTGTAGAACGGACATAAAGCTCACAAACGGGGAGATTGGAGAGACACTGTTTCCACACTTACCAGATCTTCATATTTAACTTTATATTTAATGTTTATTAATATATGCATATTTACATAAATGTACGCAGTTGCTCATGAAAGACACCATCTGCATGTTACAATCTATTTGTACTGTACTTGTATTGGAGTTAATCACAAACAAGTTCACAAATACACTTATCAGACTCGCACGAGTGATGACTGACAAGGATATATATATAAGCTATGGGTTGGGGCAGGGAATACAGTATACCACAACAGACTCACGGAAAGCAGAGACAAGAATAAGCGGGCAGAGATGATCAAAGATTCTGGTGGATTAACACTGTGCCCATTGAAGTGGCCTCTACGACGCAAGGTAACGTGTTATTCAAAAATAATATTTGTTAGTGATACGCATATAATTATTATTCGCGTAGTCTTAAGTAACTAATATTTGCGAGCCTTACCCTAGATTGGTGGAGGTGGCGCGCGCTGGCGATTCCGGTGGGCATGTATCCAAATGGATACACAGAATAAAAAATTAAAATAAAATATATGCGTGTGTTTTTTGTCCATTTAAAGGTACTATAATATAAATATAGGGATCGTAGAGTCCTGCTAATACAAAATTAACGTAATTCCAATATAAAAAATGACAACTATGAACAATTGAAAAAAACTTTGACAGAAATTCAAAGGGTTGAGATTGTGTTCCTGAGCCTAATATAAGAGGAACTTGGTAAAAAAAAAAAAAAAAAACATTATGAAAATGACCTACATATGTCAATTCATCTCGCACAAAACCTTTAAAACCTCAATTGTACAAAAAAACTTTGTCCTGACTAAATGAAAAATGGGTGATTTTGGAAATGAATTTTTATGTGTAATGTGTAAAAATAATGCATGTAATTATTTTTCTTTTATGAAATTGTGTTTCTATGTGAAAAATATATTCTTTGTATGAAATTGCACTTACATAGAGACGGAAGTGGAGTGTGAGAGGGGGGATTGGTGCGTAGGCCTATGCACTGAGGGAGAGGAGGTAATGCTGTGACCACGAGAGTTGGAGTAACGACTCGGAGCGCAGGATTTTTATAGTGACGACGTTACAAAACTTGTGACTACACACCATAGTAGGATGAAATTTGTTTAGATTTAAGTCATAAAGGCGACTCGAACTTGGGACGTCACTACTACCTCACGAGTCTATTACCGGTAAATTACCGGTAATTCCGGTAACGGCATTGTTGTTTACCGGTAATTCCGGTATTGAAATTAGCGGTATTTGCCCAGCACTATTTTGGACTATACGTCTGAAGTGGTTGGACTCGCTATTGTGGACATTCATTTGTAATGCAGAAATTACAATCCAACTTGTTCAATGTATGAAGATGAACATTAGTAACTATAATGTAAAATTAAACTGAATTATTTACATGTATAATGCCATTAAATGCATCCAACTGAATTATTCCAACGAATAAAAAGAAAATTGGTATATTATATATATATATATATTATATATATATATATATATTAATATTTTAAAGTCAAAAAACTAGTATGCAGAAAAAGGCACATTTAGCTATTTATCAATTTATCGTATATTATATACGTATGTAAACTTATATATTATATATATAGTATATATATTTATATTTTTATACACAAGTCAAACTAGTATGCAAAAAAAGTACATTTATTTATTTATCAATATATCGTAATATATACGTATGTAAAACAATATATATATATATTTATATATATATATATATAATATATACTATATTTATATATATATACGAGCCTATACACAAGTCAAACTAGTATGCAAAAAAGTGGACATTTATCTATTTATCAATATAGCCGTAGGATTTGTATACGTATATAAAAAATATATTTTTCTAAAGGTTATCCTTGTTTTCGTTTTCTCTCGTGTTTTTTGATTATCAAACGAAACATACTATTGTATACGATTATTTTATGTCTATTAAAAGATCGTTAATGGACGAGATGGGAAATATTATGTGACGTGTTAGATAATGCTATGAAAAAAGAGAAAATGTTTCATTTGAAACATATAATTGCATAAAGCGTGTGTATGTTAAGTTTGGAATAATCGTGATACTGTCAAAAAAAAAAAAAAATCTCCTCTCTCTCTCTCTCTCTCTCTTCTTGTAGTTAGCAAAAGACAATTATCAACATATCGTATGAGGAATATTTATATATATATTTTATATGTTATGTATGTACACACACACACACACACCACACACACCACACAACACCACACACCAACCCACCCCACACCCACACACCCACACACACACCCACACACCCCCACACACACAACACACCCACCCACACACACACATATCTATATCTATATATACATATATATATCCCATATATATATATATATATATATATAAACACAAAACTCAATACCTATAGGAGATATGAAGGCAGGTTAAAGAAGGCGCATAGTCGACTGACACTAATAAATTTCAGAAAGATAGGGTGGTATATATCCGGGACGATAGTTTCATGATTGTTAAGACCATATCGTTTTTTACAAACAGAAGTGTGGATACATGGAACATATTATTACTGACGAAGTTCACCTGGGTCAAGATGGAATGTGCGAAAAGAAGCAACGCAACAGAATCGTCACATCAAAACACGACTAAATACTTCTAGCTTCAAAACGGAACGGACCACACCAAACACGGACCCATAATGGATATTCACTCCTCAATTTTTATTATGCACCAATCATATCTTAAAAGTTTTTTTGGACAAAGATTAACAATAGGATATGAACCAAAACACAACAACACCCTGGGGGGCCAACCTGGAACACCCCCCCCCCCCTCCCCTGGAATCGCCACTGGCATGGACAACTTTATCACAGGGGAAGCCACTGAACCCTAATATACTCTAACGTTTCGTTCGCGTAGAACTTCATCAGAAAGGTCCCCGGAAAACTGTCATTGAAGTTTATGTACTAAACTTAGTTATCTTGTCGGATACTTGGGGAGACAAGGTCGTTTTTCTGACGTGTTCTAGAATTAAAATACTAGTTTGTTTTTCTAAATTGATAAATCCTCCTCTATGGTTCGATGAATTCTTAGTTGATATATATGCTGATTCCTACAAATTCTTCTAGTGACTTGATCAACACCTTTATGCAGTACTTCAGCTCCTCTCCCGTTTGGTATAATTTATATATGTGTATATATATACATTACATATATATCTATCCTGTATATAAATATATACTATATATATGTATATAAATATGTAATTGTCTATGTTTATATTTATATATGTTTATATATATATATATATACATATATAAAATGAATATATGTATATATATATATTCATATATATATAATATCTATATATCTATATACATGTGTATATATATATATATATATATCTATATATATCTACATATCTATATCTATATTCTATACATGAGTATGTATGTCTCTATGAATAATAAGTGTATATAGTATCTATCTATATATATTTTATATATTTAGCGAGAGAGAGAGCGAGACACAGAGAGCGAAGAGAGAATTGGTGAGGAAGAGATGGGCAGGACGGGAGGGATAGAGAGCTATCATGACTGGACGGGGAGGGAAGAAAGGACACGGGAGACATGGAGGGTGTGGAGAAACAGACAGAAAAACCCACCGAGTGGGTAATGGCTGTCTGTGTGATGTGTGTGTGTGTGTGTGTGTGTGTGTGTGTGTGTGTGTGCGGAGTGTGTGCGTCTGTGTGTGTGTGTGTGTGTGTTGTGTGTGTGTGTATGTGTGTGGTGTGTGTGCATGTGTGTTGTGTGTGTGTGTGTGTGTGAGAGAGCGAGAGAGAGAGGAAGAGAGAGGAAAGAGAGACGGAAGAGAGGAGACGGAGAAAGCGAGAGAGCGATCTCCGGTGGGAGAGGTTTGGTCCAGCTTTTCAAGGCAAGACGGGCCATTTCCCTGATCTGACCCGCGTATGGCGAGGCCCATTTGTGGACAGTTATAAGTTCAGGCAAAACCATTAGGGGTTTGTGACATTCGCAGGCAAAAAATCTATATCTGAAGTTGGGGGGAGGGGTGAGATTACAATAAGCGAAAATACATGTTCGAGTCGAGGGAAAATATTAAAGAAACCAAGAGTCCCTTGCTACAGATTGAGATTTTGTACAGGACGTGCAAGTGAACAAACGGCACACACAATGCGTACCATGGCTTGTTCGTCCCCGCCAACGGAGAAAGAAGCCCTCACCATGGATATACTCGGACTTGCTGAATGGCCTTTCAAGGAAACACTGGTTTTGTTGTCGAAAGAACTGCTGAAATTCGTTGGTATCCATGGCACTCAGATGAAGGATTATGACGCGTTCTTGATGTGGTTAAGAACAAACTGAAACATACCGGACATAACATGAATAAGATGCGCCTTGAAGACAGGGCCCTTACATGCCTAAAAACAAAAAAAAAACAAAAAAAAAAAAACAAAAAAAAAAAAAAAAAAACAAAAAAAAAAAAAAAAAAAAAAAAAAACAAAAAAAAAAAAAAAAAAAAACAAAAGACCCCCCCTGTAAACGTTGGATAGGTTTAGTGTACCCGTTAAATAGGTTTGTTAGGTTTAGTGAAGGAGGACTTAATGCGGGCGAGATAACCTCCAACACGGGAGTTTACTACTTTTAATTAACCAATTGAGGCAAATCTGGGTTACAAATATTGATAAGGTACAAATGGGCCCTAGTGGCCAGATTACAATAAGTGCCAGGCCTTGACCTAGGGCACACTAGGCTGGCAGCCTGCTCGGTCTGCCTAGCTCTGGACGATGGGCCGGTCGGCTCTTGACCAACCCCGCCTCTGGCTACGTGACCAAGGGTGTTAAAGGTTATCTAGGTTGTTAGTAGGTTACTGAACGCAAAGGCGTTAGTCTCGCCTATTCTATGCATTAGGGTCAGTTTATATATATAAGGGTTAGTTGTATAATTAGTGGATATTGTTAGGTATATTTCTTCTATGTTAGTTTAGTGCGTACTATACTAGGGCAGTTATACTAAAAGGACTTTAGATAAGTTCGTCTGGTGACAGTGGGTATCTATCTTGTTTGTCATAGACCTATGCTGCGTTAGGGGTATGAAGTGGGAAATGCACGGGTTAGCCAGAAGGGGAGTCTCGCTATGTTGCAAGCCTGTGGATCACGTGCGTAGGTAGGGTGATGGTTAACATTGCCTCCCTGACCTTTTGAGGTACGTCCTCGTACCTAGGGTTACGGTCGTGACACTGGGGTTGGCATACATAATTGTAAAAAACTTAAGGATATGATAATTTGTAATTTGCTAGTGGGGTGATATTGATCTGCACATTTTGTTTTGAATGAGTAAAACGGGGGGGGGAAATTTTTATTGAATATTATCATATCTTGAAGGTGTTCAATAAAGCTAAAAAAACCTTGTATAACACTAGTATATTCTCTCTTTCAATGCTAATGAATTTTCACTTTCCACTTTACCATTAGTATCTCTGTTCAATGAGAAATCTTTGATGATCTTCTTTACTCTGAGATATATTTTGGATTATACCCTTTCACTACAGTCATAGCTTTACTGAAGACAATACATCCTAAGTGGTTAGTGTGTTTTTAATTAATATGTAAGTTTGTGTAGCGCTAAATATTCATATATAGGTAAATAAATTATTTACATTGCATACCAGATATAATACAAAGTTGCTCGTATTGAGATTGGTTATTGGTTCACTTTTCATGGTAAATACTTTTCTCTGCTTGTTCTTATTTATACGCGCTTATACATAATTTATATCTATTTAAAGGGCGTTTAATTTCTTTTATTTTCTTTTATATATTCATTTTTAATTCTAGGGTATGTCTGGTATGGAATGCTTATTCATCTTGTTTGAGTGGGTGGGTATATGCGTGTAATTTATTCCGGCACCTGAATTATATATATACAAACAAGGGGAAATCGTGGGCGTCTATGGTTTATACCTCACGGTGATAGGTGACGGTAGTTGTGGATCGTGGATGAGATTGTCTCTCGGATGTGTCTCGTCGTCCTGGGTTCCACTGCGTCTTGACTGAAGTCGTGATGACGTTGTCGATCTAGGAGTAGGTGCGCTGGCTCTCGGCTGAATGGGCTGCGTCCGGTCTCGGCTTGGGGCCTCGGGTTTGCTGATTGAACGGGTAGAGGGGTGGTGGTTACTGGTAAGTACTTGCTTTCTGAGTGAAGGTGCTGAGCTTGTTGATCATGCGTTGATCTCGGGTGAGGACGGTAGGGGTGAGGTGGAGTTCTTCTTTCGGAGAGGGATCCTGTGGTAGCTGAATGGAATCTTTTGTGGTTTGAGTTGACGGTTCGATCTCGTTGGTTAGGAGTCTTTGGAATCATGGATACTGAGCTGTGTAGAGTTGACAGGATCTTCTCTTCTGACGGAGGTCTCTCCGTAGAACATTCTGTCCGTATGATTGGTAGCGCACTGCCACCAGGTGGTTCAAAATCGAATGGGTTCGATTTCACCACCGATTCTAAGATTGGTGCAAAGCTGCGATCTTAGAATTCTGACTGTCGTCTCGAATGGAGTGGTTGGTGGAGGGTAGTGAGTAGACGTGTCGCTTGCTTATAAAGCTCGCTGACGAATTGATGAGCTAGCTTTCTGATGCGGTTGATGAGAAGTTGAAAAACAGGCGTTAGTCTCACTATTCTATGCATTAGGGTCAGTTTATATATATAAGGGTTAGTTGTATAATTAGTGGATATTGTTAGGTATATTATATCTATGTTAGTTTATGCGTAATATACTAGGGCAGTTATAATAAAAGGACTTTTGATAAGTTAGTCTGGTGACATTGGGTATCTATCTAGTGTTTGTGGGAAATACAAGGTTTAGGCAAGAAGGGGAGTCTTCGCTATGTTGCAAGCCTGTGGATCACGTGCGTGGTGGGTGATGGTTACACCCCTCCCCTTCCCCTATTACCACTTCCCATCTCCCACCATTCCTTACTACCTATTATAAGCTATTGGCTTGCGAAATAGTTACGCAGATTTTAAAAATTTTATGTAATAATGTCCCTATTGCAGACAGGATAAAGGAAAAATATTATTTCATATTTGGTTGAGTCTGACGCAAAATTCGTATATTACGGTCAAATATCCGGGGCTCCTTTGACCACATTTTTCCTTATGATTATTTTGTCAGCCTTGTGCGCGGCATATCCAGACAAGACTTGCCCCCCCCCCACACCCTCACATGTACCGCCTCAGGATAACGTTTTTATGTGACGGCCTTGCTAGAAGGGACGTCCCCGTGATACACTATGTTAATGGAACATTAAATGCAAGGGACATAAATGTGAGCCCTTGATATGAGAAACAGTTGGCATTAAAAATGAGACTGAGATTAGGTGTGTTTGTGCTTTTCCACGCCCATTACCCGTCAAAAACTACACTAACTTTTTAAAAATCGCTACTGAAGTTCCCCTTCATCTGCGGTACTTATACCATGAGGATTCAAAAATACTTAGACTGATCTGCAGTTATCTCAATATTATAGATAAGGCTTTTCATCTGTGAGACTGGCAAAGAGCCTATGTTATACTGATTGGTTCCTTACTAAAATAAAGGCCAGTGCGAAAAATCGTAGGCATTCTGAAAACAACAGCTTTTTAAGCTTTCCCTGCTCCCAGCAGTGGCATTACTTTTGCAACGCAAATTTTAGGATAGGTGCAGTTATTCTCCATCGCATTCCACCACATTCCCCCTAAAAAAAAAAAAAAAAAAAAAAAAAAAAAAAAAAAAAAAAAAAAAAAAAAAAAAAAAAAAAAAAAAAAAAAAAAAAAAACAAAAAAAACAAAAAAAAAAACTTAGATAAAATTACAAAAACACCCCGGACATTACTGTCAATTTGCAAGGTACTTATATATGGTGGTTCACAAATATTCAAAGTGATAGGAGTTATCCAGTGATGTTAGACAAGAATAGCCTCTGTGAGACTGGCATTCCTTCCTCCTGCTCACTCAGTGTGGGACACTTCGCTTTCAACACTACATGCAGATGTGCTGAGGCACAGAGCGGACCCGGTTTAAACCTATGAAGCTCTGTAGATGGACAATGAATGAATAAACCCCCTTTGACTTTGAATAGGACAACATTGTACTGTTTCAGTGATTGGTGGATTACACCAACTCTGGGCTGGAAGCGGGTAGGCATTGGATGTGGGGTGGTCATCAGTAGGCTCACGATTCCACCTACGACGTGTTTGCTGCATGTGGGTGTATGTGTCCTTCCTCACGTTCTCGGTGGTAAAATCCTCTCATCCACATACCCGAAACCCATCGCTGACATTTATCCGAAGTCCTCATGTGGTTTGGAACGAAAACCGGATCCAAGTAACCTTAATTCATATGTGGTCTATAATCCTAAGTCCCCTGTCATACACCATTGCAGCAGCGTGTTTAGCTCGGTGGGGTACTCCCAGTTTTTGAAACAGTTTAACATCAAGTCGGATCCCGTCGAAATAACCGATAATTGTGGATCATATTTACAAGCAAATGATGTCCTCTTGTGCGGGTTATAGATTAGATTAATTTGTTCGCAATGGAGACAACTTGCGCATTAACATGTGACGTCATAGACAACGCTCCAGTTTACTGAGATTTTTAGGAACTGTGGCGGGAAACAAAATAAATCACTATTTCAATTTATTCACACCACATACACACGACATGTATATTATATATATATAGATAACTGTATTATATTCAATGATAGTATATATCATACTATACATAGAATCCGTACATAACATATACCCAAGGCTTTCCTCCCCCTTACAAGGGAGGTGGCCAAAAATGGAAAAGGCCTAAAATCATTCCCACCCATCTCCCATCCTGAATAAGCACTCCACACCGCCTCCAGCCCTACCCTCTTTATCATAGCACGCCTCCTGGACGACGGGTCACATCCACCTGCACCTTGTCCACGCTACCCTGGGTTCGAGAAGCCAGTGTCGCAAGACCACAGCAACAATTCCACAGCAAGGCCGCTTTCATTATAATCGGCGACCCCCCCTCTCCAGTCCCTTCCATGCATAAAAGGAGAGAGAACGGGGAGAAATCCCTTCGGGACTGCGTTCAAAAATTTGCTCACCCCATTACATACTACCGTCACCCTCCTTCAAGATTCCCCCCACCGCCACTTTCCACCGTCAGTGCATCACAACATCATGCCATAGATACAACCAGTTCTCACATGTCACACCTCTGGTCCTTCTGTCCTGTGCCTCTCCCCGTTCCTTGTCCCTCAACAGGAGCATTCCCCCGTCCCCCCCCCCCCCCCTTCCCCCCCGTAAAGCCACCCCTCTCAGACGCCCATCTCCATCCACACTCATCCTATGGGACGGTCCCTCTATGTTCACATCCCTCTCACATCTGCGCGCTTCCATTCCAAATATACTAAGGTAATTAGATTATATATTAATATAAAGAATATATTCTAATATAGTATCATATATAGTATTAGTGTAGTATATAAGAGTATGATATATAGTGTATGTAATACTTTACTAAACAGAAATGTAGTTAAGCACATTTGTAACCTGACACACTTAGGAAGACCGCCACAGTCGCGGACGAAAGAATAAACTTTCGATATAAAGAAAGAATCCTATAGTTTCGGCTATCAACTGTAGCCCTCTTTCAGGAAAGTTCCATTAAGATAGAGAACAGAGGGGACTTATAAAGACTACAGTAAGAAGAGATGTGGGAGCAGTTGGACCTCCACTCAGCGCGGGGACAAACTGGGGTGGCCGAGAGGAGGAGGAGGTTGCGAGGGAGAGGGGGGGATGTTACACGTCCGCACCAGCTTGCTTACTGCTGCTCGTGATAAGCATTATTGTCAGGTGTCCACTGCCCTTTAGAAATATTGATATTGATAGCAGTGGCAAGTGGAACACCTGACCAGTAATCTCACGCGCAGCAGTAAGCAAGCTGGTGCGGACGTTACATCCCCCCCCCTCTCCTCACACCGTCCTCCCTCCCTCCGTCCCACCCCAGTTTTGCCCCGCGCCTGAGTGAGGTCAAAGCTGTCCACATCTCTTACTTACCTGTTAGTTTATAAGTCCCCTCGTGTTCTCTATCATTTATTTACTCTTCCTGAAAGAGGGCTACAGATTGATAGCCGAAATATAAGGATTTTTCTTTATTCGAAGTTTATTCTTTCTTCCGACTGTGGGTTCCTGTGTGTCGATATTGGTAACTATATACGACACACACACGACGAATATCTAACTACTCATATTCTATCTACTATCTATCTATCTATCTATATATCATATATTCATATATATAATATACTACAGTATAGACCAAGCCGGGTATATATATAAAATATTATCTTACTATATATTCTCTCATATCATATACGTAATATATTTGAATAGTATTTATAGCTGTCATATACATTTTACATTATTAAGATATATAATGTACTATATATATACGTATTCTTTGAATATATACTATATATATATATATAGTAGTCGTATATATTATATATTTCTATGGGATAGGCGAAGGCCATATTACTGATGCAAGACTGTTAGCGTGTGTTGAAGTGAGGTCGCACCACACCAGCTGGCGATAGCATATATTATGCTATGTCAGAAGATTGCTTGTTGTTCTAAGGTTGCGCACCACACACGTGCGGTCCGCTCTGGAGAGAAGCAAGGTTTCTTCAAAGCAGAGATTGCTGAAGTTTCCCATGGGTGTATATGCTCTCTCGTGAGACGCGCTTTCGCGCCTGTAACTGGCCATGCGTTCAGGAGGTGTGGGCTGGTCATAAAGATTGAATGACCGGAATGAATGGAATCGAAGTGATGCGTGGGACCGGTAATAATCAGCGCTTAGGTATGGGGGAGTGGCATCACCGGGCAGACTGCCCGGGGCAGGTGGCGTTCCAGCCCAATCAGGCGGGCCCACGGGGTAAATCATTGTCTCTGCCATCTGGTTGGTAGAAAGACATTTCGGGCCTGTGTTTGCTGGATGTTCGTTGATAGCGGGTTTTTTTGGTTTGATAAATGAGCAACCGCTTCTGTCATTCTTAGTCCGTCGTCTGGTGTCGTTGTTTCTCTCGATGATGGTGGTGTTTGTTTTCCATGTGGTGCCTTGTTTGAGTACGAGCCCATAGTTCGTCACAAAGGTAATGCCGTCCTTATGCGCGCCTGCTCTCGTCCTGCAAAATGGGCTGAGATCCCTCTTCGACAATGTTGTGGTGGTTACGCCGATGTACTTGGAGTTAGGGCGACTGCAGTTGCCACTGGGAGCATGTGTGTTCGTACACGGTATATCACCTCCTTGCATATCACTTGTGCTTGCGGTAGGCAAGCTGTTCACTTTATGACCAAGTTGGATGTCTTCCGTGTCTTGTCGTAGAGAGTGACGAGGTCAATTTTTTAAAGCTCCGCGATCCGGTGGGTGTGACATTCTTGTAGATATAAATATTTCTGAGGGCTTTTTCGTCATCCTTTATATATAACATATAGACCACCGGATATAGATTGTATAATATATATAATATATATATATCTATCTACTATATATATATATATATATATATATATATATATACATACAGTGAATAGGTTGCCCAGTGAACAGATTAAATATCTTTTCAACCCACAAATCACTTTTAGTTCCATGCCATCGCAGTCCGAGCACTGAGAGTAGCTCGAAGGAGGCATACGTTGGCAATGGCAACGTGGTCGAGCCGATGACCTCGAACGTCAGCCCGCCCGTGACAAAGTCGCACTGTTCGCCTCTTTGTGTCCCACTGGGCGAGCTGGAGTTCGAGTCCTCGGCTCGACCTGCGATTTCTAATTTCCAAAAACGGTCTGTTACGCCTCCTCTTTCGAGCTAATCTTAGTCTCGATTGCGACTGGCATGGAATTACCTCTTCAGTGATTACTGTGTGTGTTGAGATCAAAGATATATTTGGATAATAGTAGTATAATATATATATCTTTTATATATATTATATATATTTATAGTGTTAGTATACTAAACAATCTACGCGGACTCGGCAAATGGTTACCCCAGCGATCAATTGATATTTTAGATTCAGAACTCACATCTACAGTACTTGTTTGGTGTGTGTGAAATTCCCATGCCATCGCCCAAATCTGAGGACTGAAAGAAATCGCTCGAGATGGAGACATATTTGTTGGAAATTGAAACGTGATACCGACGCCAAGGATGGTCGAACCCAGCTTAGAACCCGGCCAACTCATAAGTATTTACAGCGCTGACTGTTAGTAACCTCACTTGAATTGCTGCTTATCTTCTTCTTGACTGGTAATTGCGCATTGGTTTAAGTCACTGTAACTTTTGTTACGAAGTGTAGCTGGGGTTCGAATCCTTGGCTCGTCCACGTTTCAATTTCCAACCAAATGTCTCCATCGAAGCGATTCTTCAGTCTCGATTGCGATGGCATGGAAATTAAACAGTTGTTTCTGCCTGAAAAAAAAAAAAAAAAAAAAAAAAAAAAAAAACAAAAAAAATATATATATAAATATATATATATATATATATACATGTATACTATATATATTGATAAGTATTTTACGACAAATGAATATGGGATGACGGAGAACATAAATTCAGGGGAAGGCTCGGAACCCTAAACATTCTAACGTTTCGTTCGCGTAGAAACTTTCTATCAGAAGGAAGTTCTACGCGAACTCGAAACGTTAGTGTCTAGGGATCCGAGCCTTCCCCTGTGTTTATGTTCTCCATCATCCATATATATATATATATATATATATATATATATATATATAAATATATATATATATATATATATGTACATACATATAGACCGGGTATATATATATTGTAAAAATTATATTTTTAATATATTATTATTTGATATATTATTTTATTAAATATATATGTATATATATATAATCGATCATATATCATATATACTACATATCTTATATAAAATTATATATATATACATATATCGTATGTAGAATATATAGAATAACAATATAATATGTATGACAATATATATTATATCTTATACTGAATTAGATATGATGTAAATGTATACCAACACATCGCACGACGCGCACCCCCCCAAAAAAAAAAAAAAAAAAAAAAACACACACCCCACACACCACACACACACCACACACACACTACACACACACTACCCACACACACACACATAATATATATATGTCATGTATTATATAGTCTATATAGTTACTATATATATATATCTATGTTACATACAATGTATAGGATTCACCCGGGTATCTTAATGTGAATGAAATTATAGAAGTACTTATTATCTCAGATATATATATAGACTATAGTCTTCATCTTATATAAATAATCCTGATACTATATGACTGGTATATAGTATATCATATATGGTATGTGCATATACTATACGTATATATATACACATATATATGTGTGTATCTATATATGTACTATATATATGTGTGTGTATATATAATGTATATATATATATGTACATATACTATATATATATACTATATACCATAAATAAATATATAATAGTACTATATAATGTGACATACACACAGTATATACTCACCCACGACAGACACACCCACACACACCAACACCCGCATCACACGACACAACACACACTCAGAACAAACACACACCACACGCCACGCCCACACACACAGACATCCACAGACACACTCCACACACCACACACTCACACACCCCCCCACACACCAACTCAAACACACCACACAACACTCTACACACACACCAGACACACATCAATATATACTAGTATATCATATATATATATATAATATATAGTATTCAATTATATATATACAATATACATAAATCTATATATGATTACATATATCAATATAATCTCTATATATCACACACACACACAACACGCACACACATCTATTCATACTATCTATATATATATATATATACATCGAACGATATCATATTAGATATATAATATATATATGTATACTATAATTTCAAATATATATGCTAATCTATATACATATAAACTCTGAATATACATATATATATATATAACATATACATACACATACATAGACCATCTCACATATTATATATTATATGTGAATATATATATATATATACTCTATATACACATATATATGAATATATGTGTGTGTAATGTTATATATGATATGTATATGTATTCATATATATACATATTGATAAGTATTTTTTAGACAAGAATTATTATGGATGATGGAGAACATAAACCACCAGGCGAAGGCTCGGAACCCTAAAACACTCCTAACGTTTCGGTTCGCGTAGAACTTCTTCAGGAGAGTGTCTGTATGTTGAATTTTGACAATTGAAGTTTATGTACTAAAAGACTCTAATTATCTATTTCGGAGACACTAGGGAAAAGGTCGTTTTTCTGGCGTGTTTTACGAATTACGCAAATACTAGTATTGTCTTTAGCTAAATTGATAAGACACCTCTCTCCCCCTCGATGATAGCTCGATGAGAAGTTTATTAGATTGAAATATATGCCTGATTCAACAATTTCTTCCTAGTGAATTATATCAAAACCGCTGTTTATGGGTGTCAGCACTTCAGCTTCTCCTCATTTACTAAACTGAGTCGGAGAGAAGCTGAAAGTGCTACATAAAGGATTTATCGACTCAATTCACAAGAAGCAATTGATGAATCAGCATATATTGTCAACTAATAATGTCATCGAAATCATCGAGGAGGGTGTTATCAATTTAGCCTAAAGAAGACACTAGTCTTTTAATTCTAAAACACGCCAGAAAAACCGACACTCTCCCAAGTGTCCGAAAAGATAATTAGATTTAGTACCATAAACTTCAATTGCAGTTCAACATACACTCTTTGAAGAAGTTCTACGCGAAACGGAAACGTTAGAGTGTTTATACGGGTTACCGAGCACTTCCCCTGTGTTTTATGTTCTCCATCATCCAAAATAATACTATTACATATATATATATACTATATAACTATATATAAAAATAACTAAATATATATATACATATATACTAGATATATACTATGAACACCGCACACAGGAAACCCAGCAAGAGGTCGCGAGAACAATAAACTGTACTTTGAATAGAGAGAAGACTAGACGATCCTATATCTCTGTTTTTACAGTTTCGCGGCTGAGATCAGAAAACTGATATGCCCGCGCCTTCTTCAGGCCAAGGTTAACGCATTGCCTGAGAGAGGGGCTGACAGTTGGAGATACCAGTCCCCGTAGAAGATACTAGGAGACATGTTATCGCTTCTGTATTCAAAGGTTTTTAGTTTTCTTTAACCGACTTCGTGGGATGTTCCATGTGCTGTGTGCTCGTTTAGATCAAATGGAGTCCTCTGCTACTTACCTGTTTCTTGTTTGTGTGTCTAGTGTACATCAAAACTCTTATATAAAAAATATATAGATATATATATATATATATATATATATATATATATATATATATTTATATATAATAATATATGGGGCCAAGGTGGAGGGGTGACAACACGGGTCTTTATCTCATTATCGAGTTTATTCGCCTGGACCTGGTTTCGCCTTACAGATAAGCTTCTTCTGAAGAAGCTATTGTAAGCGGATAACCGGCGTCCGGAATAAAAAAAAAAAAAAAAAAAAAAAAAACTAAACTCGATAATCAGCATAAAGACCCGTGTGTTCCCCCTCCACCTTTCCCATAATTGTGGTTCCCAATGTCTAATATATACTATATATATATATATATATGATATATATATATATATACATATATATATATATATATATATATATATATGTGTATGTGTGTGTGCGTTTGTGTTGTATGTGCTGTGTGTGTGTGTGTAAGTGAGAGAAACATACATGTGAACAAGATGTCTTGTTTTCTGTGTTGGGGTGCGAGCACAAGTACGGGTCAGATTTGGGAAATTCACTCTGGGTTTATGCTGTCCTTCTCGTGGCGAGTGGTGTCGGCTAATGCTTGTGATAAAGAGGTGCACCCGGTTTATCATATACGCGAAAGCCTTGCGGCATTTTTTTTTTTTTTATAATCCTTTCGTGTTTAGAGCACGCCTCTCGCCCTACGCACATGTGTGTATGCCGTTCGATGTTTATATCACCCGAGATACTTTGGCGGGATCCTTTTGTTCTTTGACGGACTCTTCCCAGTATCCGTCGCTCTCATTGTCTTTTATGATACAGCGAATGAAGTTTTGATTACTTTATTGGCCACACCAATCATGTGCCCATGGTCCTACAGACTGGCTGCAAGCTAGTGAACGCCCTGCGCGCACACACACACGAAGACGGCCAGCCACACCACACACAACACACACACACACACACACACACACACACACATCAACACACACACACACATCACACACACACACACAGCCAGCACACACACACACACACACACACACACACACACACACACACACACGACACACACACACGCACACACACGCACATACATACCAGACACACAGCCGCACACACACACACACACCACTACGCACTACACACCCCGCCGCCACATACACCACAGACACACACACCACGCACACACACACAACACACACACACACACACACACACACACACACACACACACACACACACACACACACACACACAAAACACCACATAGCCACACACACACACACACACACGACACACACACACACACACACACACCGTTCATCACACACACACACCGAACACACACACACACAACACACACACACAGCACACACCCACACCACACATACACACCCAACACACACACATACACACGCGCGCCGCGCGCGCGATCGGCCAAATCCAGCCACGGCGACGAATTGGCACAACTCCTCGACAAAATACGAAAATTTCCGTGGATATCAACGACGAGGGAGTACCTGTAATTGTATTAGTAGGGAAGGACAGAAAACTCGTGGTGTAGTGGGCCCACAGCCGTGAAGAACAAAGGCGTAATGGGAGGGTATTCATTGAGGAAAATGGAAGAAAATGACGACAGGGGACGAACGGGCCCCCTCTTGAAACGTCAGAAGGAATGTCATACCGAAAGATGGCGTCAGATGATTGCAGGTGAAATTGACACAATATTAGTAATGGCATGTATGTAAGTATGAAAATCAGCAACATATAAGATTAGAACAACACATCATACGAAAGTTAGAGATTAATTATTTTCCCATGGGAATTTCCCACCGATTAGCGAGTCTAGAGGAAAAACTAGAGAAAACTGCAACTGAAACAGGTGGGAGGTTAGGTTCAAACCAACTTATTGCACTAATTACTCAAAGAGTTGATAAATTGGGACAGATCACTAAAGAAGGAGACACCACACGTATCTAAATTCCGAAGAAATAGACGGAATATAGAGAAACCGCCAGTTACAAAGTAGTAAAGGATGAGAAATGAGGCCAATTATAGAAGAAGAAATAACAACAGAAGGGGGGAGGGGGGGGGGGGGGAAGGGGGGAGACACAAAGAGTCTATAGCCAAAAGAGATCTGGAGATTTGGAAAAAAAGCTTTAGGAGGATCGCACAAACTGAAATTTTAGAGATATAAGTGAAACAACAAAATGAAATGAACAAAACTACAAGACCTACAGTGTACCTAAAGTAAGGAGAAGAGAAGGAGAATATACGGAAGAACGACTTAGCAGATAAAAAGCAAAATGTATAAATTATGGCGTATTAGGAATGGAAGGCAGAATAAGTGGTAGCCTTATTGAAGTTTGGACGAGTAATTGGTTGAAATGATCGAAAATTGACGAGTTGGTTTTAAATGGAAAAAAACTTCTTTATAGAAAAATGTTACAAGTGGAGTTCCTCAGGGCTCCCGGTTATTTCTTGGGGCTTACCTTCTATTATAGACATAGTATAAATTACAAATAGCTTATAATAGATCCATGGACTAAAATACTACTGCCCACCCCTCACCACCCCAGCCACCCCCCCCATACACATTTCCAAAGTGTGCATGATGATACAAAACTGTGCGGAGATGGCCCGAATGCAGACATGGTCACTTTACAACCAATTAGATTATTCCAAGAAGATTTCGAGATAAATATACAGGCAATGGTCCTGAACAGTTGCTAATGAAATTTAATCACAAGTAAATGCAAGGTGATGCAACAATAGGTAAGCAAAATATAGTTTAGACCAAAACCAAGACCAATTAAGGTTTAAATTCAGGTCACAAACGAACAGCAGAGAAATGTCTTAACAAAAACACGGGAAAACTAGCAGAACTCTGATCAGTACAAAAAGGTTATAAATGAAAAGAGAGGATGAATAAAGAGGGAAGGAGAGAGGAAAGAGAAAACAAAGACAAGAGAATCGACAAGCTAAGGACAAGAGAAAAAAACGAAGAACTAGAATACAGAGTCAGAGCAAAGAGGACAATTCTAAATTCGGAGAGTAGTAAGATATGAAAAAGTGAAGGAAATGGTTCAAAAACGGAGAAAAAACAGAAAGGAAACAGAAAACAGGAATGGATATAAGCATAACAGAAAAGATTAGAAAAGTGTCCTTCACAACACTAAACGATGGGAGTGGACAAGATTCTTGGAAATTATAACCACACCAATAAGTAAAAGTGACCACATAAATTAGTTTGAACAGTGAAACTGAATGAAGAGAAATGATACATGGGACAAACAAAAACGACACCAATATCGGAAAAGGAAGAAAAACTGAGCTATCGTCATTAGGACTACGGTCAGGAGCTAATCAGCTTGATAGATTGGAGGCAAAAATTAAACGAAAGACTTGTAGAATCAGATGTGGGAAGAATATTTTCGCAAAATATCGCTCACTAAGGATGATTTCATACTTACAGTTCCCTTTTAAAAGGACAGACGTCCCCCAAATCAGGTTCGCCCAAAGATGGCTCGACAAGCAGAAACTGACAAAAAAGTATTGCTAAAAAAGAGACAGACTTATAAGAAACTATAAGTGCCTCGGGGTGCAATCTAATGGACTATGAAAGTTGATGTTATCAATAACCAGAAGAGATTTAAAAAAGACAATAAGAAAAGAAAACGACAATACGAACATGAAACATCGCTGATAAATCCTCAAAGAGAATCCCAAAGAATTCTTATAGTTACATTAGGAGATAAACGAAGATTGTTCAGGAATCACATTGGTCCAAATATTATCTGCTGAACGGGATCAACTTGAATATTCCAAATGAAGGAATGTGTAATATCTTAAGAAACACATTTATCTTAGCCTCGGTATTTGCTTTAACGAAACACCTCCACAAGTGAACTCCAAACTGAAACCTGTGAACCAAGTCTAGGGACAACACTTACTCACTAACCGGTAAACTCTAAAACAAAAGAGAATAAATTACAAAGGTGTATAGATAAACTCAAAGTTAATAAAACACCAGGGTTTCTGACGGTTTGGCATCCAAGAATCTTAAAGGAAACTTGAAATCAATGAGATTGTTGTTGCCTTCAAGAAATTATTTTCAAGACTCAATCCCATCATAATCCGGGAGAGCTGTCCCAAGAGAATGGAAGCTAGCTAACGTTACTTCCCATAATTATCCCCCCCCCCCCAAAAAAAGGTGACAAAAAGAAGCCAGATCACAACTATAGGCCTATAAGTCTTGACTTCTCCAATAGGGGGGGGTGGGGGGGGGGGTGGGTAGGAAAAAATGATTGAAGAAACTATCATCAAGAGATGCTATCGAACATCAATTTAGAAAGTAAACGTTTGATAACTGATAGCCAGGCATGGTTTCAGACCGGAAACGTTCTTGCGTGACTAACTTACTCGAATTCTACGACAACCACAGTTTATCTCGAATTTTATGACAAAAGAAACAATATAGAATTTAATATATCTAGGGGGGGGGGCGGGGCCTTTGCAAGAAAGCTTTTGATAACCCGTTCCCACACGAAAGAACCTACTTACTAAATTAGCTTTTACACGGAATAAGGTTGGTAGCCTATTAGGTTGGACGAGTAATTTGGTTTTGGTAGTTGAGCTATGGTCTAATAAACACAGAGAGTTGTTTTAAATGGAAAAACTTCTAGATGGAATATTATTTTACAAGTGGAGTTTCCCTCAGGGGATTCCTGTTCTTGGCCCACTTCTATCATGAAGTATAAATACAATGATATAGACCATGGATCTAAAATCTACTGTTTCCAAATTTGCTGATGATACAAAACTGTGCGGAACGGATATGGCAAATACTGATCACTTAAAAACCAATTAGATATTCCAAGGAAGATTTAGATAAATTACATGCAATGGTCTGAAAAGTGGCTAATGAAATTTAACACAAGTACATGCAAGGTACTGCACATAGGTAGAAATTAAACAGTAAGTACCGATTACAAGTTTATTCGAAAATTCGTTTTAAACAAAAGTGACTAGTGAAAAAGATCTCGGCGTAACATTATCCAGTAACGATCGCACAATTATCCAAGCAGTGTATTTTTTTTTTTCAGCCTCTGAGAAAGCAAAATAAGATTTTAGGACTGATTGCGCGATCTTTTGATTTCAATAAGTCCATCACTCCTTAACAAGCTATATAAATCCAGTTTGTTCGTCCACATTTGGAATATGCTGTTTCCGTATGGTCACCGAATCTCCATTAAAGACATTTTTATGACAGACTGGAAAAAGTACAACGGCCGAGCCACAAAACTGATTCCAAATTATAAAAATAAATCAATACGAAGAAATCGACTAAAACATAATGAATCTGTTTTCCCCTAAAAAAAAAAAAAGAAGCGTGAGAACTCAGAGGTGACTTTGATACCAGGTCTTTTAGAAATTTTAAAGGGAATTGACAAACATCCAAAAGTGACAAACATTTTCACATTTGAAGTGGAGAATCTATACAAGAAAAACAATGGTCTCCAAACTGTCCGGAAATAGATT
>NC_134797.1:45590471-45654820 GCF_046742065.1 Oratosquilla oratoria | reverse complement strand
GAGAATGAGGAGGAGAGGAGGAGAACAGGGGTGAAAAAGGATTTGGGAGATAGGGTTGATGAAAGAATATTAGGATGGTTTGGACACATGGAAAGAATGAGTGAAGAAAGACTAGTAAAAGAGGTATGGAAGGCAGATGTGGAGGGAGTGAACATGAGGGGACGTCCTAGGATGAGGTGGATGGATGGGGTGAAGGGGGCTTTGGGGAAGAGGGGAATGTCTGTTGAGGAAGGAAGGGAGAGGACGGAAGACAGAGGTGAGTGGAGAATGGTTGTATATGGATGATGTTGTGACTGCATGAGGAGGAATGGGCGGGGAAGGGGGGGGTAGTATGTGTGAGTAAATTTTGACGCAGCCCGAAGGGATTTCTCCCCGTCCTCGCCTTATATGCAAAGGGGGACGGAGAGGGGGGGTCGCCGATTAAATGAAGCGGCCTCGCTGTGGATGTACTGTGTCTTGCGACACTGCTTCTGACCCGGGCGGTGGGCAGGGTGCAGGGATGACCCGTCATCCAGGAGGTGCTCAGATGAGAGGAAGGGTGGGAGGGGTGTGGAGTGTATTTAGGGATGAAATGGGTGGGAGTGTTTTTATGCCTTTCCCTTTTTGGCTACCTCCCTTGGAAGGGGGAAAAAGTCTTGGTATATGTATGTATGTATGTATATATTATTATTATTATTATTATTATTATCATTATTATTATTATTATTATTATTATTATTATTATTATTATTATTATTATTATTATTATTATTATTATTATTATTATTATTATTATTATTATTATTATTATTATTATTATTATTATTATTATTATTATTATTATTATCATTATTATTATTTCAAGAATGAGAATTTGAGCCACACCTCCTACTTTCCTCCTATTCCTCCTCCTCCTCCTCCACGTCCTCCACCTCCTCCTCCTACTCCTCCTCCTCATCATTGGAGACTTTAACTTACCGGTGAAGAGATGGGGTGAAGATTTGAGTTCGCATATAGGACGAGACTTGTATAGTAACTTACTGGAAAGTGGCCTCCACCAAGGCGTAAACAGCCCTACCCGAGGAGATAACATCCTTGACCTAATATTCTCTACAACAGAAAATCTTGTAAACGAAGTAAATATAGGCCCATTATTCAGCACTAGTGATCATCGTACCATCACATTCAAAATTAAAATGGAAGCCAATTTATCTAAGACCAGCAAAGAAAAAGTACCCGACTTCCGTAGAGCTAATTTCAATAGACTTCGATCATTACTAGAAAACTTAGACTGGAGTACAACTTCGAACGAGACTGATATTGATAAAGCGTGGGAAAACTTCATCAAGGACCTAAACAATGCTGTAAATCTCTGTGTTCCCTATCGTGAGAGGCGCCCGGCAACAAATAAACCAAAGTGGTGGAATAGGGAAATTAGTAACAACCTCTCTCGTAAAAAGAGTGCGTACAAAAAGTATTTATCAACTAAAAGCCAAGACGATAAACTAACACTAGACAGAATTCGCCGCGAAACAAAAACACTGATAAAGCGTAGTAAGAAAGATCTTGAAGAATATATTGCTGAGGCAAGCAAGTCGAACCCTAAAGAATTCTATAGTTATGCGAATAAGAAGAAAACGCTCACCTGCGGCATTGGACCATTAAATGACGATGAAGGAAAACATACGGATGATGAAAATGAGATGGCCTCAATCCTTAACAATTTTTTTGCATCCGTCTTCACAGACGAAGATTGCTCAGTGTATCAGCCACCAGAACATACAATGTGCCAAAACGTTTTAAATCAACTCATAATTACAGAAAGGGATGTCGTACAAGTGATTGATAAGCTCAAAATGAATAAAGCCCCGGGACCTGACAAAATTTCACCTAGAATTCTGCAAGAAGTCAAAAATCAAATCGGTAAACCCTTGTGCATCCTCTTCAACAGATCATTAGCACTCGGTAAAGTCCCATCAGATTGGAAATGTGCTAACGTAACACCAATATTCAAGAAAGGGGACAAATCACAACCAGGCAACTACAGACCGATTAGCCTAACTTCGATTGTGTGCAAACTGCTAGAGACAATTATCCGTGACAGCGTAGTAAATTTTTTAGAAGAAAATAAGATTATGAAAGATTCACAACATGGCTTCCGAAGCAAACGCTCATGTCTAACTAATCTCCTTGACTTTTTTCATGACGTCTTTAACAAATACGAGGAATGTAGATCTGTTGATATAATCTATCTAGATTTTCAGAAGGCATTCGATAAAGTCCCCCACAAACGATTGCTCGACAAATTAAAAATGCACAGCATTTCTGGTAATATCCACAACTGGATTAAAGATTGGCTCTCAGAGCGGAAACAGAGGGTCGTAATTAACGGGGCATCATCTAGCTGGCTCGACGTTAAAAGTGGCGTACCGCAAGGATCAGTTTTGGGACCCGTCTTGTTCTTAATATATATAAATGATCTAGATGACGGCCTCCTCTGCAAAGTATCAAAATTTGCTGATGACACAAAAATTGCCGGTAAAGTAATAACCACCAAAGAGAAAGAAACTCTACAATCCGATCTAGATAAATTATCAAGTTGGGCTAGCAAGTGGCAAATGAAATTTAACGTTAACAAATGTAAAGTTATGCACATTGGAGGTAACAATGATCACATCCAATACCAAATGAATGGCGAAATACTGGATTCAGTAACTAAAGAAAAAGATCTAGGAGTTTTAATATCAAATGATTTGAAGCCAAGTCAACATTGCTCAGAAGTTGTTAAAACAGCAAACAAATTAGTTGGCTTCATCGGAAGAATCTTCGAAAATAAATCAGAAAAAATATTGCTAAACCTCTATAACTCCTTGGTTCGTCCCCATCTAGAATACTGTGTACAATTTTGGTCCCCATACTACCAGAAAGATATTAACAAACTAGAAAGAGTACAACGGAGAGTGACCAAAATGATACCAAGGCTGAGAAATCTGCCGTATGAAGAAAGACTGAAAAATCTAAACTTGTTCTCCCTCTCAAAAAGAAGAATGCGAGGAGATTTGATTGAGGTTTTTAAAATGTTCAAAGGCTTTGACAACATTAATGTCAAAGATTACTTCTTATTAGACCAATCAAATACAAGAAGACGCCACGATTTCAAAGTAATTGGCAAAAGATTCTCTACGAACGAAAGTAAGCACTTCTTCTTTAACCGGGTTGTTAACGTGTGGAATTCGTTACCTCCCACTGTCGTCGAAAGTAACACGATAACAACATTTAAAAATCGCTTAGACAAATACTTGGAATCTAATCCGCAGATAAAATATTATCCTTTGCAATAAAAGATATGACAATCAGACATTTAATCATAATTGGATTAATCGGATAGGATAGTGATAGCAGTAGTGTTAGTTCGAAAGTAACACGATAACAACATTTAAAAATCGCTTAGACAAATACTTGGAATCTAATCCGCAGATAAAATATCATCCTTTGCAATAAAAGATATGACAACCAGACATTTAATCATAATTGGATTAATCGGATAGGATAGTGATAGCAGTAGTATTAGTTCATCTTCTATCGCCTAGTTGCCCTGTTTCCTTAACTGTAGTGTAGTTTAGTTAACACAAACAGCCTCGTTAGGGCCAGTAGGCCTGCTGTTGTTTGTTCTTCCTTTGTGTGTTCCTTTGTGTTCCTCTTCCTCCTCCTTCCTTCATTCCTCACCTGAATATAATCATCTGAACGTACCCAAAATACAACCTATAAAACTTGCCTACTCTTCCTACTACTCCTCATACTCCTTCTCCTGCTCCTCCTTCTCCTCCTCATCCTACTCATCCTCATCCTACTCCTATTCCTCCCTCTTCAGTCCTCACCTGAATATAATCATGTGAACATAGTCAGAATAAAATTTAAAAAGTTTGCCTTCTTCTACTCCTCCTACGCCTCCTTTTCCTCCTCTTCCTACTCCTCCTCCTACTCCTCCTCCTCCCTTCAATCCTCTTCTAAATATAATCACGTGAACGTAGCTAGAATGCAGTTTATAAAGTTTGTCACTAATCTGAATGTTGTGTGAGTGAAGTTATTTCTTACTTAGCATTGCTTTGTCGCATTTACTTGTTTATTTCGCCCATGTACTTATTTATTATCTATTTATGTATCCATTCATTATTTATTAGTTTATCTTATCTATTTATGAATTTATCTATTTCTATTTGTTAATAAATTTATTTATCTATCTATTTATTCATTTGTTCTTTTCTTTATGTAAATGACCATTTCCACTTGGCGAGACCGAGGAAAGCATCAAGTTTGTACGACACTGCTCCCATTGTCCAGGAAATCTAAGCCCCCAGGGCAAAGCGCAGCAAGGCGTTTCCAGGCGGAGAGTCAGCCTCCCTCTGAGGATAGTATATGACGCTAACAACGAGTCTCTGTAGTGAAGCTTCGATGATGCCACTGTGATCGATGAGATGGCGTCATGTGATCGATGGCAAGAACATGAGCTCTCGCTCGCGTCGTGACGTCATCGGGCCTCGGTGATGACGTCGATGTCGATGGATCACGTGATTCTCACTCAAGTGTGAGGTTCTCCACGCCTAAGAATGAGGTTGAGAACTGATATGTTATGTGGTTAGCTAACTGTGTCTGCCTAGTTATAGTGTACAGGACACGCATCCCCACCCCCTTGGAGTCCATTTGAATCGATCAAACCTAGATTTTTTTCGATATTGTCATTGTGATTATATATATATATATATATATATGTGTGTGTGTGTGTGTGTGTGTGTGTGTGTGTGTGTGTGTGTGTGTGTGTGTGTGTGTGTGTGTGTGTGTGTGTGTGTGTGTGTGTGTGTGTGTGTGTGTGTGTGTGTGTGTGTGTGTGTGTGTGTGTGTGTGTGTGTGTGTGTGTGTGTGTGTGTGTGTGTGTGTGTGTGTATACATATGTGTGTATATACTTATATATATATATAGATATATATATATATATATATGCGTGTGTGTGTTTAAATATATATTTTTCTTTCTTTCTTTACTTTGACAGCTACGAATTCGACCTCTGTACCACTACACCAGCAAGCTGGTGTCTATGTTTGTGTTAGGTTGTACGTACGTGTGTACCTTTTTAAATTTAAGTTATATATCTTAAAAATGCACACACTCCCATCCCATTTTTTCTCTCTCTTCTCCCCCCTCCCCCCGACTACCAGATGTCAGCCCATTTCTCAATAACAAAAGAATCACAGGGGTGACCCACACCCCGTTTTCTTTGGAGACTGTTCCAGGTGGCGCGGCTCATAGCTTTCATGCGTTCCCGCTACATTAACACGTCGCCAAAAAAGTATCTTTACGGCGGCGACGTCCGGGGCCCTCCGTCGCCAGCGAAAATCTTTTGTCAGAATTCTTCCTCTATTTTCTCTTTGGGTCTTGACCGAAGTCATCAAGATATACATTTTTTTTTTCATTTATTTATTCATCTGCTTATTTACATATTTTTTTCTCTTATTTTTTTATTTTGTATGAAATGAAATTTCAATATATTTCATTTTATTAACTTTACTCATTTAATTTATTTATTCACTTTTTTTCGTTTTTGTTTTTGGCTTAGGATGTCTCGGTTTTGTAATAAATTCATCTGACGTCATCAAATACGCGAGAAAATTAATAATTGAAATAAATCAAATAATGTATCTAATAAAAACAAATTCCCTTTTATGTGACCTCACTCGTATTAATAAAAATCACCTGGCGACCCCATGCGGGAGTTTGAGACTCTCTGCATGAGGATAGAAACGCTGGCGAATTGATGATACCTACGTAGTCCTCTCTGCTACACTGACCCACCCCACCCCCCACTTTAACCCCCCCCCCACCCCCACCCCCACCCACCCCCATCCAGGAGAAACGTTTGACAGGTCTTGAGCCCGAGCCAAACGTTTTTCTTCTTCTTCTTCTTTTTTATGTTTTTTCTTTTTCTCTTTTTCTCTATTTTCATTTTATGTTTTTTCTTTTTTCCTTATTTCTATTTTTTCTTCTTCCTCTTTGGTCCCATACGGGACACTAACTACATACTATCTTATTGCTGACAAAATAAGATATGTTTTTCTTTAGACGAGTGGCGGCAGCTGGCATGACGTGACAGAGAGAGAGAGAGAGAGAGAAAGAGAGAGAGAGAGAGAGCGAGAGAGAGAGAGAGAGAGAGAGAGAGAGATGAGAGAGAGAGAGAGAGAGTGAGAGAGAGAGAGAGAGAAGAGAGAGAGAGAGAGAGAGAGAGAGAGAGAGAGAGAGAGAGAGAGAGAGAGAGAGAGAGAGAGAGAGAGTCACTTAGCCCCGTTTAGCATGATTATTAGGAAATGAACGAAAACTTCCATCCAGCGTTACACACCAATATCTTGTATATCACTTTTAAGAACCAATTTAGCAATGCAACAAAATATCAAACTATATCAAAAATAATCCTGATATTAGCATTATTAGTTATTATTCGCTGTTTTATTTTTTTCTTTGTATGCCGCTTTTTCTTTGAGTTCTTCTCGTTAGAGTTCACTTCTCTCTGCCTGTTTTGTTTTTGTCACGATTGCTTATCCCTTCTTTCTTTATCTTAATATGTGTGTATTCTGTGAGGAAGTCGATCTTTTCCATGGTATATCCGTCGTTTGGTCCTGTTTGATTGCAACCACGAGGATGTATACCCTCATGTCTGGTTCGGGCTTCAACTGTGTCCTCTGAAATGCTTCTCCTCGATCTATTTCTAGTGTTATTTTTTAAGTTTTAGGCTTGCACCGCTTTTCTCCCCGATTTTTATGTTCCTCCCATATTCCACCACCACACACACCACACTCACACATTGTTTTCGTCAGGCATATGAATGCTCCAGTGCACTTTCCTCCTGAGGATCTTCATTACGTATCATTTCACATTTTGGTCCACACCTTTTCCGGATGCCCATTAATTTAGGGGGATGTTGGTCCATCGGGCGTAATGTATAATACATATGTAGTACTTTTGTCAGTCCATAAATAAGAATCTTGAGCCACTATTTTCTATAGCAAGTTTTGAAAAAAAGTAAATTGAGCGCGATTAGAATGCGTATCAATAGTCGCAGTATGGGTGTTGCTGTCGAAATTTTCAAAAGTAGACCCAACGAGTCACTCATATATGTTGTACTTATTCCAGGAGAACTCAGATCGGGCTCGTCCGGCGATCAGCTCTATGATGCGTCGACTCTTGAAATTATCAGGCTTATCGTATCAATAACACCAAAAGATCTCGCACCACAATTATACCCCCCATCCCAAACACACACACCACGTCCACTAACAACACCACCAACACACTGATCAACAACACGAAATTTTAACATTGAACATCACACTTTCATATGAAATCTTCTCCAGATATGGTTCTTGTCACTTTTCTCCGGTTTGAAAAAGGGTAATGTCATAAAGACAAAGACGCGTCGCCCGGGTCATGGTCGTAAGAATTTGTTTGAACAGCCTCTTTGAAGAGAAATAAGGAAACTTCTTCAGGAGTTCAAGCCCAACGAAGAGAGCTTGGAGACACACTACACGACACACTACGAGACACAGAAATACACATGCAAGCACAGTGACACAGATAGAACACACAATAAATAACAGGTTTTCATAGAGAGGAAAAACATTAACACATATTTCTGCTATTATTATATTATATTATTATATATATATTAATTATTTGGTCAGCTGTATTATTAGACAGGAATCTATTTTAAGAGAGCGAGAATTATAGAGAGGGGAATACTGTCGAAGGAGGGCGAGATGGTGAAAGAGAGAGGGGGAGAGAGCGAGAAGGGAGAGAGGAAGCGGAGAAGAGAATTGGGGAAGACCCTGGGATGGGAATAGAGAGGGATAAAAGCAGAGCGAGAGGGTAAGAATCTATAGATATGGGATATAAATCGATAGAGGAGAGCGAGAAAGGGGGGAATTGAGGAGATATTAGGGAGGAAGGGGGGAGCGAGAGGGGGAAGGAGAGCGAGCGAGGAGATTCTAAATTTTTTGTCTTAGGATAAGTACAAGGGGGAAGGAGAGGAAAAGAACAGAAGAAAATAGGAGCGAGAGGTAAGGACACACGAGGGGAATAGTAGCGAGAGGGGAGGAGAGGAGAGGGGGAAGGAAGCGAGAGGGGGAAGAGAGCGAGGGGAAGGAGAGCTCTCAGAGGAAGGAGAGCGCGAGAGGAAGGAAGACCATACTTTACTTTCTCTCGTACTAGGAAGAGCCTCTTTTTTGCTAGTCCGACGAAGGAAGAGCTCCTGTAGGGGGAAGGAGAGCGAGAGGGGAAGAGCGAATCCAATAGAGCGAGACTGACCTCAAGGAGAGCCCTCTTCAATTCCTCCCTCCTCGGAGAGGAAGGAGCGAGAGGGGAAGGAGAGCGAGAGGTTATAGAGCGAGCAGAGGGGGAAGGAGAGCGAGTGGGAAGGAGAGCGGAGGGGGGAATCCGATGAGCGAGAGGGTGAAAGAGGCGAGACGGGAGAAGGAGAGCGAGAGGGAGCACGAGCGAGAGGGGGAAGGAAGCGAGAGGGGGAAGGGAGAGCGCGGGGGAAGGAGAGTGGGAAGGTGTCGAAGTAGAGCGAGAGGAAGGAAGCGAGAGGGGGAAGGAGAGCGAGAGGGGGAAGGACAGGGGGAAGGAACGAGATTTAAGGAGCAAAGAGAGCGAGGAGGTGATTTGGTCGAGTCTGGAAGGAGAGCGAGAGTGTAGCATTCGCTAGGGTGGAGAGCGAGAGGGGGAAGGAAGACCCCAGTTGTTGTTGTGTAACAAGGAGAGCGACTGAGGGGAAGGAAGCGAGAGGGGGAAGGAGAGCGAGAGGGGGGTCAGAGGGGGAAGGAGAAGAGAGAGATTTAAAGCGAGAGGGGGAAGGAGAGCGAGAGGGGGTCACAAAATCGGGTGACGTCATATATACACACGCACAAACACAGCGAAAAGCCAAACTTCCTTCACAGACTCGCTAAGTCATGGAACATCACTGTAGAAGAAACAGCCAACACAGTACAAACGACTTGAAAATAAATTTCACTTGAAAATTTATTCTACGAGCTATACTTACCTTACAATCAAATCATTACACGCACCCTGTGTATCTTACTTGTTATATACAATAAGAAATATCGGTGACTTGTGTTCAAGAATACAGGAGTAACTACCATGAAGGAAGAGAGAAAAAAGGTATAATTATGTCTTTAAACCAAAAGATGTAATTACAAGAAAATGCTTGACCTCAGGCAGTTTCTCTTTCCTATTGGCTAGCCCTCCATATACATACATACACATTATATATATATATATATATATAATATATATATATATATATTAATGTGTGTGTGTGTGTGTGAATATTACACAAACACTTTTTGTGATATCCTTCATTCGTTAACTAATCATCTTTATTTTTGCTGGACATGACAGAAGCAACGCCTATGAACACAACTAGATCACAATGGGAATTCCAGCCAAGAATATACTGCATCAAACATCACTACAAGACAGGCTCGTCCAAGAAAGCGCATGACACTTTCGTGCATCTGTTCGAACGCGAGAAAAAAAAAATCCAAAAGCAGAATTCAGGACTGGGTAGACTACTTCGAGAACTATGGGACAGTGGAGAACCTCATTAAAACCATTCAGGACGTCTCAGGAAGCGTACAGCTGAGCTGGTCCAGAGCATGTAGGAGTCAGTTCAGCAGAGTCCGAGAGGCTCTGTGCGCAAGCGAAGTCAGTCCCTCAGTACTTCCCGTGAGACTTGCAGGATGGTGCTAGTGATGACGAAACAGACCATTACAGCCTCAGACAAGTAGCAGAGAAAGGCTACGGCAGTCAAGACACTGGAGAAAATCCAGGAGACCCCCAACTTTCCTTAAACCTCCTTTGGACCTCTGATGAAGCTCACTTCGATCTTGAAGGAATGGTAAACTAGAAGACAAATGTCTTCTGGGGGACCTCCAGACCCAATGAGGTAGCCATCAAGCCCCTCCATTCACCTAACGGCATGGTATGACTGTAATCTCAGCCAGAGGCATCATCGGACCATTCTTCACCGAGGAATCTGGCGCGACAGTAACAGTCACCAAGGAGAGATATACTGAGGTCTTCAAAACCTTCAAGAGTGAGCTGCAGACACTGCACCCGTCGCTTGTGGGGAGGTTCTCGTTCCAGCAAGATAAGGCAAGCTCTCGCACCTCAAACCTGTTCCGAGATTGGCTGAAAGAGAACACCAATGGGCGTGTGGTCAGTCTCACAGCCCAGACCTTAGCCTCCCAGATTTCTTTCTCTGGGGCTTCCTTAAACACAGAGTGTACGCAGGGAGACGCTGGATCATCACGGAACTCCAGTAAACTATCATGGAGGAGATCAAAGCCATTCCTCGGTCGGTTTGTAAGGACGTCATGGACAAGAAATGCACAGAGGAGGTCATCTAGAACACATGCACTAGATTTAGTCTAGAATAAAGAAGAAAAGTCAAATGGCTCTCACGTTTTGTTAAGATGTTTTAAACACAATAAACTAGTTATCGCCAAAGTTTCATTCAATTCTTGCAGAAAATTAAGAAATGAGGCCTATCGAAAAATGTGGACAGCTTTTTTGTCACTCTACACCAGTGGTTCTTAACCCCTGGGTCGCGACCCAAATTTGGGTCGCCAAGCCATTTTATTGGGTCGCTAAGGGTTTGCAGAAAATAATCATTTTCCCACTACAAATATATTATAATTACATACTGTAATAATTAAAATACATGATGCCTAGTTTTAGGATTCTAAGCAGACCATGATTAAATAAAAACTCCAAAGCAGAAAATTTATTTGAAGTGTTTTGAAATTTCAATGTAAAACCGACAATATCTATGTAGGCTTGGGTCGCGATGCTTTATTTGTGCAAAATTTTGGGTCGTTGCCAAAAAAGGTTAAGAACCACTGCTCTACACACACACACACACACACGCACACATACATACTGTATATATATATATATATATATATATATATATATATATATATGTGTGTGGGTGTATATATATATACGTGTATATGTATATATATATGTATATATATATATATACGTATATATATATATATAAGTTAGCCAAATGTTTAGCTAAACCTCTATCCAATACATTAGGAACTATTAGTGATGCACATCTACGAAATTCTTCGGATCTAATTAACAGGTTAAAAGACTTAGATTTCAGTAACAAAAAACTAGCCAGCTACGATGTTACCTCTATATTCTCGAGTATCAATAATTGGCGCTCTAAAAGCTGTTGAACGAGTAGTAAATAATTTGAAAGATGAAGATCTACCCGTCCCCATAAAAGATTACCTCGAATTAATTTCTCTTTGTGTAGGTTTTGGCGCTTTCACTTTTAATAATATTGAATACAGACAACATTCTGGTCTCGCCATGGGTAGTCCCCTTTCTGCAGTTTTAGCAAATTTATACATGGAAATACTCAAAACAGAGGAATACATGACAATAATGGCTAGCAATAGCAAATGGTTTAGGTATGTTGATGACATACTTGTAATTGTGCCTAATGATACAGATATTAATAACAAGCTCAGGATATTAGTGTAAATGAAAATATACAATTTACAGCAGAAAATGAAAATAACGGAAAATTACCTTTTTTAGGCACAATTATCCATAGAATAGATAAAAATGTGAAATTTTCAGTATACCGGAAACCCACCAATAAAAAAAAAATACATACACTTTTATTCAGGATATAATGACAGAACTAAAATAGGTATTATAATAGGTTTCTTCCTCAGAGCATTTCGTATATGCAGTAAAGAATATCTAGATCTTGAATTACAACATATCACAGAGACTTTCATCAAACTCAAATATCCAAAAGACCTCTTATGTAGATTAAAACAGAAAGCCAAAGAAATAATTAACAAAAGTAAAAACAAAAATTAAGATAAATGTAATGATGAAACTAGATACATTACAGTACCAAACTCTAATATCAATTCACACCTAGACACTTTTCTCCTAAAAGCGGGCATCAAAATACCCAGGACATCAGGTAATAAAGTAGGACATTTGGCCACACGTAGCTACAATAATCCTACTAACGAAAACAGCATCTATATACTTATAAAACTCTGATAATCTTGTTTCTTATCTTGCTTGCTTGAAACCGTCTCCCAGCCAATCAGAGGAGATATGACCTCTGATATGAGGACCAGCCAATCAGAAAGATATATGACGTCACGAATGAGGACCAGCCAAGCAGAAGAGATCAGAAGAGATAAGACGTCACGACTGAGGCCCAGCCAATCAGAAGAAGAGACATGGCGTCACAACATCATATGATGCGTAGTGTTCCAAGCAACGACGATATGACGTCACAATCTTCTGCATTTCACTTCTTATAACAATGTATCATTTAAAATTTTATTTGACCCAACATACATATATATCTATCTATATATACTTATAATTTTTTTTCATATTCAGTATTTAAAAGTATAGCCAACTCCTGAGTTAGCATCTATGAGGCAAAATGAGTTTAATAAAATATTACGAAACCTATAAATCATATGATGCGTAGTGTTCCAAGCAACGACATGACGTCACAATCTTCTGCTTTTCACTTCTTATAAGTAATCAAGTCACTGCCTTCGTCTACTGAATAGAACATTGTCTTAATAAATATTTTATTGACCATTTTATGAACAACGTATAATTTAAAAAATTATATGATCCAACGGGTCACGGGTGGTCTAGTTGTTTATAAAATCCCGTGTAAAAGCTGTTCCACTTCATATTTTGGTGAATCTAGTCGCGGACTTAATAATCGGATTATTGAACACACAAATGGCGTAAAAGCCCATAGATCTTCTAACTCCATAGTAATGCATGTGGATAAGCATGGCCACCTTCCAGACTGGAACAACACAACCATATTAAATAAAGGATCATCCAAGAAACTGAGGAAGACAATTGAGGCAGCATACATTAACACTAATAACAACATTAACCATAGAGAAGGATTTATATGTCTAACAAAAGCCACAAGCTTATTAATAATAAAAGAATGCGCAAATAAAATAAGCTCTCCGAAGCGTCCCATGAGATGACCCATGTATAAAACCCCATATTATGTTTGAATTGTTAGCTTTGTGATCAAGACCCTGCGGGTCGAAACGTTTAAGCACAAAATTCTCCCATTACTCCTCATCTGCTTCCTCCACCTTCAATCCTATTTGTCATAATATAGTTAACATATATATATATATATATATATATATATATATGTATATATATATATATATATATATTGTACTGGTGGTATTGAGCAACAGCACCTGCTCGGCCTCTGTTCCTACTCCTATGACCTCTACCAGTCTGTCCTACTTTTTCCTTTTAGGTCGATCACTGTACACCATGCCCTCGATCTTGCCAACCAGACCCACATTCTCCGCCCCTGCAGGCTCTCATGCTGGCAAAGCTGAACTATCTCCGTCTTGTAGCAATGAGCAAGTTTCTTCTACCAGTACACCTCGATACGTCTTCCAGAGAAATCTTTAGCATCCTTCTCCTTAACCTCACCTCCCACCTCCCTCTCTCCGTCCTCTTTCAATAATTTCCAAATTTCACATTCATGTAACAACGCCAAGAATACATACGAGCTTCCAGCTCGTTTACGGTTACAAGAAATCAACCCCACGGGTGACCCTTTGCTCCATAACGATGTTGGAAACAAGTAAATAAATAAATACATTAAAAAATTAATACTTAAATAAATAAATAAACAAAAATAAATAAATAAACAAATAAAAAAGGCGTTAAACAGACACCCAAACAGAAAAAAATAAAATAAAATGAATAAACAAATAAAATAAACGGTTGGCAGACATGACGTCATATCATTTGAAATCCCTCTTAGAACGAAACTACGTTCCATCGTCTTCTAGCCTTAATTTACATATTTGCAGTTAGGAGCCATAATTTCTCTTCTAGTTACTATTTAGTGTGAAAATATTCTAAATTCTGATGTTATCAATTCCCCTTAAAATATAGTTGACTTCTATCTAGCCACATCCATCTCCACCGGAGTCCTCACTTTGTAACCGGAAAAATATAAATTCAAATGTTTTAAGCGGTTTTTGTTTTATTTCTTCCTGAGATTTTGTACCAGTTCTGTGGCTCGCCGCTGTACCCTTTCCGATCGGCTTAGTTTTTGTGCTGTCAACCATTTTGGGGGCTTTAGAAGCATCCATATGGAGCAATGACACATTCTTTTATGGCAAGAGACTCATTTTCAGTCAAATAATAATGCGGACTCACTTTTAACATTTATCCACCCCTAAGAATATCCTTTACCATCATCATAACTCATCACCAAGGATAGAAGCGCTGGATATCGGGCGACGAATTGAAAAACACGGTCTTTGGCAAACTTTCCCCCAACCGTCACGCTTTCGTGGAAAAGGGGGAATAGCGCCAGGGTTGCCAACTGGAGCAAGAGGTTTTGATCACTGCAATTAAGAATAATTCAGCCCTGACATGAAATACAGCGCTGGCGTTGGCGTCTCTAGTGATATGCTGTTCCGGTTCTCAACTTCCTCTGCGTTTTGAGTGAGGACGACTGACCCGGGCTTGATAGATTATCACTTCGCTTTTCCCGCTGTCTGAAATGGCGTCTAGAGTGACCGCCAATGCTGCCAGTTGCAGGGTAATTACCCTGTTTTAGGGTAATGTGAGCGCTATCGGATAACAGGATAGAATGTGGAACAAGACAGAATTTTAGGGTAATTTTACTACTGCAATCCCACAGAAATTTAGCTATTCAGTTTGGAGAGGGAGATAGAAAGAACAAGTGAGACGCGGGGGGGGGGGGGTTCTGTACTGGGGTCCGTTCAAAGTTCGTCAATAAAGTTTCAGATTATCTGGCACGTAAGAGAACTTTCTGAGATCGAGCACGCGATAGTCACTGTGAGTCTGTTTGTCATTGTGCGACCGATCGGGAGGTTGGACATTACAAGGAATTGTTTATGAAATGTGACGTTATAGCCATGGACTCGTACACCATACCCAGCTAAACGTAAACGTTCATCCTACGCTCAAAAGTATAGTAAGAAATGGGAAGATGATGTGAACTTCAAGGGCTGAGTATAAGCAGTAAAGGACCACTTCAAAACCTGCATTCATGATGGACAAGTAGGAAATAAAAAATTGAAAGACATGAAGGCACAATAAAGCATGTGAACAATGCGCAAAACCTGAAAAAATGCAAGGAGTATATTAGATGGTTAGTGGATACAAGAAAGAAAAACTGGCGAAAGGCGAAATAAGACCAGCGGCTGTTGTCTAAACTTAATTTTCCTTTTTTTTAGACGTTGATCGTCTTCTTCTTCGAATAAAGGTAACGTGTCCTGATTCAGATCTAGCAAAAATAAAAAAAAAAAAAAAAAATGCGGGAAGACAAAATGCTCCGTATATTGTGAGGAACATGTTGGGTAAGAATGATCAGGATCACCTGCTGGATCTACTAAGAAACTGTTTTTCGTTGGTTGTGGATGAATAAAAAAACCATGGCTGCTTTAAGCATCTAACTATTGTAGCCAGGGTGGCAAGTGTGAAAGGTATGGAGGATTTGTTTCCAACGCTTGTTCCCTTGGAAAATGTCACTACCTCCAGCCCTTATGAACTGTGTTCAGGGAAGCAAATATACCATACAAGGAACATAGGATTCACTGCTGATGGTACCAGCGTAATGATGGTGGTATATAACTCCCTTTCATTTCATCTTAAACAAGACATTCCAATTTTGTTTGTGATGAAATGCAATTCCATTTTAATTTCTGTGTTTCGTATGCTTGCAAACAATTGCATAGGTGGGTTGAGGACCTGGCACGTGGTAAATTATTTCTTGTCTGCTAAGCAGTCTATGGCTTTATAGGATTTTCATGAATTCGTCTATGTCAAGCCTTACAGGATTCTAAATTCATCTCAGAGAAAATGGCTGTCTCTGGATAGTGTAGCGAAAAAGCTCTTGGAACAACTTTTAAGCTATTTTCATTCAAGCAGTGTTGGAGAATTGACTGCAAGCATCCCAGTCCATCTTCCAAAAACTGAATGATTCTGTAAATAAACTGTACCTAGAATTTCCAAGTTATGCATTGCCTTCTTCAATGACCTCGATAAAGAAATGCAATCTGAGTACCCAAAGATATAAACTATTATCAGTAGTCTCTGCAGTCTTGGCTACTATAAATGAATGTTACCAGAAGCCTTAAAATCAACTTAAAGTCACTTTAAAGTCAACAACAAAGGTGAAAATCGGACACCCGGTTAACTTTCTTATCTTGGAATATATGGGCGGTCGGGTGACTGCATCACTCTACACTTGCCACCCCATCGAGAAACAGGTTTATAAAAGCTTTAGGCTAAGATGTCTTGAGTTTTATTCTGAGAATGTACCGCAGGTTCTACTTAGATTTAATCTTACTGATCCAACTTGAATATGTAAAAGCATTGAGGCCTCAATGTATTTTAATTAAAATTATCCCTTCCACTGCAGTATTGGCATCAGTTTCCAAATTTTGTCCCTGAGAATGTCTTAAACATAACTCACACTGTGTGGAGTTTGCTAAGGAACATAGAAATGAACGTTCAGAGAGACACTAGTGTTTGGGAATTTTGAAAGGAAGTAAAGAATATGAAGGAAGGTGATGGCACACTACTGTTTCCATGGGTAGGGAACCATGACAAAACCGTTATGCCTGCCCCTTTCAAATGCCAATGTAGATTTCTTTTTCTCTCTCAAATCAATCTTCTGAAAACTAAAACAAGAAATTCCCTGAACACAGACACGTTAATTGAAATGATTCATGCTAAGAGAATCTTGGAAAATTCAACATCAGACAATTTTGAAATTACATCCATACACGTGAATCTGGTGACGGACAGCACATTGCCTGACAAGGAGTAAATGAATATCTATGGACAATAGCAACAGTGGATGGCCGTACTACATACTATTTCATTACTGCACACATTATGGTAATATTTTTTTACATAAATGTATACACATGATCTCAATAAATAAATTATTGACAAACATGGTGTTTTTAAAGCAAACAGGGTAATTATAAGATGAATTTAGGGTTAAATAGGCAACTCGACCTGGCAGCACTGGTGACCGCCCGTTAACGCTGGCGGGCTATGTATAGTCTTGAACGAAGTCGTCTAGGCTGTTTGGCGTGAGCATTTCACATCATTCAATTTATAAACAAAAAGAATAAATAAATACAAAGATAATAATCTCACAAACAAGTAAAGAACTGAATAAATAAATAAGCTAATGAATAAACACAGCACTACTCTGCCGCTGCTTTCCCTCTCATTATATAAGGAACATCACGTTTCGTTCACATATAGTGACTAATATCCATTCACGATAGGTTTTGCTGTCAAAATCATCGCTTCCAAATGACTAAATCCTCGTTGTTACCCCGATATTACTAAACATGAGCAAACATTTCTTCGACTAACGGTTTCCAGATCGCGCAGGCGTGAAGCACTCGCCCAACGGCTCGATTGAATGCACAACATAACATGACGTTTATATTCTCCCTCGGCAATCTCATGTCAATGTCAATCTTCATATGTCCGACTCTGCAAAGATTATTTTGTCGCTTATGTGCGCCAATGGAGTTCATGGGAATTTTCTTTGGGAAAAAAGAGGTGATGGAAAAGGAATGATATGATGCAACACTGATCAATGGGGCGATGGGAAAAGGCAGGGAGGCACGTTACAAAAATATTGAAACCTCCTCTTTTGATATATATATATATATATATATATATATAAATATATATATATATATATATATATATATATATATACACACACACACACAAGTCTTCACTGAATTTTTGTCCATGCTAAGACATTGGCATTCTACTTAGAAACTCGTTAGGTTAGAATAATTTAGTGCTTGCAAAAATATCTCTCAAGTTCTGTTATGTTGTGGACACTGGCTGCAAGCATAGGTGCTTACATTCAATTCGAACCTGTTTTGCAGACCTGCCGACCAACTTTCAAAACTGGAAATGATTGTAAAATTCAAAGACATGCTGAGTGATAAACTCTGTGATGTAATAAATGTACGCACACACACATATTATATATATATATATATATATATATATATATATATACATATATATATATATATATATATATATATATATATTTCAAGAAGCCTACAGCGACAATGGCGGTGTTGAGTTTATATAGAAGCTTTAATTTCTATAGATCAACAAGTGTCTGTGCTGGTTCCAAATAGCTGAGGTGTCCAAAAGACATTTGGTTCGGTTTTCGCTTTTCTAATTTTTTTTATTTGGAGAAATTAAAAAAGAGAAAACCGCATCAAATGTCTTCTGGACACCTTCTCAGCTATTTGGAACCAGCACAGAAACTTGTTGCACGAGAGAAATTAAAGCTTCAATATAAACTCAACAACGCCATTGTCGCTGTAGGCTTCTTGAAATCATGTATACAACATGGCCTCCTACCAATATGTACATATATATATATATATATATATATATATATATATATATATACATATATATATATTTACGCAATAAATATGATTAAAGATTGTGTTATAACTGGACAGTCTTGGATCACATGCTGGGCTGATGATTCCCAGGTAATACGTTTCAGGATGGAAGTTCTAATTTCATATACAGTACACAACCCGTGTGTGTGTGCATCCAAGCACGTGGAGTCCTGTACCTTACTCTCTAATTGGGAACCAATAACGGGTATCTGCTTCCGCGTGGTGGTTCTGCAAGATGAACCATGATCAAAACCCACCTTCCCAATCATCACCACCATCAGGAGGTGCAGCCCTGAGGGGCTGGCACTGGGTCTCCGGACTGGACCTAAGTCTCTCTATATAAACTCCAACTTTATTTCTTGCACTTTTTCACACATGGGGAGTTGACAACAGGAAAGTATTCTCCTCCCCCCTTACCACTTTGAGCCGTTAATATAGAAACTGTCCCACACTGATCAATACAGGCAACAGTCCAAAGTTCCCAGAGATATCTATGGGAGGGAGTGGCGGCCTGGCGCACCGGGATACAGGAACATTTGGACCCCAAAGTGATGAATAATGAATTAACAAATAACTTGGAAAAAGATTATATATATATATATATATATATATATATATATATATATATATATATATACAGTATATATATATATATTATTATTACTGGTGAGAAATGTAGTAGCACATTTGTAAATCACAACTAACACCACAGTCGGACGAAAGAAAGAGTTAAGTAAGCGAAACTGTATGTGTATTTTGATTGCTAACTGCAATCCTCTTCGGTAGTACTGTGATATATATATACATATACATATATATATATATATATATATATATCAGACATGCGAGTGAAAATAATGCTATTGAGTGAAGCGAGTAAGCCGGGATCCCCCCCCCCCTCCCACGGTAGGGAGCTTTTGCATTTTTCAGCTTCAAATAGAGTAATCTGGAGCATACTGCATTGAGTGGCAATTCAGAACGGAACAAAAATATTACGAGTAACAGTTACGAGCGTATACCTGTTATTTTTTGCAGCCTGGAAAAACGGAAATAATGCCAAAACGTGAGAAAGCGTTCTTAAATAGGGAAACGCGGGAAATTCACATGCCTGATATATATATATATATATATATATATATATGTATATATGCATATATATATAAATATATATACATATGTATATATATATACACAAATATATATATATATACACATACACACATACACACACGCACATACACACACACACACACACACATATATATATATATATATATATATATATATATATATCCGTTGAATGCTACAACACAAAAGGCGTCAATGGTTTTAAGAGAACATTTCTCTAATTCTCCATATCTCAGAGTTAGAGAAATGTTCTCTTTAAATCATTGACGCAAGTTGTGTGTTTGTGTGTGTATATTATATATGTATATATATATATATATATATATATATATATATATATATATATGTGAGCATTTTAGAAGCTGCCAAGGGATTCGAAACCTGACCTGTGTGTGCATAATCACGAAGTCACGACGCTAGCAACCGAGCTATGTGCGATGGTACAAAAGGACTGTACAAGTCCCCAACCACACTTCACATAGCTACAGAAGACGTAGTCTCATTTTCATCCAATCCCCATGTGTATGTCTTAAAACATGCACAACACACACATACATATACACACACTCACACACACACAAATATATATATATATATATATATGTATATATATATGTGTGTGTGTGTGTGTGTGTGTGTGTGTGCATATATGTATTGTGTAGATTCTGACCAAATTTGAATAAGGTTCCTTTGGTGCTATCATATCTTTCGGTAGATAATAGATATCCTGAATTCCTTGTTTGTTGAATTATTATTTTCATTCCAAGGCTATTTTTCTAATTTCGTTTTTCGCTTATTATATAATAAGTACAATATATGAAATGTTCCTTTAGTAATTCGAACATAATTTAGTTGTTTTTGCGGCCCATTCCTGTCAACTCATCACTCAATTTAATTTTCATCTTACTCCAGCATTTAAATTTCACTGTTTATGTCACCCTACACACGATATTTTGATTCTAACGTTAATTTATATATATGCTGCATTTACTAGTTGACTAGAACATTTGAAATTCGTGTGTCATTTTCATTCTTTTGTTTTGATCCCAGCGTTTGAATTTTGTCTGTAGGTTGTCATCGTACACTTTAAATTTAATTTTCATCATACTCCAGCATTTGAATTTCATATATCTATGTCACTCCACACATTATAGTTTGATTCTAGCGTTGGATTTATATGTACACTGCATTTGGCAATTTGACTAGCGCTTGAAATTAGTTATGTTATTTTCATCCTACTCGTTGTTTTGATACCACCGTTTGAATGGTAACTGTATATTGTCGTCGTACTCTTTAAATTTAATTTTCACCCTTCTCCAGGATTTGAATTTCAAATATCTATGTCGTCCTTCTCATGACATTGCGGTTCTAGCGTTTGATTCATAAACGAGTATATATTGCATGTGGCAATTTCACAAGTCACTTGAACCTTTGAAATTCACCTACCATTTTCATCCTACTCTGTTTTTATTCCAGCGTTTGAAATGTGCCTATTGGTCATCTTACACTTCCAAATTAATTTCCAACAAATTTCAGCATTTGAATTTCGTATCTATATGTCATCCAGTTTTGCTGTTTCCGTATCCTGTTTAAATATTCATTTCGTGCGTCTGCATGCGCGAATTTGTTCTTAACTTACAAATACTTTTTTACCTTCTCGCTTACACAAGTCTGGTGCGAACGTGCAGTCACTTAAGTCGAATATCGTAATATTTCGATTACGCACTTCGCTGTCGAATGATCCGCTTGAAGCTTTTCTGTTGATGAGTATCGGAATATATATATATATATATATATATATATATATATATATATATATATATATATATATATATATATATATATATATATATTGTTACGTATTCGCATGTACCTTTTTCTCTTTCTCGTGGGCCGTGATCATGGAATCACGAGTTAAAGACAAGTTCACGCCTACAATTGTCCGGATCAGGGAAAGGCAGGAGTTCAGTCTTCTCTTGTTTATTCTGCTTAGCGAACATGAGGATTTTACACGTGTGTTCAACACCAATGCTAGGCTTACTCTCTCTATGCGAGGGTATGGCAGGCGATGCCGGGACCACCCCCGGCATCCCCCCACGCACACCCCCGCTACATACCCCCTTGCTTATGCTTCGACTCTCCGACATCACGCATCACTTACACGCATACCAACCATCCAGGCACACTATGCAACATTCATACATGCAATTTCGCCACAATATATATATTCAAATTGTTGTGGATTATATTATTCCTTTTCTTGTGAAAATAATTACACTGTTTTGCTGACTGTGCTTTGTAAATTAGCGAGTTTTGACTGGTGTTAGTGATGGGCGATACTTATCTTTAATGTACTCGATTACTTCGATTATTTTTGCGAATAGTCACAGATTATATTTCGGTTACTTTCACCTGGAAATAGATCATGCAGTGGTATATGTGTAGATTATACGATATGCATTCATGGTTTTAGTGTAGTATTTCTCTTTCCCAGTTGTTCTGTCTGACGTTTGTTCGTCTTTGCCTGTGTGCGTGTTGAAACTGTTACCTTCGTCTCTTCCCTCTTTCCCCATCACCACCCACTAGTAAGACGAGTAAATATGCGCCTGATTTTTTTTTAAGAATCATTACTTTATAATCAAATATTCGTACAAGAAACAACTTGCACCCCCTTCTAGAGAGAAAAAAGTGTCATGGGGAGCTGTGTTAGATTGAAATAGAATCATCCCTCGTTTAAACGAGAAAGAAAGGGGGGGGGGAGGAGCATCGGTTCGATAATGCCGATTGTCGGCAGTGACACTATGTAGTGACTAATATAAACAAATGATATGGTTTAACGTCACAACCTATCGGAAGGTTAGGACGAAAAAAAAAAAGGAATAGTACTGTATTGTACTTTTAACCAAGCACACCATCCAATCCGAGTGTAAAATACCTGTAAACTAAATATACACTACCATACAGTAAATTCAAAATTCTTATTTTAAAATCGATTCGTGTTCAGAGCCGTCAGAACTCAGTCCGCATCACGTGGGACTTAACGGATATGACATTGGTCTATTTTCCTCCAACCTCCACTTAAACTAAAATATGACCAAGCTTACAGAAATTTAGACTTCTCTGAGAGCAAACAGTATGTCTAACGTTCGAATGGGTTTACAGTCTGGTAAAGCCCATGGTAGCCCAGTGTGATAACCCTTTTACAGATTGTGTCGGCTGCGACAGAACTTGTCCGTTGCTTCCGATATCAGTTAAATGGAGGTCCGTTAAAACGAGGGAATAGTATATGCCAGCGTTTCTCAACCAGTTCCCCGGAACCCTAACGTTCCGCAAAAGGTCCCTAAGGGTTCCGCGAGAACAAGTAAGATAAGCTAATGCACTTTTTATTTTTTATCTAATTTCATATACGTAATATAATTAAACATGCACGACATATTCTTGGTTAATGTAATATAGACATCATCCTATCTAACCTATTATTACGATGAAAATAAAATGAGAAATGTATAGTAAATGTTTTTTTGTTTTTTTGTTTTTGCGCAGGGGTTCCTTGAGACATGCAATTTATTTTAAAGGTTACGCAAGGAAAGGTTGAGAAACGCTGGTATATACCAAGACAGACCTCAGTTCAACCTCGACTCTGGGAATAATCGTTTGTTCATCGATTACTGGAAGCTTTACTTTGTAATCGATCATGTCCACTTTACTGTTGTAGTGGTATTTGCACACATCGAAAATCGCGCACGTTCCAACCATAATTATACATATAAATGGCTTTCTCCGTGGCGCAGTGGGCTGTGGTGCGAACACCATTGCACCAGTGTAAGTTCGAGTCCCGACCATTTACTGAACTTGCAAATAAGAATCTTAATCATACTTTAAAAAAAAAATCAAATCATGCTTTGTAAATTACTCCGATTGATTGTTCTATGAATGAATTTTTTATTTTCATTACAAGATTATTAAAATTACTAATATTAGCATTATGCAAGCATTAACATAAATACAAAATATCTAATAAATGCATGTGCCTAAAACCTCGACTTCTATCTGATTCCTTTGAATACGTTTTGCGATCAAGTAGGCCCTCTTATAAGGTTCCCCGATAGAAATTCTACACTCAGTCCGCCAATGGTGGGAAATTTCGAGGACCTTTGCCAGCCGCCGTGGGGCTGCGGGTTTTCCACTCGGCGAAATTCGAGGCAACAGTTGATTGCTTGATTGATTGTTCTCTTTACTTCATGAAGCCTTCACATTCCTTAACAAAATATCTCCTTTGGTAGTGACCTTACATCAAGTCTGTGTATGAGCACGTGCGTGTATGTGTAGGTACAGGTGTGTGTGTGATTCACCATGGTCTTGGATCACGTGTTGGACTAAGGATCGACAGTTATTTCCCTCCCGGAAGAGAGCTCAGAGCTCATATATGACCGATCTATGGGTAATGCTGTGACCTTACATGCACACACACACACCCAACTCCCCTCCCCACGAGAGTTGGAGTAACAATCCGCAGCGCAGTGATACTGAAATTATTTCAGCCCTGGGCGGGATTCGAACACGGACCGCCGTAGTGGCACCCGGGAACTTTACCAACTGAACCACGATTTGTGTGTGCGCGTGTGTGTGTGTGTGTGTATTTACCTAGTTGTATTTTACAGGAAAGGGAGTTATGCTCGTGGTGTCCCGTCTTCATATCTCGTTTTATCTAGACTGTTTAAATCCGTGTATCGTTTTTGCACACACCACATTCTCATCTAACTTGTTCCAAACGTCTATTACCCTGTGGGGAAAGCTGTTCTTTTTCAGGTCTCTTCTATAACTGCCTTTCTTGATTTTCTTTCCGTGTCCTCTTGTATCTCTACTATCCCATTTTATTAGATCCTCTCTATCAATAGTTTCTATGCATTTCATGATTCTGTAAATAGTTATCAAGTCTCCTCTCTCTCTTCTTAGCTCTAATGTCTAGCTCAAGTTTTGCTAGTCTCTCTTCATATGATAGTTCTGAGAGTGTTGGTGCCAATTTCGTAATTGCTCCTTGTATTCTTTCAAGTTTTGTTATACATTTTTTTTTGTACTTGGTGACCACGTCGTCGCTGCATACTCCAATCTTGGTCTTATCAAAGTGATTAGTATTTTCTTCACAATTTCTTCGTCCAGGTATGTAAATGCCACTTTGATTGTTCTTATTAAATTTTAGTTTCTCCAAAAATTTTGTTTATATGTTTCTCAGGGCACATATTATTCAAAATAATGACTCCCAGGTCCTTCTCATTTTCTACTTTTTTAATTCCTTCCTCTCCCAATTTATATGACCCCACTATTCTTTTTTTTTTTGCTTCTTCCAAATTCCATTATACTACACTTCTTAATATTGACTTCCATCTCCCACTTATTACTCAATTCCCATACTTTATCGAGATCACTCCGTAGCGACTCACAATCTTCTACAGTGTTCATTTTTCAACAATTTTGCATCGTCCGCAAAGAAGCTCATATAACTTTCAATTCCTTTATCCATATCATTGATATATATATATATATAGATATATATATATATATATATATATATATATATCTATATATATATATTGCAGAAACCACAGGGAGATTAAAGTCGGAATACTGAACGTTTTCGTCAATTACGACATCATTCGTAATAGACGAAAACGTTCAGCATTCCGACTTTAATTTCCCTGTGGTTTCTGCAATATCTTTTCGTCACGCGTTATTGTGATTATTTTTGCTATATATATATATATATATATATATATATAAATATATATATATATATACAAGCCCCTGGCTTCGCCAGCTCGGCTGCGCCAGGGGGGCTTGGTCTGCGGCGCACCTCGCTTCGCTCGCGGAGGGCTACGCCCCGCCTTCAAACAAAGGCTATAAAATAAGCAACTGTAAATTATTCACCTCTTTTATTTTCGTCATTTTTGTTTTTTAGAAAAATATTTTTATTTAGACTTACGCCCAAGATCCGCTCGAGTCCCAAAGATCCGCTCGAGCCCTCAAGATCCGCTCGAGTCCCAAAGATCTACTCAAGTCCTCTAGATCCGCTCGAGTCCCAAAGATCCGCTCGAGTCCTCTAGATCCACTCGAGTCTCAAAGATCCGCTCGAGTCCTCTAGATCCGAAGGAGAAGAAGAAGACGAAGAAGAAGACGAAGAAGAATGCGAAGACGAAGAAGAAGAACGCGAAAAAGAACGCGAAGAAGAAGAGGAAGTATACCACCTGACCCCGACTTTTTCTTCTTCCTATTGGACAACCTTACACCCACCCGATGTCCCCAAAATACCACGGATTGAAAAACGGGAAAAACTGGAAAGACTTTATTTTTTAAGTTACATTGATATATATATATATATATATATATATATATATATATATATATATATATCAAACATTATTGGGGCCAGAATTGTTCCTTGTGGAAATCCATTAATCACTTCATCCCAATTAGAGTGCTTGTCTCTTATCACCACTCTCATTTTTCTTTCATGCAAGAAGTCTTCCATCCACTTCAGCAGTTTGCCCTGTATTCCTCCTGCAGTTTCTAATTTAGGAATTTCTTACGTTGCACCTTATCAAAACATTTTTTCAGGTCTAGAAATGCACAATCAGCCCATCCATCTCTTTCTTGTATTACATCTATCAGCCTTGAATAGAAACACATTAAGTTTGTGACGCATGATCGTCCTTGTCTAAATCCAAATTGCCTTGGATTTAGTACGTTGTTTTTTTTTCCAAACGCCTTACCCATCTAATTTTGACCATTCTTTCACAAATTTTAGCTATCGTACTCTTAAGAGAGACCGGTCTATAGTTAGTGGGGTCTACCTTGTTTCCCCCTTTATATATTGGTACTATATTTGCTCTTTTCCAATCTTCTGGAACTTTTCCTTCTTTCAATGAACTGATTATTAGACTGTATTTTGTCTGTTAGTTCATTCCTGTATTCTCTCAAAATCCAGTTTACCATTTCATCTGGACCGTGCAATTTTCTGACATCGAGATTACTCAAGTGTTTCATTATTTTATTCCTTGTTCTATCTCTTTCATAGGGGGGACTTTCTCCTCCCACTCGATGTCTCTAGGTTGTATGTTCTCCCTCGTAAACACCGATTTAAAATGCTTGTTCATAATTTCTGCCATTTCTATTTCTTCTGTGTATTAAACTCCTCCTTGTCGTAGTTTCTCTAATTATTGTTTGTTTTTCAGTTTGTTGATTACGATTCTGTAAAATAGATTTGGTCGATCTTTACATTTTTCTATGACATCTTTTTCGTATTTTCTCTTTTCTTCTCTGCACACTTGTACAGAGTGATTTCTATAACTAGTATATATTTTCCATTTTTCAGGCCGTCTTTTTTCCATTTTATCCAGTCTTTATCCCTTTTGTCTTTTAACTCCCTACATTTTTTGTTGTACCAACACTTTACATATCCTTTTTCTTGTTTTTGTCTTGGAATATACTTTTCCACTCCTTTACAAATTTTTGTCAAAATATTCCATTTCTTTTCTACTGTTGTTTCCTCCTTGTGTATCCTTTCCCAGTCTGCTTTTTGAAAGAATTCTCTTATCTTATCTAAATTTGTTTTTCCATACATCAATCTTCCCTTTCTATATTGTTTGTTTTTCCCTGTATTTTTCTTCATTTAATTCCAGTTCAACCAATATGTGGTCACTTTTACTTAGTGGTGTCTTATATTCAATCTTGTCCACTATTTTAGATTCTGATGTGATTATTAGGTCCATTCTCGATGGTTCTTCCTCATTTCTATACCTAGTATTCTCTTGTATCCATTGCGTCTTTGGATGTTCTATAATCATATCAAGTAGTACATTTCCCCATAGGTCGTCTCCACCCTTCACTGTCATCTCTTCCTCCATCTTCCCTGATCTTATTTAGTGTTATCCTTGTGTCTTCTAACATATCTTTGCGTTTTCTCTCTTCCCACGAGGCCGTTTTAGGAGGCACACAATTTACTACAAAATTCCTGCTCTTCCCATCCCTGTCCTCCACTTCCATCATAATCATCTCTACTCTATTCTTTCCATATGTGACATTCCTCACATTCATATCCTTCTTAGCCAGGAAAAAACCCCTCCACCCCCTTGTTTTAACTTTCTGTTTCTAACCCAATAATTATATGCACCATGTCCTACACTGTTGGATGGTAGTGGACCTTTCAATTTTGTCTCTACAATTCCCATTATGTCTGGTTCTTTTTCCTTCAGGTAATCATTCAGTTCGTTCAAGCCTGTTATTAATCCATCTATATTTGTGTAAGACACCTTTAATTTTCTGCTACTTCCATCGTGTTTTCTGTTTCCCTTCCGTTTTTCTCTGCTATGAACCATTTCCTCACTTTCATATCCACTACTCCAATAGAATTTCTTTGTCTGACTCTGTTCTTTTCTCGTTTTTTCCTTAGCTTCTAGTCTTTGTTTTCTCATCCTCTCTTTCCTCTTTATTCATTTCTCTTTTTATCCATACCTGTTTATATTGTTCACTGTCTGCTAGTTTCCTTGTTTTTGCTAAGATATTCTCTGCTGTCGTTTGTGACCTGAATTTAACCTTAATTGGTCTGGTCTTATCTGTATTGTATTTCCCTATTCTATATATATTCTTCAATTTCTTTCCCTGTTTCTTGTCCATCCTCTTGAACTTCTTCTAATATCTTGTTTACCTTTTCCTTCTCATCTTTTACGCTTCTCTTCCATCCCTAATATAATTATATATTTCTTTTTGTCCACTAAGTCTCTTACTATATTCTCCTTCTCTCTCATCACTTTAATAACGGTGTCTTTAGTTTCTTTCATCTGCTGTGTCACTATATCTCTAAATACAATTTTGTTGTTCTCTTGGACTTTTCTCCAATCCTGTGCTTCTTTTGCTATGGACTCTATTCTCTTTATTATTATTCTTTAATTCCTCATTCTCATCTTTTACTTCTTTTAACTGTCTTTTCAATTCTTCTATTTCTTTAGTTCTTCCAATCAACTCTTTGCGTAATCCGCGTAAGTTGGCTGAACCTAACCTCCCAGTGTTCGATCATTTTCTCTAGTTTTTCCTCTAGATTTGCTAATCAGGGGAGGTTGACATCATCTCCCTCATTAAATCCATGGAAATTATTATCTCCACTTTCCATTGTATTGTTCTTATCTATATTTCTGATCTTAGTGTCTTTACTGATATTTTCGACTTCACCTGCGTCGTCTGCAGTCCTCTTGTTGACATTTCTTCTGACGTCCGGGGGAGCCCGTTCGTCCCCTTCCTCATTTCCTTCCATTTTCCTCAGTAATTCCTCCCTTTCTCCTTTTTCTTCACCTTCCCACTACACCACGAGCTTTCCCCTTCCCTACTAATACAACAAAGGTACTCCCTCGTTGTTGAGATTGACGAACCTTGAGGTTTACCTGGAGTTCCAAACTTCGCTGTCACTTCGACCGATGTGTGTGTGTGTGTGTATTTACCTAGTTGTACCTAGTTGTATTTTACGGGAAGGGGAGCTATGCTCGTGAGGTCCCGTCTTCATATCTCATTTTATCTAAACTATTTTTAAATTCATGTATTGTTTTTGCACACACCACTTTCTCATCTAACTTGTTCCAACTATCTATTGCTCTGTGAGGAAAGCTGTTCTTTTTCAAATCTCTTCTATAGTTGTCTTTTTTTATTTTCTTTCCGTGTCCTCTTGTATTTCTGTCATCCCATTTTATCAGATTCTCTCTATCAGTAATTTCTATGCCTTTCATGATTCTGTAAATAGCTATCAAATCTCCTCTCTCTCTTCTTTGCTCTAGTGTCTGTAGTTTAAGTTTTTGTAGTCTCTCTTCATATGATAGTTTTGAGAGTGTTGGTGCCAGTTTAGTAATTGCTCTTTGTATTCTTTCAAGTTTTTTTATACATTTTTTTGTACTTGGTGACCATATCGTTGCTGCATATTCCAATCTTGGTCTTATCAGGGTGATTAGGATTTTCCTCACCATTTCTTCATCCAGGTATGTAAATGCCACTTTGATTGTTCTTATTAAATTATAAGTTTCTCCAAAAATCTTATTTATATGTTTCTCAGGTGACATATTATTCATAACAATGACTCCCAGGTCCCTCTCATTTTCTACTCTTTTTATTCCTTCTTCTCCCAAATTATATGATCCTGTTATTCTGTTTTTTGCTTTTTCCAAATTCCATTATACTACACTTTTTTGTATTGAACTCCATCTCCCACTTCCTACTCCATTCTTGTACTTTATTTAGATCTCTCTGTAGTGATTCACAATCCTCTTCAGTTTTCACTCTTTTCAGTAATTTTGCATCATCTGCAAAGAAGCTCATATAGCTTTCAATTCCTTCATCCATATCATTAATATATATAGCAAACATTATTGGGGCCAGAACTGTTCCCTGCGGGACACCGCTTATTACTTCATTCCATTTTGAGTGCTGATCTCTTATCACTACTCTCATTTTTCTTTCTTGCAAAAAGTCTTCCATCCAATTTAGCAATTTACCTTGTATTCCTCCTTCATATTCTAATTTCTTAAGCAACTTCTTATGTGGTACTTTGTCAAAAGCTTTTTTTAGGTCTAGAAATGCACAATCAGCCCATCCATCTCTTTCTTGTATTATATCTATTAGTCTTGAATAGAAACATATTAAATTGGTGACGCATGATCGTCCTTGTCTGAATCCAAATTGCCTTGGATTTAGTACGTTGTTTTTTTCCAAGTATTTTACCCATCTACTTTTGATAATTCTTTCACATATTTTTGCTATTGTACTTGTTAGAGAGACTGGTCTATAGTTGGTAGGTTCTTCTTTATTTCCTCCTTTATATATAGGTACTATATTTGCTTTTTTCCAATCTTCTGGAACTTTTCCTTCTTTTAAGGAACTGCTTATTATGCTATGTATTTTGTCTGCCAGTTCATTCCTACATTCTTTCAGAATCCAGTTTGCTATTTCATCTGGCCCATGCGATTTTCTGACATCAAAATTACCCAAGTGTGTCAATATTTCATTCTTCGTTACTTCTATTTCTTCCATAGGGGGGACTTTTTCCTTCCACTCAATCTCTTCAGGTTGTATATTTTCCCTTGTAAACACTGATTTAAAATGTTTGTTCATAATTTCTGCCATTTCCATTTCCTCAGTGTATTCAACTCCTCCTTGTCTTAATTTCTCCAAGTCTTGTTTGTTTTTCAGTTTATTGTTTACAAATCTGTAGAATAGTTTTGGTTGATCTTTACACTTTTCTATAACATCTTTTTCATATTTTCTTTTTTCCTCTCTGCACTTTTGTACATATTCATTTCTATAACCAGTATATATTTTCCATTTTTCAGGTCTTCTGTCTTTTTTCCATCCGGTCCAGGCTTTGTCTCTTTTGTCTTTTAACTCCCTACAACTTTTGTTGTACCAGCATTTTACATATTCTTTTTCTTGTTTTTGTCTTGGGACATACTTTTCCACTCCTTCTTTGTAAATTTTTGTCAAAATATTCCATTTCTCTTCCACTGATGTTTCTTCTTTGTATATTTCTTCCCAGTTTTCTTGTTGGAAGAATTCTCTTATTTTATCAAAGTTTGTTTTTTCATACATCATTCTTCCTTTTCTATATTGTTCATTTCTTTTCATATATTTTTCTTCATTAAGTTCCAGTTCAATCAATATGTGGTCACTTTTACCTATTGGTGTTTTATATTCAATCTTGTCCACTATTCTAGGTTCAGATGTAATTATTAAGTCTAGCCTCGATGGTTCTTCTTCATTTCTATACCTAGTGTTCTCTTGTATCCATTGTGTCATTGAATGGTCAGTAATCATCTCAAGTAGAGCATTTCCCCATGAGTCATCACCACTCTTTACTGTCATTTCTTCCCAGCAGATTTCTTTGCAATTAAAGTCGCCCATCATAACTATTCTTCCTCCGTCTTCCATTATTTTAGTTAATGCTATCTTTGTGTCCTCTAACATACTTTTATGTTCACTCTCCTCCCATGAGGCTGTTTTCGGAGGCACATAATTGATCACAAATTTTCTGCTCTTCTTATCTCGGTCTTCCACTTCTATCATAATCATCTCTACTGTATTCTTTCCATATATGACACCTTTCACGTTTATATCCTTCTTTGTCAGGAACATAACTCCACCCCCTTGTTTTTTCTCTCTGTTTCTAATCCAATAATTGTATGTATCATGTCCTACACTGTTGGGTGGTAGTGGGCCTTTTAATTTTGTTTCTACAATTCCCATTATGTCCGGTTCTTTTTCTTTCAAATAATCATTCAGTTCATTCAATCCTGTTATCAATCCATCTATATTTGTGTAAGACACTCTTAGTTTTCTGCCACTTCCATTGTGTTCTCTGTTTCCCTTATGTTTTTCTTTAGTATGTCGAACTGCTTTATTTTCATGTTCACTACTCTCCAATAGAATCTCTCTTTCTCTGACTCCGTTCTTTCCTCGTTTTTTGCCTTAGCTTCAATTCTTTTCTGCTTTTCTGCCTCTCTTTCCTCCTTATTCATTTCTCTTTTTATCCATACCTTTTTATATTGATCATTTGTTGCTAGTTTCCCTGTCTTGGATAGAATTTTCTCTGCCGTTGTTTGTGACCTGAATTTAATCTTAATTGGTCTGGTCTTATCTGTACTATATTTTCCGAGTCTGAATTTTTCCTCAATTTCCTTTATAATTTCTGGTTCATCTTCCTGGACTAATTTTAATAAACTGCTTACCCTTTCATTTTCCTCCTTGATTCTTGCGGTTCTATCTGGGTTATGTTTCTCTTCCATTCCTAATATAATTATACATTTCTTTTTGTCCGCTAATTCTCTTACTATATTCTCCTTTTGTCTCATCACTTTAATAACTGAGTCTTCATTATGTTCTTTCAATTGCTGTTTGACTATGTCAGTGAATGAAACCTTATTCCCTTCTTGAGTTATTCTCCAATTTTTAGCTTCTGTAGCTATTTTCTCACTGTTTTCATTACTATTCTTCTTCAATTTCTCATTCTCCTCCTTTACATTTCCTAACTGTCTTTTTAGGTCCTCTACTTCTTCAGTTAAGTTTCTGTTAGCCTTCTCTAGTTGTTCCAATCTTTCAATTCTCTGGAAGATGGAGTCTACCTTACCTAACTTACGTTCCAAGTCCTCGATCACCTTATCAACTCTCTCCTCTAGTCTTATCAGTCGGGGGGGGGTTGTGTCCCCCCCACCCTCTTTAAATCCCTGGAACATATTCTCGTCACTTTCTACTGTATTTCTCCTCTCTATACTTCTAATCTTTACATTTTTATTTGCCATTTCGTCATCCGGTGGTCGTTTCATGTTGACCTTACGCCCGTCTGCCTGGGCCAAGTCCTCCACATCCTCATTTCCTTCCATTTCCCCAGCAATCCCTCCCCTTCTCCTCTTTTCCTACTTACCTACTGCCTCACGAGCAATTTCCCCCCCCCCCTGCAAATACAAAAAGGCACTTCTCTTTGCGTTGGTATCCACAATCTGCACTTTTCTTCAGAGCGTTCGTCAAGCCGTCCGTTCGTTGAAAGTGTGTGTGTGTGTGTGTGTGAGAGAGATTAATCACGGTTTTAACCCACGTGTTGGACTCGTGATCGATAGCAATTACCCTCCCAGATGAGCGCTCAGGTCTCAAATATGGCCCAATCTATGGGTAATGGTGTGAAATTACACACACGACAGTCGAAGTGACAGCGAATATTGGAACTCCAGAAAAAAATACAATTTTCGTGGATCTCAACGACGAGGGAGTACCTGTGTTGTATTAGTAGGAAAGGGGAAAGCTCGTGGTGTAGTGGGAAGGTGAAGAAAAAGGAGAAGGGGAGGGATTACTGAGGAAAATGGAAGGAAATGAGGAAGGGGACGAACGGGCCCCGGAAGTCAGAAGGAATGTCAACAAGAGATGCGCAGACGACAGAGGTGAAGTCGAAGAGATTAGTAAAAATGTAAAAATTAGAAATATAGATAAGAGCAGCGCAATGGAAGGTGAAGATAATTATTTCCATGGATTTAATGAGGGAGGAGATGACAACCTCCCCCGATTAGCAAGTCTAGAGGAAAAACTAGCAAAAATGAATGTACAGTGGGAGGTTAGGTTCAGCCAACTTGCACTGATTACACATAAAGTTGATAAATTGGAAGAACTAAAGAGGAAGAACCAAAAGCTATAGAAATAGAAGAATTAAAAAGACAGTTAAAAGAAGTAAAGGATGAGAATGAGGAATTAAAGAAGAAGAATAAAGAGAATAAAGAGTCCATATAAAAAGAGGTAAGTGGTTGGAAAAAGGTTCAGGAAAATAGCAAAATTGAATTTAGAGATATAGTGAAACAACAGATGAAGGAATACACTAAGGACACAGTTATTAAAGTGATGAGAGAGAAGGAGAATATAGTAAGAGACTTAGCAGGTAAAAATAAATGTATAATTATGTTAGGAATAGAAGAGAAACGTAACTCAAATAGGACTACAAGAGTTGGAGAGGAGAAACAAAGAGTGAACAAGGTACTAAGAATATTTCAAGAAGGTGAACAGGAAATAGGGAAAGAAATTGAAGAAATGTATAGAATAGGGAAATACAATGTAGACAAGACCAGACCAATTAAGGTTAAATTCAGGTCACAAACGAAAGCAAAGAATGTCTTCTCAAAAACAGGATAACTAGCAGAAAGTGATTGGTACAAACAGGTATGGATAAAAAGAGAAATGAATAAAGAGAAAAGAGAGGAAGAGAAAACAAAAAGAATTGAAGATAGGGAAAAAACGAGAACAGAACAGAGTCAAAGAGAAATTCTATTGGAGAGTAGTGGAAAGTGAGGAAATGGTTCATAGCAGAGAAAAACGGAAGGGAAACAGAAAACACGATGGAGGTAACAGAAAATTAAGTGTCCTTCACAAATATAGATGGGTTAATAACAGGCTTGAATGAACTGAATGATTACCTGATGGAAAAGGAACCTGATATAATGGGAATTGTGGAGACAATATTAAAAGGTTCATTACCACCCAGTGCAGGACATGGTGCATATAATTATTGGATTAGAAACAGAGAAGTAAAACAAGGTGGTGGAGTTATGTTCCTGACTAAGAAGGATATAAATGTGAGGAATGTTACATATGGAAAGAATAGAGTGGAAATGATCATGATGGAAATAGAGGACAGGGACAAGAAGAGCAGGAAGTTTGTGGTAAATTATGTGCCTCCTAAAATGGCTTCATGGGAAGAGAGAGAACACAAGAATATGTTAGAAGACACAAAGATAACACTAAATAAGATAATGGATGATGGAGGAAGAATAATTATAATGGGTGACTTTAATTGTAAAGAAATCTGCTGGGAAGAAATGACAATGAAGGGTGGAGATGACCTATGGGGAAATGTACTACTTGATATGATTATAGAACATACAATGACACAATGGATACAAGAGAATACTAGGTATAGAAATGAGGAAGAGCCATCGAGACTAGACCTAATAATCACATCAGAACCTGAAATAGTGGACAAGATTGAATATAAGACACCACTAAAAGCGACCACATATTAGTAGAACTGGAACTAAATGAAGAAAAATACATCACAAAAAATTAACAATATAGAAATGGAAGAATGATGTATGGAATTTTTTTTTTTTTATAAAATGAGATTTTTTTTTTTTTTTTCAAAAAGCAGACTGGGAAAGGATATACAAAGAGGAAACAACAGTAGAAGAGAAATGGAAAATTTTGACAACAATTTATAATGAAGGAGTGGAAAAGTATGTTCCAAGACAAAAACAAGAAAAAGGATATGTGAAAATGTTGGTACAACAAAATATGTAGAGAGTTAAAAGATAAAAAGGATAAAGCTTTGGGCAAAATGGAGGAAAACAAAAAACCCAAAAAATGGAATATATATACTGATTATAGAAATAAATATGTACAAGTGCGCAGAGAAGAAAAGAGAAAACACGAAAAGGATGTCACAGAAAAATGGCCACAAAACGTTCTGCAGACAGTGCTGGAGTTGAAAAGGCAAAGCAAAAGAGGAGTAGTCTGACATTGGAGGTAAAATTAGATATTTTGAAGAGGAAAGAGCAGGGAAAAGGTATGTTTTCAGCCTCCTGCCTCACCCTTATCTTCATCTGCCCACTCAGCAAAAGATGAGTAAGGGCTGAGATCCCTACTGTCCCTTAGCCTTGAGAGGACATCATCTGATAGAATATGTGGTGAGTGAAAGGTAAATAAAAACATTTTCTGTTTATTTCTTTTGTGCAGTACTTTACATTTTCTTATATACCTATTTTCATGTATTTTCATGTCTGTAGGGGTGACTTTCGACGTGCTGGAACACATATCCTATTATCACATGTTATAATGGGTTTTGATATACAGTAATTTCAATTTGCAGTGAGGTTTTCAGGAATGTATATGTACCGTATAACAAGGACTTACTGTATATCATAGATTTACCAAGGGCTTTTTCCCCATTACAAGGAGGTAACCACAGTCAAAAGGCATAAATCCATTCCCACCCATTTCATTTCACCCATTTTTTGTACATCACCTTAGGTAAATACACATGCACATGAGCACACAATCACTTAAATACACTTTTCTTAGAAATTTCATATCACAGTGACAGTGGGAGCTGTCTGAAATTGATCCGAGACCACTCGGAACATTGTCCATTATGGTAAATATAAATTAAAACATTCTTTGTTGCTCCTCTTGCATATAAGCCACAAAAACAATACCCAGACGTATTCTATAAACAAACTTACCTGGAGGCAATCAGGATAATGGTGCAAGTCACATAGCATTTTCTGTTCTTCTTTTTCTATACATCTATCTATGCAACAAGGGTCTTTTCCCCCTAATTAGCGAGGTAGCCAGCCAGGGTGCACACACACACACTCCCATTCATCACACATTATTTCCCTCTCACTTTAGATCCTTGTGGATGAAGGGTCATCCCTGTCTCCTGCCCTTTGCCTGGGTCTGAAGCAATGCCGCAAGACACAGCACATCCACGGCAAGGTTGCTTCACTTATATGGCGACCCCCACCTTGTCTCCTCATGCGGAAAATAGAGAAGACGGGGCGTAATCCCTTTGGGCTGCGTCAAAATATCATCCATAACAACTATCCTCCATTCACCACTGCCTTCTCTCTTCCTTGCTCAACAGACATATATACCTGGCCTAGTCATGGATCCCACTACATAAACATAATTACTTGGTCAGAATTTACGGGGCTTCTGTGACACCCCTACGGACCAGTCACTCAGCATCTTCATGATTAGAGACTACTACTCGAAACAAGAAGAATAACTACTTTTAACTTCTATCCCTCCTTTCTGCTACTCTCCTTGAATTTCTCCTTTACCACTACTATGATCCTACATTTTCATTTCACTCCTACACCTTGTGGTGGAGGACAAGAATACCAACACCATGTTCCTCTTTGTAGGGTAAAAGATAATTGGACAGTACAAGGGTACTAGCGATCCTTCTTTTTGTAATTTTCTCCCACAACGAGTTGGGGGGAAAAGTAGGTTTTGACTCGGCCACCACCCTCATAAAGAGGATCAAGTCGTTTGTATATTGATTTTGTATTCTCCCATACCAGAAGAAAAAGTGCTAAATACTTTAGTAAAACATGGACTTGTTTACTTACCACTTCTTTGCGATTGGGTTTGGCTTTGTCGAGTGCTCTGTTACATTGCTGATAGTCTACCATTAAACACGTCCTTCCTAGAAGCATAGTTTCTTCAGATTCAATATAATGACTCCACAAGGTCAACATAAATCCTAAGCTTGAGTCATCTTTATTTGCACTATCATCAACGTGGTTCTGGAAGAGAAAGAACAAGCTCTTCTGAATGTCTTTAAATAAGAAAAGAAGTGTTGGACATTACAAGAATAGAACACTATACTTCCAACCCCCCTCCCCCCCAAAAAAAAAAATATATATATATATATTATATATACAGTATATATGAAATATAGTAACCAAGGAACATTGGATTATTGGCCTATGCAGATGATGTAGTAATGATAGTGGAGAATAAGGAAAAAAAGAAACAATTTGCTCTCACTATTCTAGGAAAAAGTAGAGCAGATCAGATTCATATGTAATAAGAAGAAAAACAACAATTATGAAAATGAGGAGAGAAGGTGGCAATGGAGGTGTTGAACAAGTCAAAAACCTAAACATACAATACACTGACAGATTCAAATACCTAGGAGTCGTACATAGATATATATACCAAAAGCTTTTTCCTCCTTACAAGGGAGGTAGCCAAAAACATAGTATAAAATCCGCTCCCATCCATTTCATCCCATATACTCCACTCCTATCCACCCCCTTATCTTGGCTCCTCCTGAATGTGGGGTCATCTCTGCATCTTGCCCACTGCCCTGGGTCAGAAGCAGTGTCACAAGACACAGCACATCCACAGCTAGGCCACTTCATTAAATTGGTGACCTCCCCTCTCTGTCCCCTCATACAGAAATGGAGAAGACAGGAAGAAATCCCTTCAAGCTGTGTCAATTTATTTTTCAAACATACTTCCTCACTCCCCATCCCCCACCCACTCCCTCTCATGCATCACAGCATCATCCATACACAACCATTCTCCATTCACCCCTATCTTCTGTCTTCTCCCATCCTTCCTCAACAGACATTCCCCTCTTTCCCAATTCCCTATTTTACCCAATACTTACTCAATCCCTCCCCTGATCCTGCTACAAGTGCAGTGTCGTCAGCAAACAACGACTGGCTTATCTTCCACTTTTCTCCATTTTCTTTAACCATCTCCAATCCACGCCCTATTACCCTTGCATTTACCTCTTGCACCACCCCATCCATGTATAAATTGAACAGCCAAGGCGACATGACACATCCCTGGCAAAGTTCCATCTTGACCTCAAATCACTCACTCTCTCCATTTCTGATTCGAACACAAGCTCTACTACTCTCATAAAAACTCTTGACTGCTTTTGACAGCTTTCCCTCCTATCCCATACATCTCCAATACCTCACATAGTGCCTTCCTGTCTTAAGCCTTTTCCAAATCCATAAAAGCCCAAAAAACATCCTTACCTTTCCTTAAAGCTTTCTCACATATCTGATCCACGCAACCACTACCTGTCCTAAACCCACACTGTTCCTCACCAATTACTCCCTCTGTTCCTCTCCTCACCCTCTCAATCAAAACCCTCCCATAACCCTTCCCAACTACACTTAACAAACTCCCTTTGAAACTACTACTATCACAATTGTCCCTTTTTTCCTTGTTAAGTGGAATTATACAGGCATTCCTCCAGTCCTTCGGCACTCTACCCTCTCTTAAACATTAAATAACCTCACCAGCCAGTCCACCATCACTGTACCTCCTTTTATTAGACATTCTGCATGACATCCATCCAACTCAGGTGCCTTACCTGCTCTCATCATCTTAACAGCTGCCTTCACCTCACATTTCCTTATTTCTCCTTACTCATCATTTAGCAACTCCCTAAAATACTCTGCCCATCTTCCTCTTACTGCCATCTCTTTCATTATCATCTCTCCATCTACACCTTTTACCTTTTCTTCTCTACTTGATTTGCTTCCTTTTCCTCTCTTAATTTCTTTCCAAAACATCTTTTTATTACTTTCAAAATTTTCTGTCATACTCTTACCCCATTTCACATCTGCTCTCCTCTTTGCCTCCTTTATCTTATGCTTTACTTCTCTTCTTTTTTCTTTGTACCTCTCATATGATTCTCTGGTCTTATTTTGTAACCAATCTGTGAATGCTTGCTTCTTCTCTTCTACAATCTTCTTTGCTTCCTCATCCCACCACTCACTACCCTTCCTTCTATTTCCTCCCATCCTCCTTGTTCCACACACCATCTTTGCACACCTTTTGACTCCCTCCTTGAAATGTCCCCAATACTCCACTCCTAGCTCTGTTCTCTCCTTCACTTCCACTCTTCTCTCAGCTTTTTCTTATATTCCTCCTTTTCTTTCTCATTTAAGCAGTTCACTTTAAGCACCTTCCTACCTTCTGTCCTTTTCCTCTTTCTCCATCTATCCTCCACTCTCAACTTACCTTCCGCCAAAAAATTATCTGATATTCCCCCACTCTCTCCCCTTAGAACATGTACATCCTTAACTCTTCCTACTATTCTCCTGGTTATCACTATATACATTAATGTTGTATCTACAACCCTTCCATCCACCACCCTCTCCCATGTGTACTTATGCTTGACTTTCTTCTTAAATACTGTATTTGCTATCATCAACTCTCTTTTTATACACATCTACACCATCAACTCTCCACTATAATTTTTTCCTGGAACTCCACACTTCTCAACCACTCAGTCTATTGGTTCATTTCCTACCCTAGCATTAAGGTTTCCCAATATCACTACATTGATATTTCTCCTTAATCCCTCTATGCACTCATTTAAATCTATCCAAAATGCCTCCTTTTCCTCTCCACTCTTCTCACTACCAGGCCCATATGCACTTAAAAACCCACATCTCCCTTCCCAGTTTTACCTTCATCCACACTAACCTTGAAGAAACCTCCTTCCACTCCACCACGTGCTCACCTATCTCTTTACTTACTAGTATAGCCATCCCTTCTCTCCCTCATCTTCTCCTCACTCCCAAGATCCTCCCAACTACACTCCCAAACTCAAAATCATCCCCACTCTTTCAACTTAGTTTCACTCATGCCAACACATCCATCTTTCTTCTCACAAACATACTGCCTATCTCTTCCCTTTTACTCTCATCTGTACCTCATCCATGCACATTAAAAGACCCAAACCTTAAGGTACTGGTTAAAAAACTCCTCCCAGCCCCTCTTAAGCCTTTACTTTATTTTAGGAATGTCCCTTTGGGGCTACAGGGAGAAGGAGGCATAGTTCTATCCCTGTCCAGTTTTTGTTGCCTTATATGACTCAAGTGTAAATACTTGGTGGCAGTATTCTTTTCCCCCACCACAGGATTTGGTGAAATGAGAAAATGAATATTCAGAGAAATGGTATAAGACGATAACAAGAGTCGAGGGGCAGCATAATGGAGGGGCAGTTGCAGTGTAATGCAGTATAATAATTTCTCTATGAATAAAGATTTCCTCTACCACAGACAAAATGATGTGTGGCTCTGGTCTATAGGGGCACCCCATATAGACCCTAAAGTATCAGCTGCATACTACTTAGCAGGTTTTAATCCCACAATAACATGCAGCCAATACCCCAGGTGAGGAAATAAATGAAAGGATTGCAGGAGGACATGGAAATAAATTAAAGGATTGCAGCAGGAAATAGATATTACCATGCACTCTCCTTCATCACGATGAGCAGAAAAGTTAGTGAGAAGACAAGACTTAGAACTTATAACACAGTAATCAGACCAACTGTGTTATATGGGTGTGAGACCTGGACCTTAACAGAACAATAAAAAATAAGGCTGGAAGTCTCTGAAATCTACATTCTTAGAAGACTCTTGGGGCCAGTGTACAACAAAGAGACTGGCGAATGGAGGAGAAAATGCAATAGAGAAATTAGAGAAGAGATAGGGTAGCAACTACTGCAATACATTTTATGTGGAAGAAGAGCAAGGTGGGCCAGTCATTGTGCCAGGATGGAGTAAACCAGATTGCCGAAGATGGCAATGGAAGGAAGAGAAGGACGTGTAAGCACCCAGTAGGAAGAACAACATATTGATGGAGTGATGGAGTGGAGAGTGATGCAGTATGAATTGATCCCAACCTGCAAGACTGGAGGAAAAAGGATGAAGTTAGGCCTGTCTGGAGAGGCATAGTGAAAGCAGTGATGGAACAGCAGTCAGCTGATAGCCAATATAGTATATACATACATATACCAAAGGCTTTTTCCCCCTTACACAGGGGGTAGCCAAAAAGAAAAAGGCATAGAAACCACTCCCACCTATTAGAGTATATAGTATAGGTTTTCATCTTCTGAATTCAATTTTATCCTTGGTAAGAGGTTCATGGTGTTTTGCAAATTTTCAAAAAGTTTGTAACAATATTTATATATTATCATTCACTAGGATGTATTTAGTAATCCTTTTCAAGAAAACAAGGTAAAAACTACCTCCACTCTGCCAAACTAAGCATTTATATTCTGTCCTTACCTTTATTGTATCAACAAAGTCTGCAAACAGGTAATTCACCATGTTGAACCGTTTATGGTGTACTTGGTCAGATGGACAACTGCTTAACTTCAGGGCAGTGCTGATTTCTTCAAGCTGGTGGACAATGCCTGGAATAAAACAAGGTGCACACTAAGTAAAATGAAGAGATGGTACAAAATAGTTTAGACAAATAAAAAAGTATAGGGCATAAACAAATTCTTTCTTACCTGCTAGCTCATTTTCATGCACCATTAATTTGATTTTATATCTACATTTATCATGGCAACTACCATGCAATTCTATTCAGGTGAGGGATAACCCTTTATGACACAAAGGGGTTTCATCTTGATGACCTCCCCCACCCCTACTCAACCCTGCCATATGGGGAATGGACTGTACAAGTTTTATGCAGTCAATACCTTAGAGACTCGAGCAGCACTTTGACAGACTAGATTCAAACAGCAACCCCCCCACCAATCCACTCAAGAAATTACAGAGCAGACAAGAAGAAATTCTTTTGGGCTGCGTCATTTCATTCACAATTGCTCTGAATTAAAATCTAAATATGATAATTGGAAATCAAGGATACAGATTAAGTTGGAACTGTACATGAATTTGAGGCTAGGTATGATAAAGTGGAGATTAGGAAATGGAACCCAACAAGTGTTCCTTTCCTGTATACTTCAATTAGGTAAATACTCTCCACTCACACCTGTATAAATCTATTACAATGTGGTGATCTAATGATTACATAAATGCTAAAATAAAAAGTAACAGACCACACATGCATTAAACATATGCACAAAAGCCACACATAACTTACGTAACTCAGCATAGATTATTTTGTTAAAGGCCTCTCTTGATTCAACAACTGCTGGGCGATATTTAGCAACCCAGTCTCTTTCTTTCTGGAAAAATTCTTCACTATCTGGATAAGCTGCTTTCCGGGCATCTAAAGAGTCAGATAAGCGACTCAGAAGACTCTTTTTTACCTGGAATAGAAATACATACATACATATACCAAGGCTTTTTCCCCCTTACAAGGGAGGTAGCCAAAAAGGGAAAGGCATAAAATAATTTCCACCCATTCCATCCCTGAATACACTCCACACCCCTCCACCCTCCCTCTTATCTTAGCACCTCCTGAATGACGGGTCATCCCTGCACCTTGTCCACTGCCCTGGGTCAGAAGCAGTGTCACAAGACACAGCACATCCACAGCAAGGCCGCTTCATTAAATCGGCGATCCCCCCTCTCCGTCCCCCCATTGCATAAAAGGAGAGGACGGGGAGAAATCCCTTCGGGTTGCGTCAAATTTTGCTCACACATACTACCTCACCCCCCATCCCCCCGCCCATTCCACCTCATGCAATCACAACATCATCCATATACAACCATTCTCCATTCACCCCTGTCTTCTGTCCTCTCCTGTCCTTCCTCAACAGACATTCCCCTCTTCCCCAAAGCCCCCTTCACCCCATCCATCCACCTCATCCTAGGACGTCCCCTCATGTTCACTCCCTCCACATCTGCCTTCCATACCTCTTTTACTAGTCTTTCTTCACTCATTCTTTCCATGTGTCCAAACCATCCTAATATTCTTTCATCAACCCTATCTCCCAGCTCCTTTTCCACCCCTGTTCTCCTCCTCACCTCCTCATTTCTCACTCTATCTACCCTAGTAGCCCCCATCATACTTCTCAGACACCTCATCTCAAACACATTCAAACTCCTCCTCTCTTCTTCTCTTATGTTCCATGTTTCTGCCCCATACAGTGCTGTTGGCACAATCACTCCTTCATACAGTCTCCTCTTAGCATCCATTCCCAAATGTCCATTCCTCATTACACTCTTTAATCCACCAAGGCATTTACTCGCTTCTCTCAATCTACATTCTACCTCCACCTTCACTCCACCTTTTCCTGCCACATTTGCACCCAAGTATCTAAAACTATCCACTTCCTCCAGTCGCTCTCCCTTAATGCTCACTTCCAGTCTACTACCACTTTCACCCCTTGTACATCTCATCACCTTACTTTTACCCACATTTAGCTTTAGCTTTCTTCTATCACATACTCTCCCAAACTCTGCCACCAACTTCCTCAATCCCTCCTCTGATCCTGCCACAAGTGCAGTGTCGTCCACAAACAACAGCTGGCTCACCTCCCACTTTTCTCCATTTTCTTTAACCATCTCCAATCCCTTGCCCACTACCCTTGCATTTACCTCTCACACCACCCCATCCATGTATAAGTTGAACAGCCAGGGTGACATAACGCATCCTTGACGAAGTCCCACCTTTACCTCGAACCACTCACTCTCTCCATTTCCAATCCTGACACAAGCTCTACTACTCTCATAAAAACTCTTGATAGCTCCCAGAAGCTTTCCTCCTATCCCGTATATCTGCATAACCTTCCATAGTGCCTTTCTGTCTACCCTATCATAAGCCTTTTCCAGATCCATAAAAGCCCAAAAAACATCCTTCCCCTTTCCTATAGCTTTCTCACATATCTGTCTTACCACAAAGATCTGATCTACACAACCTCTACCTGTCCTAAATCCACACTGTTCCTCACCAATTACTCCTGTTCCTCTCAATCAAGATCCTCCCATAAGCCTTCCCAACTACATTTAACAAACTAATCCCTCTGAAACTACTACATTCACACTTGTCCCCTTTTCCCTTGTAAAGAGGAACTATACAGGCACTCCTCCAGTCCTCCGGCACTCTACCCTCTCTCCAGCAAACATTAAATAACCTCACCAGCCAGTCCACCATCACTGTACCTCCCTTTATCAGACATTCTGCATGGCATCCATCCAGACCAGGTGCCTTACCTGCTTTCATCATCTTAACAACTGCCTTCACCTCATCCTTCCTTATTTCTCCTCCATTCTCCTCACTCATCACTCTCATTTTCTTCGTATTTCCCACTGCAGCTATCTTTCCCTCCCTATCCTCCTTCACATTTAGCAACTCCCTAAAATATTCTGCCCATCTTCCCCTTACTGCCTTCTCTTCCATTATCATCTCTCCATCTACACCTTTTACCTTTTCTTCTCTACTTGATTTGCCTCCTCTTCCTCTCTTAATTTCTTTCCAAAACATCTTTTTATTACTTTCAAAATTTTCTGTCATACTCTTACCCCATTTCACATCTGCTCTCCTCTTTGCCTCCTTTACCTTTTGCTTTACTTCTCTTTTCTTTTCTTTGTACCTCTCATATGACTCCCTAGTCCTATTTCGTAACCAATCTGTGAAAGCTCGCTTCTTCTCTTCTACAACCTTCTTTGTTTCCTCATCCCACCATTAACTACCCTTTCTTCTATTCCCCCCTGTCCTTCTTGTTCCACACACCATCCTTGCACACTATGACTCCCTCCTTGAACCATCCCCATTCCTCCTCCACACCCAGCTTCACTCTATCCTTTACTCCCTCCCACTCCTCCTTCAGCTTCTTTTTGTACTCCTTCTCCTTTCCCTTTTCATTCAAAGAGTTCACTCTAAGAACCTCCCTACCTTTTGTCCCTTTCCTCTTTCTCCATCTATCCTCCACTCTCAACTTACCTTCCACCAAAAAATGATCTGATATTCTCCCACCCTCTCCCCTTAGCACATGTACATCCTTAACTCTTCCTATCATAATCCTATTTACCACTACATAATCCATTAGCGCTCTATCTACCACCCTTCCCTCCACCACCCTCTCCCATGTGTACTTATGCTTGACTTTCTTCCGAAACACTGTATTTGCTATCATCAACTCTCTTTCTAGACACATTTCCACCATCAACTCTCCACTACGATTCTTTCCTGGAACTCCACATTTCCCAACCACTCCATCGATTGGACCATTTCCTACCCTAGCATTAAGGTCTCCCAGTACTATTACATTTACATTTCTTCCTAAATCCTCTATGCACTCATTTAAATCTATCCAAAAGGCCTCCCTTTCTTCTACACTCTTCTCACTGCCAGGCCCTTATGCACTTACAAAGACCCACATCTCCTTCCCCAGTTTCACCTTCATCCACATTATCCTTGAGGAAACCTCCTTCCACTCCACTACCCGTTTACCTATCTCTTCACTTACTAGAATAGCCACCCCTTCCCTCCCTCGCCCTCTCTTCACTCCTGATAACCTCCCACTTACACTCACCCTTTCCTTTCAACTTAGTTTCACTCAAAGCCAACACATCCATCTTTCTTCTCACAAACATACTACCTATCTCTTCCCTTTTACTCTCATCTGTACCACATCCACGCACATTAAAAGACCCAAACCTTAGGGTGCTGGTCCGAAAACTCCCAGACCCTCTTATGCCTTCTCTTTTTTGTTTAGGAATGTCCCCTGTGGGGCTACAAGGAGAAGGATGCCTAGTCCCAATCCCCGTACCTTTCTTCTCACCTCTTACGATCCAAGTGGGAATACTTGGTGGCAGTATTCTTTTCCCCCACCACAGAAAAAGAATACTCAGAGAGATGGTACAGGACCGAAACAAGGGGTTGGGGGACAGCATAACGGAGGGACAGTCGTAGTATAAAAGTGTCATCATTTCTCTATGAACAGAGTTTTCCTCTATCATAGACAAAATGATGTGTGGCTCTGGTCTGTAGGGGTGCCCCATATAGACCCTAAAGTATCTACTGCATGCTACTTTGCCACAATAACAAGCAGCCAATACCCCAGACGGAATAGAAATAAGAATAAATAAACAAGTAAAAAAATATTATATTATATATATATATATATATATATATATATACATACATACATACACATACACACACACATTTCCCACACAGAGTGATAGATACTTGGAACGAATTAGACAAAGAAACAGTGTGTGCAAACACTATTCAAGATTTCAAGAAAAAACTTGATGCTGAGAGATACAAAGATGGATCACCACGAGCATAGCTCCCTTCCCGTATAATACAACTAGGTAAATACACACACACACACAAGAGTATATGTCAAACAAGCTTCTAAGAGTAAATCTAGTCAATAGACAAATGTTTCCTATTGAGTCTTCAATTATCCTTATCAAAGTAATTATGTCAAGATTGCTAACAAAGTATAACAATCTTGTTGAGGACAAATCCTTAACCTGAGCCTTCACCCATTAACAAACAAACATATCAACAAAATTGTGAGTGAAACATACAAACTACTGATGACCATAAGTGTCTCTTCACTGCATAGGTGAAAAGATGATGATGATGATAATAATAATAATAATAATAATAATAATAATAATTAATAATAATAATAACAACAACAATAATAATAATAACAATAACAATAACAATAATAACAACAATAATAATAATAATAATATATATATATATATTTATATATATACAGACGCTCCTCTACTTACGTTCATTCGTTTTACGTTTTTTCGATTTTACGTTTGAACTGACTAAAAAAAAAATTGTAAAAAAAAAAAAAAAAAAAAAAAAATTGAGTGAATTTTTTAGTTTAGCGCGCTCTCCGTAGTTCAAACAATACTTACACATGACGCTGCGTCCATTGTTTACATGGCACAAACAACAGACTGAACGCGCCTTGCCTCCTCCTCCTCCTCCTCCACCATCTTAATTTATGTTGCTTGAATTCAATTTATTTGAAATTAATGTTATTATTTTACAATGTTATGTGTATAATTAATGATTTAGGGGTGTTTTATAAGATACGGTAATAGAATTTACGGATGTATAGTACAGTAACAACTCACGTTCATTTTCAACTTACGTTCTGCCGTTCGGAACGTAACTAAAACGTAAGTTGAGGAGCGTCTGTATATATATACATACATACATATACCAAGGCTATTTCCCCCTTACAAGGGAGGTAGCCAAAAAGGAAAAGGCATAAAATCACCCATTCCATCCCTGAATACACTCCACACCCCTCCACCCTCCCTCTCATCTTGGCACCTCCCGGTCACATATTTGTCAATCACGTTAAAACCACTGTTGGAGTAGAAAAGACTGGAGACGGGGAATCTATATATTTTGATTGCAAACTGCAATCCTTTTCAGTAGATACAAATAAAAGTAATGAGTGCTACTTAAGTAGCACCCTTGACATGAGAAAGGGGAACATTGGGAGAGGTCTCTACTCTTGGCTCGCTCCATATGTGAGATCAGGAGGCAAATGTGTTTTTAATAGGCTGGTAATGAAAAGTCCTGAAATTATATTTGGGGACCATTGCCTCTTTGAAATGTTCATATTGGGCTGGTATTCAATTATAGTAGATTCTACCATTTTTCTCCTGAACTCATATCTGGATTTATAACTAAGCTCAGCTTTGTCCCAATCTAAACAATGTTTAAATTGCTTAACATGTTGGAACACAGCTGAGCTTTGTTGTTAAGCAATTTAAACATTGTTTAGATTGGGACAAAGCTGAGCTTAGTTATAAATCCAGATGGGAGTTCAGGAGAAAAATGGTAGAATCTACTATAATTGAATACCAGCCCAATATGAACATTTCAAAGGGGCAATGGTCCCCAAATATAATTTCAGGACTTTTTATCACCAGCCTATTAAAAACGCATTTGCCTCCTGACCTCACATACGGAGAGAGCTGAGAGTAGAGACCTCTCCCAATGTTCCCCTTTCTCATGTCAAGGGTGCTACTTAAGATTTGTATCTACTGAAAAGGATTGCAGTTTGCAATCGAAATATATAGATTCCCTGTCTTCAGTCTTTTCTACTCCAACAGTGGTTTTAACGTGATATACATATATATATGTTGTTGGCATCCTTCTGTCTTGGGAGACGATAGAGGTCGTGTTTTATATATATATATATATATATAGATATATATATATATATATATATATATATATATATATATACACACACACACATTTTTTTTCCCTCTCTTATAAGGGAAATAACCAAGTCAAATGGCATGCATCCGCTTCCATTCCACTCTCATCCACCAATCTTTCTTCTCTCTCATCTTAGCTCCTCATGGATGACGGGTCACCCCTGTATCCCCCCCACTGCCCTGGGTGAGAAGCAATGCAGTAAGACACAGAACATCCACAGCAAGGCCGCTTCACTTAATTGACAATCCCCCTCTCCATTCCCTCATGCAGGAAAAGAGAAGACAGGGAGAATTCCCTTTCAGCTATGTCATACTACCATTCACCAGTAACCATTCCTTACTCTCCCCCACCCCTTCCCTTCCTTGCATCACAGTATCATCTATACACAGCCATTCTCCACTTACCCCTATCTCCTGCCTTCTCCCTTCCTTGCTCAACAGACATTCCCCTCTTGCTCAATGCCCCTTTCACCCCATCCATCCATCTCATCCTTGGTCATCCCCTCAAGTTCACTCTATCCACCTCTGCCTTCCACACCTCTTTTACTAATCTTTCTTCACTCATTCTTTCCATGTGTCCAAACCATCCCAGTACTCTTTCATCAGCCCTATCTGCCATCTCCTTTTCCATCCCTGCTCTCTTCACCTCCTTGTTTCTCATTCTATCCAACTTTGTAACCCCTACCATACTTCTCTCAGATTTCATCTCAGACACATTTAAAATTTTCCTCTTTGCCTCTCCTAAATTCCAAGTCTCCTCTCCATACAGTGCAGTTGGCACAATCACCCCTTCATATGATCTCCTCTTTTCACCCATTCTAAAAAAAAAAAAAAAAAAAAAAAAAAAAAAAATATATATATATATACATATATATATGTATATATACATATATATGTATATATATATATACATACACATATACAGTATATGTATATACATATATATACATACATACATATATACATATATATATATATACATACATACATATATATATACATATATATATATATATATATATATATATATATACATACACAATATTAATAAAATTAATAATAAAAATCCCTATCTCAACCTAAATTAAGAATATGCAGCAGTGGTGTGGTCAGTATAAAGTAAAGGATATAATCAAAATTGAGAGAATACAAAGAGCAGTGACTAAACTGGTTCCCAGCCTTGCACATAATCACATAAGAGAAATTAAAAACACTGGACCTGCCATCAGTGAAGGGAAGAAGAGTAAATGGTGGCATAATCACAGTATTCATATAATTTAAGGTACATATACCAACAGTTTTTCCCCCCTTTAAAAGGGAGGCAGATAAAAAACAAAGGCATAAAATCCACTCCCACCCATTAAGGTAGTATACAAAATTGGCAAAGAGATCTTGTTTTCTAGGTAACATGAGACTGGTTGGAAAAAGTAAATAGTATGAATAACATTCTAGTACCTGACTTCAGGAGAGCCAATTTTGAAAAGCTGAGAAAATATTTGGGACAATTGGTCTCATGTGAGGCTTGCCCAGAGGACTGTGACAGAGTGGGGTGTGTGGTAAGCCCAGATGTAATTAATGCAGCACTGTACGAGGCAGAAACATGGAACATAAGAGAGAAGGAGTCTGTATGTGTTTGAGATGAAATGTCTGAGAAGTATGATAGGGGTTACTAGGCTAGATAGAGTGAGAAATGAGGAGGTGAGGAGGAGAACAGGGGTGGAAAGGGAACTGGGAGATAGGGTTGATGAAAGAGTATTAGGATGGTTTGGACACATGGAAAGAATGAGTGAAGAAAGATTAGTAAAAGAGGTATGGAAGGCAGAGGAGGAAGGAATGAATATGAGGGGGTGTCCTAGGATGAGATGGAGGGATGGGGTGAAAGGGGCATTACAAAAGAGAGGAATGTCTGTTGAGGAAGGATGGGAGAGGACAGAAGATAGGGGTGAATGGAGAAGGGTTGTGTATGGATGATGCTGTGATGCATGAGGGGGAGTGAGGAAGCATGCATGGGAAAAAAATTGATGCAGCCTGAAGGGATTTCTCCCTGTTTTCTCCTTTTCTGCATGAGGGGATGGAGAGGGGGGTTGCCGAATTTATGAAGCGGCCTTGCTGTGGATGTGCTGTGTCTTGTGACACTGCTTCTAACCCAGGGCAGTGGACAGGATGCAGGGATGACCCGTCATCCAGGAGGTGCCAAGAGAGGGAGGGAGGAGGGTGGAGGGGAGTGGAATATGTAGGGAATGGAATGGGTGGGAGTGGTTTCTATGCCTTTTTCTTTTTGGCTAACCCCCCTGTAAGGGGAAAAGCCTTTGGTATATGTATGTATGTAGGTGTCCAGATCAAGGTCAGGTCATACAGGGTGGTATGGAAAGCCTGGATGAGGTTACCCACAAGCATGAAGTCAACAACACAGCAATCTGGATGAAATGTACAGTAACCTAACTGCTTCAATTTTGAATGTGCAAAATAAATTTATTACCCTCAAAACAATAAGGTTGAATACTAGTACTCCCGAATGAAATAAAAAGAAGGGTTTACTAAATATATATATATATATATATATATATATATATATATATATATATATATATATATATCGACGCCTCGACCTGACTCGCCGTAATACGAAGATGAGCAACTACTGCAAGGAATGCGATAGATGGAACTGAGGGCGTTTTTTGGGACAGTCTTTTTTTTTTTTTATAAAATCAAAGCCCATGGCATAAGAGGAAATATGTTTGGATGGATTAGAGCATGGATCAGTAATAGAAAACAGCAGGTCACCATAAACAGTGTAAAATCCAAATGGGGTAGTGTTACTAGTGGAGTTCCCCTGGGCTCAGTTTTGGGTCCCTTATTGTTCATTATGTATTTAAATAACTTGGATAATGGGATCAGTAGTAATGTTAACAAGTTTGTAGATGGTGCTAAAATAAGAAGCCAAATTAGGTCAGGAGAAGATGCCATGATCATGCAGGAAGATCTTAACAAATTGTTCACATGGTCAATGAAATGGCAAATGGATTTCAATATCTCAAAGTAAAGTGTGTTAAACATAGGCTTACACAACCCAGAAAGCAGGTATACATTATATAACATCTTTGTAGTGAAAAATGGGTGCAAGAGTGACTTGGAAGTTCTAGTGAGTCCTGACCTTTAATCTAGAAAACAGTGCATTAGAACCAGGAATAGAGCTAACAGAGCATTAGGTTTCATTACTAGGACCATTACAAATAAAAGTGCAGAAGTAGTTATCAAACTGAATCTGGTGTTAGTTTGACACATCCTTGACTATGCAGTACAATTTTGGTCTCTGTCCTATAGAATGGATATCAATTTAAAAGGACAGGCTTAGGCATCTTAATTTATATTCTCTGGAAAAATGTAGTGCTGGGTAATCTATCAGAGGTGTTCAAGTGGATCAAGGACTTTAACAAGGGTAATGCCGTCAAGGTTATCATATTAAAACAAAAGGGCATGACTTGTAGTAATGGATTTGAATTGGACAAATCTAGATTTAAGAAGGAAATAGCCAAGAACGGGTTTACCAATACAGTGGTCAACAAATGAAATAGACTTAGTAATTATACAGTGAGTGTTGTAACTATCTGTTGTTTTAAGTAAAGATTAGACAATTTTATGTTTAGGGATGATAGGTGGTAATGGACATGGAACTGCCTCATGTAGGCCTTATGGTCTCTTGCAGTCTCCTTCATTCTTATGGTCTTATGTAAGTAAAAAAATCTAAATGATACAAGGAAACTAATAAACCTATTACCTTTGTACGAGGAGGGGGATCCTTATTTGTCAGAAAACTGTCAAGCTTTTCATCTTTGCCTAGTACAGGATGTGAGAGCAGGAGTTCAATGTATCTGTTAGATGCAAAAGCCTCTTATTAGCAAAACAATGAACTATATAATAATTTTAGGATATTCAAATGTTAAAAAATCAGCAAGTAGTAAGTGCCAATCATGTATGCATTAAAGAGAAAAATTATTCAGTGCCTCTATATCAATTAGTACATATATACATATACCAAAGGCTTTCCCCCCCTACACGGGGGGTAGCCAAAAAGAAAAAGGCATAGAAACCACTCCCACCCATTCCATTTCCTATATATTCCATTCCCCTCCACCTTCCTCCCTCCCTCTTATCTTGGCACCTGTAAAATGCCTCTTAGGATTAATGAAAATATTTATGATACTCACTTTTGTAGCTGTCTACAGTCTTTATGAAACTCATCTGCAATCAGTTTTCTTGAGTCTTTGCCCATCTGTTGCCTGGACTGCACTTCAGCTGTGTGAGGGTCTGAGGAAAAACAGAAACACATGGATAGTATCCATGATACAATACATTACCAGCTCCCACCTCAAAAATAAAAATTTACCTACCATTACACACTTCATACACTGAAAATGTATGTACAAAACAAAAACTATGTGGCTATAAAGTAATTACTTATAAAGGATCATTCCTATGCATCTGCTTTCACCTAAACTAGGGCATCCATAGAAGTGCACATACAGTATGCCACTACTCTACTGTGAAGGACAAATTATTCTCATGTATTTTTCACTCATACAATGAAATCATAACTACATACTTAACCTCTATTTCTCATGGACTTTCACTATCCACCATACATCATATCATCTATACATCCATAACCTTGTATATGTCCTCCAATTAAAAAAATCCCATTCAAGCAATCTCTTAAAAAAGTAAATAAAGTACAATAGCCATATACCGATAGCTGAGCGCTGAGGCAATGGTGGTATAATGATACCCTGAGAGGCACGGTTGGTGACGACACAGTGCTCAAGGTATTCAAAGTCTTCAAACTCTCTCTCCAGAAGTTGAATTGTTAACCCGTTCTGAAAAAAGTAAATAAATAAATATGTAATTGAAAATAGAATAAATAAATAATAATAAAATATAACTGGGGAATAAGGAGATATAATCCAAATTTATAACTTAACCTTATCCTATTTTATCTTTTTGTTTTCCTTTTTAAATTAGTCAAGTTCAGTTTTCTATTCAGCATTAAGTGCAATCACTTGATTTAATAGATATTCTAAATCTTTAACTTGGATTCCTGAACAGAACATAGGGAAACCAAGAAAAGAATTCTATACCTTATGACATCTCTAACAGCTTGAACAAGCAACATTCCTATACATAAAGTAACCATACTGTTCATACTTATAATCATAACATTCATGTACATTAACATCTACATCTTTAAAGTTCTGCATGACCACTAAGTGCCTCATCTTGAATTTCAATGAGCTAGCAAGGGTTTTTCTTGCCGTTTCTGAAATTAGAACTGGAAAACAATCATAGCATGACCAATAAATTTGAATCTTATTCTCAAAATCTCAAATATATCTTACCTGACAAACCTGAAGAGTAAACCTAACCGAATCTCCATCTTTATTGACACGGTCTGTGAAACGTACGGTAAAGTTAGGTGCAAAAGGCTCAGGGGGTTCTGGCGTTGATCCATTGGATGAAGCCCCTGAACCTGATCCTTCCTCTAACATCCTGCAAATATTACATAACTAAATATCAACAATTCAACTTAAACTATATGCATATCATACAACTCCTTACATCAGTGCAGCATTTCTCAACCTTTTCTCCCTTCCATAATCTTTAAAATAAATTGCATGTCTCAAGGAACCCCTACGAAGAAAAAAAAAAAAAAAAAAAAAAAAAAAAAACATACAGTATACCATATCCTTCTCATTTTATTTTCATCGTAATAATAGGTTAGATATGATGATGTCTATATTACATTATTACAATAACCAAGAATATGTTGTGAGTGTTTAATTATATCAAGTATGTGAAATTAAGTAAAAAATCAAAAGTACATTAGCTTATCTCATTTGTTCTCGTGGAACCCTTAGGGACCTTTTGCGGAACTTTAGGATTCCGGGGAACAATGGTTGAGAAATCCTGCATTAGTGGTCCTCAACCTGGGGGCCATGACAAGAATTTTGGAAGGGGAATGGCCTGCTCTTACAAATGATACATTTCTATATAATCAGAGGAATCTGAAGGAAAAAAAATCTATCATTCGACCTTTGCAGAAGATAACTATGATTGTCATAATAACAATAATAATAATATAATAAGTTTATTTGGCAATTAATTAATATACATGAAGTGCAGATAATGACAAGAACACATAGTTCGAAATAACAATTACAATTGCCAAGGATAACACAAAAAAGCTTGTAAGCTTATTTCCATTGTAGTCCTCAACTTTGTAATAAAGCAAAGGGTTTCTCTTCATCAACATTTTATAATTATTATTTTTTTCTTTTTACCTTTTTTGGCAAGGTGGGATGTGGGAGAAAAATTAAGGGGATCCACACAAATGTTAAGGATTCATGATGGGGAGACTGCAGTGAAAAAGATTGAGAACCACTTCCCTATATCACATAATTAAAACACTCCTTAAAATATCCAGAGATCTAGAGCCTTAAAGGAGGACTGGGAAGACAAAAATAATAACTACAAGAATAAACTTTTTTTATCAAATGGGTGACCAGGATAAAAACTGAGCCCCTATCCCCTATATTTATTGTGTCGCATGTGTCATACTCCTCGCAGCACAGGTAATGGGTTCACACCATTCCTATAGTTTAGAGATTGCTACTACATACACAAACAAGCAAGTCTAGCATTGTCAAATAGTAGCTGGTGTTCATTATGAACACAGTCAACCACTAATGGATGGTAAATTGCTACAGGAAGAATCACCTAATTGTGTATATCTATAATTTGTATTTATAACCTCATTCATGAACTGATAAAAGGTCTTTTAAGGTGTCTTGGGTCAGTCTCTGGTACCTTGAGGCTGGGTCTTCAGCAAGAGATTACTTGGACAGTGCTCATCACAAATTTCACTTTGCCCTACACTTCTCTCTGATTCCCAGGAGTAACTGTCTGATACCTGCCCCAACATTCCCAAATGCGCATATGTAGGGCAAAGGTGACAGTTTCAGTCACAGATGTATGCCTCCTGGTGTAGGCTCCTTGCCACCTTCTCCCTAAATTTACTGGTCTTCTAATCACAATCAAGCATAACAGCAGTGTCAGCACAAAATCAGCTTGGCTTCAGACGTCACATGTAACATAGGTGGTAATATACTATTTCTTCTCTAAAGGATCTGTGGACCAACTTGGAAGACATTTCTAAATTCCATGGATAGCAGTGTAAACCAAAACAACACCTATGATTAATCCAATTTTTTTTCTTAACATATACCCAATCTTCAGTAAAAACTGGCAATATTTTTTCTCCCACACAGGATATTTGAAAATTCAGGAAATGTCACTAAATAAACATAAGAACTATAAACAAGTGAAAACTCAATTAAATCCTGAATTATTTTTTATATGGCTTCAATAATTCACTTAAGTTGAGCATGTCAGTACATCTGGTATCAGTTGAATACATAATTCTTCCATGGCTTCTGTTATGAAGGAGGCTTGTGCATACATGTCAGTAACATGCCAGACTGTCAATACACAAAATATTTACAAAAGACAAATTAACAAACATAAACAAGTATATGTAGTCATGATATTACAATCCTGGTCAGTACTGTATTATTTGTCTTGTCATTTCCATTGTGTAGCTAACCAGCACATGCTAATAAGATAGCTAACATGTAGAAGCACTTGTGAGACCTTGCATTTCCAACATGGTGTGGGCCAACCCAGCATAAAGAGGTCACAGGAGCACGGATTTTGCTATGGTTATGACTACTGCAAGTCTGTATCACATTGGTGCATCTATATGTTACTTGCAAGGTGAACAAGCATGGGTTATCCCAGATTTAATGTGTCAAATCTCTTCACACTATATATTATTTATTACTTTAGACATGGAGAGGGGGGGTTGCTGAATTTATGAAGCGGCCTTGCTGTGGACGTGCTGTGTCTTGCGACACTGCTTCTGACCCAGGGTAGTGTACAGGATGCAGGGATGACCCATCATCCAGGAGGTGCCAAGATAAGAATGGGGGGAGGAGGGTGGAGGGGAGTGGAATACATAGGAAATAGAATGAGTCAGAGTGGTTTTTATGCCTTTTTCTTTTTGGCTACCCCCTGTGTAGGGGGAAAAAGCCTTTGGTATATGTATGTATGTACTTTAGACACAAAGATGAGAAAGCCTAGTACATTTGACATGATCACTGTGCTGTGTCTTGTGACACAGCTTCTGACCCAGGGCAGTGGGCGAGATACAGAGATGACCCTTCATCCAGGAGGAGCCAAGATAAGAGGGAGGGGGTGTGAATGGGAGTGGAGTATGTAGGGATGGAATAGGTGGGAGTTGATTTTATTTCCTTGTTTTTTGGCTACCTCCCTTGTAAGGGGGGGGAAAAAGCCTTTGGAATATATATGTGGAATGCAACCAGTATGCAAATGATACCCATGATCAGTGCAATTATTGCATCGACTGCTAACACATAAGAGGTGTACCCTAATATTCTCATCGTATGCTAAAGAAAATGTTACATTCTTCCCTTCCCTTATTTTCATCCCTTCAGGATTGTGATACATTGAAGTGTGACCCCTCTTAGATATAGCAACATTACCTATGGTCTATAACACTAGGAAGTAAAATTGAAAGGCTTCGCTCTCTCTTTCAAGCAGTTGGAAGCTCCTAGACCCCTTGGTTCTGGAAAGAGTTGAAGTAGCTCTTCCAAGTAGTGGTTACATGGCAGAAGCTCCTGGCAGGCCCCACCCCCCAATGATTTCTCAATTTTAATACGAACTAAAGTGAAGATTAAGACCTAGAGGTCTTGTGATGGTGATTTTCAATGGTAGTATCATTATAAACAAGATTTCTACTTCCTCCACCCTCTCACTTAACTATGGTGACCCTCAACAGAACTATGACTACCTATTTCAAGTTTGGGGAGATCTATCACAAACCACTTGAAAGGTACCACCTTTGTTATAATAATTACAACTACCCCTACTGATTACTTCTGACCTTGTTACTTATCTAGCTATTGTATCTTCACCTCAGAATTCCTAAAATTACACACAAATTAGCCGCTGGTCGAACACCTATCTAGTATCTTGCCTAGGCTAATGACTTCTGAATTCGAAACACAAAACTTCCTTCACACTCACTTCACTGTTTACAAATTTTCACTATAACTGCTTCAAGTTTATCATATTGGGACAGGGCTATTAAAGTATTGCGTTGCTAGTTTCTCCCATAGCCCGATATGCAACCTCATTTTTAGTTGAGAAAACAAATACAACAATATTTAAATCCCGCATACTTTTGTGATACGCCCCCAATGGCAATGCTCAGTTTACGTCAAACTTATATTCACTTTGCACTAACTTACAACACAGATTAACAACGTTACTTTTGTATATTACCTCTTTGCACTCTCTGTATAAAGACCTGATTCCTGTGTTGTAATTTTCATAGACTCTGTTTGTTTTGCGACTATAACTGAACTAAGGGTGTATAGCACACAAACTAGCGGTTTGTTTAATACATGTAAACAAATGTTGACAATCAGCTGAGACCTACGATATTTTTGATGGATAACAATTCATGTTTTTTTTCTCAAATGTAACTTTAATTTTTTAAATAATCACAGTACCTTGTCTTATTAGAGATGCAAAAATAGATCTATGGTGCTAATACCTGTGCTGTGGCTTCAGCCCAACTAATGAATATGCGATAGCTATCCTATCGTGACGCCCATTGTAAGATAATACAATGATTAGAGGTTCCCGACATTTTCCAATGCATTGTACTTACAGAGATAAAAGATTGTGTTTTACGTGTGACAGATTATATGGACGTTATTGATTTATCTTTTATAAAACAAAACAATGAGGTTACAATGTTCTTTGGAAAAAAAAGGACCGAATAGGCTACAATTCGTTTTGAAAATCCTAGATGTTATGATTTGGTGATAGTTATAAAATAAGAATTGAAACTTAAAAAATACAAACTGTTGTTGCATTACATGGCAACATAGAATCAGTCATTCAGTCCAATTTCGAAGAGTCATAAGACAGCACAATTCTTCATCACGCCACTATTGAAAACTTCTCTAATATTTATTTTGACTAATTTTCATTCTCCACGCTTCCCATCTTGCAGCATCTAGTCAATAACTCACTCCATATGTCATATCCGTCCTTTTGACAACCTTTGATGTTCCCTGCCCAGTTTTATTTCCATTCCGGTGTTCTGTAGCGTGAGGTCTACCTCCCGTTTCGACCATAGCGTGCGGTCTACCGCAGCATCAAACTATAATATTGTATGTGTATACATATTTATTTAAACCTTAGATAATAATTCATATATCTATATACTATTTATATTTATATTAGAGGCAAAAGGGTAAAGATAAACACGTTATCAAATACAATACATACATTTATTTTAGCGATAAACACTTCGTATATCTTCTAGGCATGACACGAATATTTATATATCTATATACTATTTATATTTATATTAAAGGCAGAAAGGTAAAAATAAACACGCTATCAAATACAATAAATACATTTATTTTAGCGATAAACAATTCGTATATCCTCTAGAAATGACACGAATAGATAATTAGAATTTTTTTCTCATTTTCCAGCAAAAACTATCAAGATGTGACAGGAACAGCTGACTAACCTCGCATATTCTTGAGAATCATCGTTTTAGCATACAACCACGATCGCTCAATTGCCAAGTGTTTGCTCCTGTCGCTGGTAATTCACTGTTGAATTCTGGTAACCTATGGCATTTAGAGAAAATTAGGACCCGTGTATGACAACCAAAGGCAAGAATGGAGAATAAGACATAACTTGGAAGTTCGAGAACAAACAAAACAACCCCATGTTAAAAATGTAATAAGACTGAAAAGATTGAAATGGGCAGGGCATGTCACAAGGATGCAAGAAGATAGATGGCCAAAGAAAGTGCTCAATAGTGGAGTGCACGGAAGACGACCACTTGGACGACCTAGAAAAGACTGGAGGAGATGCGTTGAAGAAGATGTGCGGATATGCAGAATAGAACCAAGAGAATGGAAGGAGGTGGCACAAGACAGAAAGACATGGCGAGACATTTCAAAAGCGGTTATGGATCACCAAGTGGCCTGAAGACCAGTGGAGTAAGAGTAAGTATGGCATTTAGATTACTATAAGCTGGCCTCTCATCTGAATATATCACCGAACCATTTGCACATTTCCTTTCAATAATATGGAGTGTTTCGATCACGCCGTTCCACCCAAAAGCACCGACAGTCTGAGACCAAAAACCCAAGGCCCGTCAATTCTACGCCCATGGTTTCTGTTTTTTTTTTTTTCTGCATCATTGTCTTCGGAGAGAGGAATGTTGTCTCCATTCAGCATCCTTCCTCGGTTGTACTTCCGTCAACCAGCAAATCTTGCCTTGTCAATTTGGATGTTGTTATCGTTTGTTCCGACCATCTTCTCTTTTCGTTCGTGAGAAATAATGGCTCAAACTGCAGTGCAATTTATTGTTCATGTCTGTATATAATGGAAAATTTAATTTCCTTTATGAACAGAACGTGTAGTTTGACACCCCTTTCGAGAACAACGTAATGCAGGCTTGAATTTTCCTCCTCTGTTACGCTTCCGTTTTTCCTCCATGACAGAACCTCATTTATGCTTTTTGAACTATATCTCTTAAAAAAACGACTACTGTTTCCTCTGTCAGGATAACTCTTCTATAAAACTCCTTCAGCAAGATTTTGAAGTACCCTGGAGCAGGGGCGCCCACAGACTTTCTTGTGGTGGACGCACAAGGCACGTGCACGACTCACACAAACATACACACTCCGCTGACAGGATCGACAAAATTACATATACCACGCGATACAGCACATGTGAATACGTACCACTCGAACCATGACACGTGCATACATTTCACTTGGTGTTCAGACACACAAGCGGAAATCCTGTCGCTAAACAACTCTGCAACTCTACCAGTCTCTATGACACATGAAACCACACAATGTCACATTTTTCGTTTGCGTTTTCTTCTGTTGATAATTTATATACTACATAGATCCACATGTATTCTAGTGCATACATAATTTTAACACTGATGCTTTACCACGTTTCTAATGTATGTAAAACATCTACATTTTTCATTGAAAGTTGAGGGTTGTAGAAGGGAAAAATGTTTGAATAGGGGACCTTGTATGCTTGTAATGTCCAAACTGGACGCACGTGCGTCCGGTGCGTCCGCCTGCGGGCGCCTCTGCCCTGAAGTTCTGAATTATTTGTTAACTGGTTCAGGCAGAGGAGGATTTTGATTTAGGAGCTTCATTTAATTCTTTTTATATGGGGAGGTCACGTGTTTAGAAAATGTGAGAAATATATAAATATCCATGTTTGACCTCATCTGACCTGATGGCCACGTGAGAGGAGGGGCACGGTGGACCTCCGCGCTGCACCAGGGTAGACGACTTATTGAGGTAGACCTCATGCTATAGTAGCGCCTCCATTCCTTTATCGTCTCCACAATACCTCTCACTTCAGACTGCTCTCTTACTCAACATTCCCTCTTCTTCGTCTCTCAGCACAACATTGATCTCTCCGGTCCCTCTGAACACTCCGTAGCCTCGCCTCCATTAGGTTGTAGATCGTAGCTGGGTTTATACACACATTATAAAGTCTGCAATTCAGGTGGAGAATCTCTCACGATGTTCCTGTATAACCAAACCTTTTCAACCAGCTGTGAAGATTATAGCTGGGTTAATACATTCATAAAGTCTGCAATTCAGGTTGAGAATCTCTCATGATGTTCTTGTATTAACCAAACTTTTTCAACCAGTTGTGTAGATTGTAGCTGGGTTTATACACACATTATAAAGTGCAATTCAGGTGGAGAATCTCTCATGATGTTCTTGTACTAACCAAACTTTTTCAACCATTTGTGATACTCATTTAATATAGTTTCTACTGTCTTTATTGATTTTTACATTCTGAATTGAATAATTATATAGATTAAAATATCAACCAGTTGTGATACTAATTTTATATAGTTGAAACTATCTTTATTCAGTTTTTCCACTTGGATTTATTAAATATTTTGTTCGAGTTCTTAAGATTCTTATTACTGATTACTTTGAGTGTTCTAACAGTCGAGAAGCTTCTTGCATTTCCTCTTATATGTACTTCAACGCGTTCCCCACTCAAGGAAAAAATAGTGAACATCAACGATAATTTCTAATCACTGTTTCAGCTTCCTTTTCTCTTTGCCTTTTTAATACATTTTCTTATGCCGCATTTGAAGGCAAATAAGATTCTTGGCAATATAAAACACTCCCCTACTCCACTTAAGTAGTAATTATTGGAATATATATATATATATATATATATATATATATATATATATATATATATATATATATATCCATTTAATGTTTATTGAAATAGTTATTTCACTTACTCCGGTAGGCAGTGCTGCCAGGCGCAGGGCAATTACCATGTTTTAGGGTAATTTGAACAATATCTAGGTAACAGGGTAGAAATATGAAAAATACATAAATTTAGGGTAATCTAACCATGGCAAAATCCACAGAAATTTAGCCATTTACCGTAGAGAGAGAGAGAGAGAGAGAGAGAGAGAGAGAGAGAGAGAGAGAGAGAGAGAGAGAGAGAGAGAGAGAGAGAGAGAGAGAGAGAGAGAGAGAGAGAGAGAGAGAGAGAGAGAGAGAGAGAGAGAGAGAGAGAGAGAGAGAGAGAGAGAGAGAGGGGAGATAGAGAGACAGGGGAGGAATTCTGCGCTGGGATTCGTTAAGTACGTCAAGAAATAGTAAAGGTGGAAATTAGAGACCCGGCTAATTTTCTTCCCTCAGATTAGCGTTTCCCAACTTGGGGTGCTAACACTCCCTGGGGGTGCATAAATCAATTATAGGGGGTGCTGGGAAGTGATGCACACAAAAATCACATTGGTATATGTATCATTGATTACCTAGTTGTGCATATTTTATTTTTCCCATGCTATTTTATTTTTCTAGGATGTTCTTATTTCTTCTACAAACAACATTGTCAATTTGTTTCAGTTCTAAGGAATCAAGAAAATAAATCATCAAGTAGAACACTTCACTTTCTTTTATCATTCCAATAACAAGATAGCGGTGCTGGACTGCTTAGACATGACAATTGGGGTTGCTATTGTCGGAAAAGATTGGGAAACGCTGCCTTAGATGATATGTAGTTGAGTGGTAAATGACCACTCCATACATGCCACTCTATTGAGAAACAGGATTTGTAAACTTCAGACTATGATGTCTTGATTTTTATATTGAGAAAGCATTGCAGCTTCTATACAGATTGAACTTTATACCATTTCATTACTGTACACATGATGGTAATATTTCTTTCGTATACATACATATCTATCTATATACCAAGGGCTTTTCTCCTCCTACAAAGAGGGTAGCCAAGCCAGAAATCACGTACCTACTCCCACTCATTTCACTCCCATCTATCACCCTTTCCTCCCTTTCATCTTAGCTCCTCTTGGATGACGGGTCATCCCTGTATCCCGCCCACTACACTGAGTCACAAACAAGACACAGTACATCCACAGCAAGGCCGCTTCTTTTAATCGGCGGACCCCCCCCCCCCTCCCTCTCTCCATATAGAAGAAGAGAAGATGGGGAGAAATCTCTTCGGGCTGCATCAAAATGCATCTCACCCCTATCTACTGCCTCTTCCTTCTTTGCTCAACAGACATTCCCCTCTTGGTCAACACCCTTTTCACCTCGTCCATCAATCTTATCCTCGGTAGTCCCTCAAATTCACTCCACCCACCTCTGCCTTGCACCCTTTTTTTACTTGCCTTTCTTCATTTATTCTTCCAATGTGCCCAAACCACCCCAATGCTCTTTCATCAGTCCTATCTGCCATCTCCTTTTCCGCCCCAACTCTCCTTACCTTCTTGTCCTTAACATTTGCCCCTAAAGGTCAAAGTGTACAACGGGAGACACCTTTTCAAAATCCAAGCAGAGAAGATAAAAAAGAAAGAAAAAAAAAATTACCGAGCATTCTCATGATTGTTTAAAACTTGAATGTAGGCAGTGAAAACGCTACTTTTCAACTCTGATAAATCGTCTGCACTTCGAAAACAGTTTCGGGAATCTTCGGAAGTGTGACGTTTGCGTAGTCACACGCCATTGTTAAACAATGAATCTTTTTAAAAGCTGTGAGGAAATCTGCCGAGTGTAAAAACGGTTAAGGAATGTACCAATAAAACCAACACTGTCTGTCAATAATTTAGATTTCCACATCTTTTAGACTAAGTTTCCAGCACCTGTTGATCTGCCCCCATCTTATTTCTGATGTTTTGGAACCCTCCCTTGTAATATATAGGATCCTAACACACACACAAACACACACACACACACACACACACACACACACACACACACACACACACACACACACACACACACACACGCACGCACGCACGCACGCACGCCCGCGCGCGCGCACACACACACACACACACACACACACACACACACACACACACACACACACACACACACACACACACACACACACACACACA
>NC_134797.1:45575471-45580471 GCF_046742065.1 Oratosquilla oratoria | reverse complement strand
AAGTGAATGGTGGGATTTAGAGACGGAGATGACAGTGGAAGAGGAGAACCAAGCGCAAGCCAATTGGTTTCAAGGTAAAACTAGGGACGCTTATGAGAGGTGCAACGAGAGAGGAGAAGCAAAACGTAAGGTGAGGGAGGCAAAGAGGAGAGCAGATATAAAATGGGAGTAGGAATTTTATTTTTTTAAAGAATAAAAAGAAATGAAGAAAGTGAAGAGAGTGAGGGGGTGAGGCAGGTGAGAAAGGCTAAAGAGTGCAGCAGATGGACCAACACTCAGAGATCCATCTCTTTTGTTTTTCCACTTGTCATATCTTCCACTGTTTTGCCCATTTCTGATACTTGTATTTATTGCCTTGACGTTAATTTTCCAAACTTATCTCTAGGTATATATATTGCCTAGATCTTTTTTGCAGCAACTTGCAGTCTTCATATCTTATCCTCATCATATGTAAACATGGTTTTGTAGTTTGTCATGCCTTTCATCATATTATCTACCAAGATTAAGAGGATTGTGGGACTTCGCTAATCGCTGCCCTCCACCCTGACAATTCATCATTTACTACTGTCAGGAGCATCAGGAATTTTTTCTTCCAATCAAATAGAATACCTCTAAACCCTCCAATGTGCTGTAGTTTCCATAGTAGTCGATGATGAGGTGCTTTCTCGAAGGCCTTTTCCACATACAAGAGTATACCTTCCAAAAGCTTAATAGGTTCAACACACGTGGTCTTCTAGTTCTAAAACGAAATTTAATGTCTTCCAATATGTTTGTTTCATTAATGTATTCAACCCACCTCTTGTTTATAATTCTCTCACTCCATACTGGTCAGGGGGGTCACTGACCTTAGTGAATTGGTGTCACATCATCCTTTTTCCAACACTTTGTTTTCTTTTGGATGATCACACAATTAATTTATAAATCTTGTCCGCGTGAATATGTGTATTTCCTAAATTGTAGCATAATGGAACAAAGTTGCACTCGTTCCTGTTTTTTTTTCCTCCAATTATCATACTTAGTTTTAGATTAAATTTTGGGCTTAGCTTGTCTTAACTGTTCAGTGGATGGTGCATCTGTATAGAAACTTGTGCTTTTTGATGTCTTTTCCTCATTATTTGATCAAACTTTTCCCCATGACCTCGTTACTCCACAGCCCCAAACCAGGAGGTCTTTGTCAGCTTTATCAACTTCCTTTAATGACAAAACAGTCTTGTCAAGTATGTGTGTGTGTGTGTGTGTGTGTGTGTGTGTGTGTGTATGTGTGTGTGTGTGTGTGTGTGCGTGCATGTGTGTGTGAAAATACATTCTTCACATAAAAATAGCTTCTTACCTGGATTTTTTTGAAAAAAGATTCTTTGTCATCGACATACATCAAAGCCTCTCGAGAGTAAATGGCATCAAAGCTTGCGGGATCTAACTCTATCTCTGTTATGTTTGCGATTTCGAAGTGGATCTGAAACGAAATTGATCGAATCTGTAATGGCTCAAGACAAAGTTATGATTGTGCTTATAAAGATTATGTGTATTTATCTAGTTGTATTTGCCTAGTTGTATTCTAACTATCCATTTTATATAGATGATGGGGTGAAGGGGGCTTTGGGGAAGAGGGAAAGAGGGGAATATCTGTTGAGTAAGGACGGGAGAGGACAGAAGACAGAGGTGAATGGAGAATGGTTGTATATGGATGATGCTGTGATGCATGAGGTGGAATGGGTGGGGGGATGGGGGGTGAGGTAGTATGTGTAAGAAAAATTTGACGCAGCTCAAAGGGATTTCTCCCGGTCTTCTCCTTTTATGCATGGGGGGACGGAGAGGGGGGGTCGCCGATTTAATGAAGCGGCCTTGCTGTGTCTTGCGACACTGCTTCTGACCCAGGGCAGTGGACAAGGTGCAAGGATGACCCGTCATCCAGGAGGTGCTAAGATAAGATGGAGGGTGGAGGGGTGTGGAGTGTATTTAGGGATGGAATGGGTGGGAATGGTTTTATGTCTTTTCTTTTTGGCTACCTCCCTTGTAAGGGGGAAAAAAGCCTTGGTATATGTATGTATTTTATATGGGAACATGATCAGACAATTTTCCCAGGCTGAATAGCCAATGGGCTGAACACAAATCTTCATGCTAGTCTAAATGTGGATATTGAAAAAAAAAAAAATTACATCATTAGCATGAACATTCAGGCGAAATATTTGTATTCTATATTACTCCTAGAGAAGGGATTAGAATATGTTTGTAAATTTTTTTGGGGATTCATGTTAGATAGTTTGGAGTAATAATTTGCTTACGGCCATATATGATACTTCAATGAAAACTTTGTATTCACAAATTGTTAATGCGATGAATATAGAATCATGAACCTATGAAGATAATTCACACAAAGAGGTATTTTTCATGTTTGTCTGATAGAGACTAGTTTTTATGTTTCAATACTGCTACACTGTTTCCAAGGGTTCACTGGCGACATCTTCATTTGTGCAAAATTAATGTTTCCTGGTTTCCTCCCAGACAACTTATAAATTTTAATATTACTGTGTGTGTCTGTTGTGATATACAATTCGTGTACCCGCTAGAACCATAAACCAAATATTCAAACTATCAAATCCTGGATATTTTCTTTTTGTTGGACCAAATTCACACATTTCCTCATATCTCCCACCATCCTACATACCAAATCCTGGATATCTTCTTTCTGTTGGTCCAAACGTGTCTTTGCAGTCTTAATCATGTTGGTCGAGATGTCGACACCGTGGACGTGGACCCCGTAGTTCTGTGCCATAGAGATGGCCGCGCCGCCGGCTCCGCATCCCAGATCCAGCACACGTTGACCTGGTGCCAGATTCAACGTCTTTATCATTTCCTGTGGATATAATAATTAGTTTTCACTTTACTGTAAAGAGAGAGGTGTACATTCTGGGTGAACACAGCCTCATTTTATAAATTATTTTATCCGTTATAGGAAGATTAGTGAGAGATGTGAATGGGCAATGGGGGTGTTTGTGTTGCGGAGGCACCGCAATCCCACAAAGGATTTCGAAGGTTACATCATGTAAGCAGAAACATCCAACTCTATAGATCCTCGATACTCAGTATTGCATCAGCCAATGCTTAGCAATGCACATAGTCAAATGATACTCAGGCAATGAGGGGTCTTTCGACATTAGAATGTCCTGTCTGCGTGTGAAAAGGCAGTCATGATTACAAAGATACATAATGAATGCAGGCTGAAGGGGTTTGGTTGCTCCGTGAACACACCTTTTTAGTCCTCCGTAATCAGCATAGCATCCTTTTTGTATAACACTTAAGATGAAGGCTGGGAGCGTCAAGGGAGGATACCATTCTTTTTATTGAAAATACATATATTTCAACATGAACTTTGTGGTTATGTCCATCAAATTAATGAAGATGGGGTAACGAATCTTCCGTTGTATAAGTTGACAATAAGTAGCATCTGGTTAGGTTAGGTTGGGTCACATTCTTATCTATTCTCTGAGGTCTGGGGTGGCGATTCTTAAAGTGTTGTTGGTTGGGGTGACAATTCTTCGGGTGGGTTAGCCCGGAGGGACGATCCGGGATGACTAGGGAACCAAAGAAATATATATGTCCACCTAGCGCTAGAATTTTAATAGTGACGATTTAAAATCCACAATTAAATCAAGAAACACGAAACAATCGTTAGTTGTAGGGGATTCTGAAAAATATCGATGGCAGATATATGGCTGTTAAGAGAATAAAATTCTTGAAGCGAAGCAGTTGAATGAAAACAGGAACGTCAGGGAACACATTAAACAAAGAAAACCGACATCACGATTACTAAAGGGTAAAGCAACATCTATTTATTGGACAACAGATATATATATTCAGCTGAAGATGACTTGGTCTCTGAAATTACTTACATTTTTTAATGAATGCACAAATAAACACCACTTCAAAGAGCTCGTCTGAACTTATAACGGTCATAGCCGAGTCGCCTTGCCAGACCCGGCTCGGAGAGGCAATGTCCTTCTTGCATTGAAATGTGGACTAGTGGTGGGCAGCTACCGGTAAAGTTACCGGTTTTATCGGTAACAGCCTTGGCGGTAGCTTACCGGCAATAATTCTGCTACCGTTAAGGTTCCGTTAACCGATAAGCTATACCAAACACTCGTGGAGCGGTAAGCACGTCTCGGCTTGGTGGTACTGAGTGACGGTAGTGGTGGGCAGCTACCGGTAGTTACGGGTTTTATCGGTAACAACCTTGACGGTAGCTTACCAGCAAAAAATCTGCTACCGTTTAGGCTCCGTTAACCGATAAGCTATCCCATAATACTCAGAGAGCGGTAAGCACGTTTCGGCTTGGTGGTACTGAGTGACAGTACTGACGGCCCTACGTAGGATGAAAATGAACAGGAACGTATTCAACGTGCTAGATCGTCCTGCTCCCTTCTCGGCCCACAGATGCACAGTACGAAATGTACGTATTCGAATATGAAAATTAACAGACGTGCTAGATCGTTTTGTTCGCATCTCGGCCCGCAGAGGTTCAGTGCAAAATGTACGTATTTGATTAGTCAGCCTATGTGATCTAGAAATGAAGAGGTGGTCAAACTACTCGAAAACTTTTCAGTCTGCCTGGTTAAAGGATCCCCTGTTTAAAAAATGGTTAGCGGAAGTGAAAGAGGATGGAAATAAGGCACGTTGTAAAGTTTGTAGAACGGACATGAAAGCTCACAGAACGGGGAGATTGGAGAGACACTGTTTCCACACTTACCAGATCTTCATATTTAACTTTATATTTAATGTTTATTAATATATAAATACATAAATACATAAATGTACGCAGTTGCTCATGAAAGACACCATCTGCATGTTACAATCTATTTGTACTGTACTTGTATTGGAGTTAATCACAAACAAGTTCACAAATACACTTATCAGACTCGCACGAGTGATGACTGACAAGGATATATATATAAGCTATGGGTTGGGGCAGGGAATACAGTATACCACAACAGACTCACGGAAAG
>NC_134797.1:45565471-45570471 GCF_046742065.1 Oratosquilla oratoria | reverse complement strand
ACATCCTAAGTGGTTAGTGTGTTTTTAATTAATATGTTAGTTTGTGTAGAGCTAAATATTCATATATAGGTAAATATTTATACATTGCATACAGATATATACAAAGTTGCTAGTATTGAGAATGGTTATTGGTTAAAATTTTCATGGTAAATTATTTTCTCTGTTGTTCTTATTATCGCGCTTATACATATTTATATTTATTTAAGGCAGTTAATAAATGTTATTTTATTTTATTTTATTTTTAATTCTAGTGTATGTATGGTATGGAATGCTTATTCATCTTGTTTGAGTGGGTGGGGTTTTGAGTGTATTATTCCGGCTCCTGAATTATATAAAAAAAGGGGAATTAGTGGGAGTCTATGGTTTATACTCACGGTGATTGGTGACGGTAGTTGTGGATGTGGATGAGATTGTCTCTCGGATGTGTCTCGTCGGCCTGGGTCCACTGCGTCTTGACTGAAGTCGTGATGTCGTGTCGATCTAGGAGCTGGTGCGCTGGATCTCTGCTGAATGGATGCGTCCAGTCTCGGCTTGGGTTTGCTGATTGAAGGGATAGAGGGGTGGTGGTTACTGGTTAGTAATGCTTACTGAGTGAAGTGCTGAGCTTGTTGATATTGCGTTGATCTCGGGTGAGGACGGTAGGGGTGAGGTGGAGTCTTCTTTCGGAGACTGGATCCTGTGGTAGCTGAATGGAATCTTGTGGTTTGATTGAAGTTCGATCTCTTGGTTGGGAGTCTTGGAATCTTGATACTGTGCTGTGTAGAGTTGACAGGTTCTTCTATTCTGACGGAGGTCTCTCCGTAGACATCTGTCGTAGATTGGTAGCGCACTGCCACCAGGTGGTTCAAAATCGAATGGGTTCGATTTCACCACCGATTCTAAGATTGGTGCAAAGCTGCGATCTTAGAATTCTGACTGTCGTCTCGAATGGAGTGGTTGGTGGAGGGTAGTGAGTAGACGAAGTGATGAGCTAGCTTTCTGATGCGGTTGATGAGAAGTTGAAAAACAGGCGTTAGTCTCACTATTCTATGCATTAGGGTCAGTTTATATATATAAGGGTTAGTTGTATAATTAGTGGATATTGTTAGGTATATTATATCTATGTTAGTTTATGCGTAATATACTAGGGCAGTTATAATAAAAGGACTTTTGATAAGTTAGTCTGGTGACATTGGGTATCTATCTTGTTTGTGGGAAATACAAGGTTAGCAAGAAGGGGAGTCTCGCTATGTTGCAAGCCTGTGGATCACGTGCGTGGTGGGTGATGGTTACACCCCTCCCCTTCCCCTATTACCACTTCCCATCTCCACCATTCCTTACTACCTATTATAGCTATTGGCTTGCGAAATAGTTAAGCAGATTTTAAAAATGTTATGTAATAATGTCCCTATTGCAGAAAGGATAAAGGAAAAATATTTCATATTCTGTTGATTCTAACGCAAAATTCGTATATTACGGTAAAATATTCAGGGCTCCTTTGACCACATTTTTCATTATGATTATTTTGTCAGCCTTGTGAGCGGCATCTCCAGACTAGAATTGCCCCCCTCCCCCCCACCCGTAAATGTACCGCCTCAGGATATAGTTTTTATGTGACGGCCTTGCTTGAAGACGTCCCGTGATACACTCTGTTTATGGAACATTAAATGCAAGGGACATAAATGTGAGCCTTGATATGAGAAACGTGGCATTAAAAATGAGAATTAGATTAGGTGTGTTTGTGATTTTCCACGCCATTACCCGTCAAAAATACACTAACTTTTTAAAAATCGCTACTGAAGTTACCATTCATCTGCGGTACTTATCCATGAGGATTCAAAAATACTCAGAATGATATGAGTTATCTAATTATATAGATAAGATTTTCATCTGTGAGACTGGCAAAGAGCTTTATGTTTACTGATTGTTCCTTAATAAAATAAAGGCCAGTGCGAAAAATCGTAGGCATCTGAAAACAACAGATTTTTATGCTGTCCCTGCTCCCAGCATTGGCATTACTTTTGCACGAAATTTTAGGTTAGGTGCAGTTATTCTCCATCGCATTCCGCAACACCTTCCCCTAAAAAAAAAAAAAAAAAAAAAAAAAAAAAAAAAAAAAAAAAAAAAAAAAAAAAAAAAAAAAAAAAAAAAAAAAAAAAAAAAAAAAAAACATTAGATAATTAAAAATCACCACTGACATTACTGTCAATTTGCGGTACTTATTTATGGGGTTCAAAATATTCAAAGTGATAGGAGTTATCCAGTGATGTAGACAAGAATTGCCTTTGTGAGACTGGCATTCCTTCCTCATGCTCACTCAGTGTGGACACTTAGCTTTCAACACTACATGCAGATGTGAATGAGGCACAGTGCGGACCCGGTTTAAACCTATGAAGCTCTGTAGTTGACAATGAATGAATAAACCCCATTTGAATTTGAATTGGACAACATTGTACTGTTTCAGTGATTGGTGGATTAACCTACTATGGGCTGGAGAGGGTAGGCATTGGATGTGGGTGGTCATCAGTAGGCTCAGATTCACCTACGAAGTGTTTGCTGTATGTGTATGTGTCCTTCCTCACGTTCTCGGTGGTAAAATCCTCTCTTCCACATACCCGAACCCATCGCTGACATTTTTCGAAGTCCACATGTGGTTTGGAAAAACGGATCCAAGTAACCTAATTCATATGTGGTCTATAATCATATCACCTGTCATAATCCATTGCAGCAGTGTTTAGCGGTTGGCGTTTTGAAAAGTTAAATCAAGTCGGATCCCGTCGAAATAACCGATAATTGTGGATAATTTTCACAAGCAAATAAATACTCTTGTGAGGTGTATAGATACATTTGTTCGCAATGGAGACAACGTGCGCATTAACATGTGACGTCATAGCAACGCTCGTTTCTATTTTTAGGAACTGTGCGGATCACTATTTCATTTATTACACACATACACACACATGTATATATATATATATATATATATATATATATATATATATATATACATACATATACCAAGGCTTTCTCCCCCTTACAAGGGAGGTAGCCAAAAAGGAAAAGGCATAAAATCATTCCCACCCATTCCATCCCTGAATACACTCCACACCCCTCCACCCTCCCTCTTATCATAGCACCTCCTGGATGACGGGTCATCCCTGCACCTTGTCCACTACCCTGGGTCAGAAGCAGTGTCGCAAGACACAGCACATCCACAGCAAGGCCGCTTCATTAAATCGGCGACCCCCCCTCTCCGTCCCTCCATGCATAAAAGGAGAAGACGGGGAGAAATCCCTTCGGGCTGCGTCAAAATTTGCTCACACATACTACCTCACCCCCAATCCCCCCACCCATTCCACCTCATGCATCACAACATCATCCATATACAACCATTCTCCATTCACCCCTGTCTTCTGTCCTCTCCCGTCCTTCCTCAACAGACATTCCCCTCTTCCCACTAAGCCCCCTTCACCCCATCCATCCACCTCATCCTAGGACGTCCCCTCATGTTCACTCCCTCCACATCTGCCTTCCATATATAATTATAATATATATATATAATATATATATATATATAATATGAATATGTATATATATATATATGTATATATATGTATATTTCTAAACAGAAATGTAGTAGCACATTTGTAACTGACACACAGGAACCCACAGTCGGAGAAAGAATAAACTTCGAATAAAGAAAAATCCTATATTTCGGCTATCAACTGTAGCCCTCTTCAGGAAAGTACATAAGATAGAGAACAGAGGGGACTTATAAACTACAGTAAGAAGAGATGTGGACAGTTGACCTCACTCAGGCGCGGGGCAAACTGGGGTGGCGGAGGAGGGAGGAGGTGAGGAGAGGGGGGGATGTAACGTCCGCACCAGCTTGCTTACTGCTGCGCGTGAGATTATGTCAGGTGTCCACTGCCCTTTAGAAATATTGATATTGATAGCAGTGGCAGTGGACACCTGACATAATCTCACGCGCAGCAGTAAGCAAGCTGGTGCGGACGTTACATCCCCCCCTCTCCTCACCTCCTCCCTCCTCCGCCACCCCAGTTTGCCCCGCGCCTGAGTGAGGTCAACTGTCCACATCTCTTCTTACTGTAGTTTATAAGTCCCCTCTGTTCTCTATCTTATGTACTTTCCTGAAGAGGGCTACAGTTGATAGCCGAAATATAGGATTTTTCTTTATTCGAAGTTTATTCTTTCTCCGACTGTGGGTTCCTGTGTGTCATATATGTATATATATACACACACACATATATCTATCTATCTATCTATCTATATATATATATATATATATATATATATATATATATATAAATATATATATATATATATATATATATATATATATATATATATATATATATATATATATATATATACATATAGACCACCGGGTATATATATATATATATATATATATTTTTTTTTTTTTGGAAGAAGGCCATTTATGATGCATGCGTTGTTGAAGTCAACAGCTGCGATAGCATTATTATGCTTGTAGAAATGCTTTTCTAAGTTGCGCACCAACGTGCGGTCGTCTGGAAGCAGGTTCTTAAGCAGATTGCTGAAGTCCATGGTGTATATCTCTCGAGACGTCTTTCGGCCTTAACTGGCCATCTTCAGGAGGTGTGGGCTGGTCAAATTGATGACGGAGAATGAATCGAAGTGGCTGTGGGACGGTATATAGCGGTGGGGAGTGGATCACCGGGCAGCGCCCGGGGCGGTGGCGTCAGCCAATCAGCGCACGGGAATCATTCTCTGCCTTCTGGTTGGTAAAGACATTTCGGGCTGTTGCTGGATGTTGATAGCGGGTTTTTGGTTGAAAATGAGCACCGCTTCTGTCATTCTTAGTCGTCTGGTGTCGTTGTTTCTCTCGATGATGGTGGTGTTGTTTTCCATGTGGTGCCTTTTGAGTACGAGCCCATGTTCGTACAGGTAATGCCTCCTTATGGCGCCGTCCTGCAAATGGGCTGAGATCCTCTTCGACAATGTTGTGGTGGTTACGC
>NC_134797.1:45557971-45560471 GCF_046742065.1 Oratosquilla oratoria | reverse complement strand
AGTAAAGGATGAGAATGAGGAATTATAGAAGAAGAATAAAGAGAACAAAGAGTCTATAGCAAAAGAGATTGGAGATTGGAAAAAAGTTTAGGAGGATAGCAAAACTGAATTTAGAGATATAGTGAAACAACAAATGAAAGAACAAACTAAAGACACAGTTACTAAAGTAATGAGAGAGAAGGAGAATATAGAAAGAGACTTAGCAGATAAAAAGAAATGTATAATTATGGCGTATTAGGAATGGAAGAGAATAAGGGGTAGCCTATTAAGTTGGACTAGTAATTGGTTGAATGATAGAAAATTGAGAGTTGTTTTAAATGGAAAAAAACTTCTTTATAGAAAAATGTTACAAGTGGAGTTCCTCAGGGTTCCGTTCTTGGGCTACTTCTATACATAGTATAAATAAATGATATAGACCATGGACTAAAATCTACTGTTTGCAAATGTGCTGATGATACAAAACTGTGCGGAATGGCAAATGGTCACTTAAACCAATTAGATATTCAAGAAGATTTAGATAAATTACAGCAATGGTCTGAAAAGTGGCTAATGAAATTTAACACAAGTAAATGCAAGGTGATGCACATAGGTAGAAAATATAGTTTAGACAAAACCAGACCAATTAAGGTTAAATTCAGGTCACAAACGACAGCAGAGAATGTCTTAACAAAAACAGGAAAACTAGCAGAAATTGATCAGTACAAAAAGGTATAAATGAAAAGAGAGATAAATAAAGAGGAAGGAGAGGAAGAGAAAACAAAAAAAATCGAAGCTAAGGGAAAAAAAAACGAGAACAGAACAGAGTCAGGCAAAGAGAAATTCTATTGGAGAGTAGTAGATATGAAAGTGAGGAAATGGTTCATAGGAGAAAAAACAGAAAGGAAACAGAAAACAGGATGAAGCTAACAGAAAATTAAAAGTGTCCTTCACAAATAAAGATGGGTGGACAAGATTGAATATAACACACCAATAAGTAAAAGTGACCACATATTAGTTGAACTGAAACTGAATGAAGAAAAATACATGGAAAAAAACGAACAATATAGAAAAGGAAGAATGACTACGTCATAGGACTACGTCAGGAGCTTCAGCTTATAGGTTGGGAGGCAAAATTAAACGAAAGACTTGTAGATCAGATGTGGGAAATATTTCAAAATACGCTCACTAAGATGATTCATACTTACATTCCTTTAAAGGACAGACGTCCCCCAAATCAGGTTCGCCCAAAGTGGCTCGACAAAGAAACCGAAAAAAAGTATTGCTAAAAAGAGACAGACTTATAAGAAATATAAGTGCTCGGGTGCATCTAATGACTATGAAAGTTATGTATCAATACAGAGAGATTTAAAAAAGACAATAAGAAAAAGAAAACGACAATACGAAATGAACATCGCTGATAAATCCAAAGAGAATCCCAAAGAATTCTATAGTTACATTAGAGATAAAAAGATTGTTAGGAATCACATTGGTCCAATATTATCTGCTGACGGTCAACTTGAATATTCAAATGAAGGAATGTGTAATATCTTAAACAATTATCTTAGCTCGGTATTCTTTAACGAAACACCTCAAAGTGAACTCCAAACTGAAACCTGTGAAAAGTCTAGGGCAAACTTACTCACTACGGTAAATATAACAAAAAAGAAAAAATTAAAAGGTGTATAGATAAACTCAAAGTTAATAAAACACCAGGGTCTGACGGTTGGCATCCAAGAATCTTAAAGGAAATGAAAAATGAGATTGTTGTTCCATTAGAAATTATTTTCAAGAAATCCATCATATCCGGAGATGTCCCAAGAGAATGGAAGCTAGCTAACGTTACTCCCATATTCAAAAAATGTGACAAAAAGAAGCCAGATAACTATAGGCCTATAAGTTTGACTTCAATTGTAGGAAAAATGATAGAAACTATCATCAGAGATGCTATCGAACATCATTTAGAAAGTAACCGTTTGATAAATGATAGCCAGCATGGTTTCAGACGGAAACGTTCTTGCGTGACTAACTTACTCGAATTCTACAACACAGTTATCTCGAATTATGACAAAAGAAACAATATAGATTTAATATATCTAGACTTTGCAAAAGCTTTTGATACCGTCCCACACGAAAGACTACTTACTAAATTAGCTTTACACGGAATAAGTGGTAGCCTATTAGGTTGGACTAGTAATTGGTTGAATGGTCTAAAACAGAGAGTTGTTTTAAATGGAAAAACTTCTAGATGGAAAATTTTTACAAGTGGAGTTCCTCAGGATTCCGTTCTTGGACCACTTCTATTCATAGTATATATAAATGATATAGACCATGGACTAAAATCTACTGTTTCCAAATTTGCTGATGATACAAAACTGTGCGGAATGACAAATGATCACTTAAACCAATTAGATATTCAAGAAGATTTAGATAAATTACAGCAATGGTCTGAAAAGTGGCTAATGAAATTTAACACAAGTAAATGCAAGGTAATGCACATAGGTAGAAATAACAGTAAGTACGA
>NC_134797.1:45550471-45552971 GCF_046742065.1 Oratosquilla oratoria | reverse complement strand
CGAGATAAACTCCAAAGCGGGAGTTTTTCTGTTTATTAACAATTGAGATCTGGTTAACAAACTACAAATGGGCCCTTTGGGTAAATAACAATATGTGCCAGGCCTTGGCCTAGGGCACAATAGGCTGGCAACCTCTCGGTCTGCCTAGCCTGGCGTCTGGCCGGTAGGCTCTTCACCTACCCCAGCTCTCACGACTGGCCGGTAGGCTCTCCGCCTACCTAGCTCTGCCTGCGTGACATGGATGTTAAAGGTTATATATGGGGTTAGTGGATGGTTGTAAGTAAAGGCGTTAGTCTCGCTATTCTATGCATTGGGGTCAGTTTTATATATGAGGGTTAGTCCTATAGTTGGTGGGTGTTGTTAGGTATATTATATTTATAATAGTTTATGTGTAATATAATAGGGCGGTTTATAATAAAGGATTTTAATAGGTTAGTCTGGTGACATTGGGCATCTATATCTTGTTTGTCTTGAGATGTGCTGCGTTAGATGTATGTTGTGGGAAATGCAAGGTAAGCAAGAAGGGGGAGTCTCGCTATGTTGCAAGCATGTGGATCACGTGCGTGGTGGGTGATGGTTAGTAATGGTTACATGGGGGGGGATGGTTCTCAGCCCCACTCTGTTCAATGTGCTCATCTCCAACATTCTAGAACTACCTCTATCCACTGGGTGCAAGGTTATCTCTTATGCAGATGACCTTGCGCTCATAATTACTGGGAAGCGGCAGTGCTTCAGCAGGGCCCAGCGCTGCTTAAGCACTCTAGCGACAGAATGTTGTAGGTTAAGGTTAAAGATCTCCCCTACAAAATCGAAAGCTACGGCGTCAGGACTCTGGAGTGAGGGGGAGCACCTCACCATCCAGGGCCTTGGGGTGGACTGGGTCCACCAGTTTCAGTACCTGGGGGTCTGGATTGATGAGAGGCTTACCTTTCAGAAGGAACTAACCTATCTCAAGGAGAGCCTGAAGGCAAGAACCACAGTCATGAGAACAATGACAGGGAGGCGCCAGGTCCCTCGCACATTTTACGTGCAAGCAGTAGTTTGGTGGACTGGTATAAGAAGAGCTCCATAATCTTATAATTCTGTAGGCTGTATATTTTCAGAAGTAATACTGCTATACCCGATAAACCGTATATTATATTATTATTATTATTATTATTATTATTATCATTATTATTATTATTATTATTATTATTATTATTATTATTATTATTATTATTATTATTATTATTATTATTATTATTATTATTATTATTATTATTATTATTATTATTATTATTATTATTATTATTATTATTATTATTATTATTATTATTATTATTATTATTATTATTATTATTATTATTATTATTATTATTATTATTATTATTATTATTATTATTATTATTATTATTATTATTATCAGTATTATTATTACACACACACACACACACACACACACACACACACACACACACACACACACACACACACACACACACACACACACACACACACACACACACACACACACACACACACACACACACACACACACACACACACGGGCGTCTTAGACACCTAGTCACAAATTCCAAGTGCTGTAAACTCAGATTTCCTCAGTAATGATAAAGGGATAAAACTTAAGCAAGGTCATGGTGGCAATGGACGTATAATGTTGTGTTCGTCATGTAATTTGTGTTTTCATACCACCTTTTCCACTCACCTGTCTCACCTTCAAACAATATATATATATATATATATATATATATGTATATATATGTATATATATATGTATATATATGTATGTATATATATACATATACACACATATATATATACACATATATTACACTGGCCTGCGTTTATTTTTATTTTTTTTTCAAAGGTCGAAGGTTTTTCAAGTGATTTATAGGTTTTTTGGTGTGCTGAATCCAAAAATGCCATCCTTTTCCTTGGATCAGGTCTAGTTTTTGAGATATGAGAAGTGCGACTTTTGGGCCTTGTACGAGTATACAGTACAGTAGCACTAAGTATAAGGAAAACGAGGCTGCAGGTATAGCCTATTCTTATTTTTTTTTTTTTGCATAAAAATTATACTGTAGCACCCCGAAACTGATACTGAAACCTAATGATGTTTTTGTTTACTTTCAGGAAACTGAAACCGAAACTGAAACTGAAACTGCATTGACAACACTGAAACTGAAAATGGTTTAGAAAAGTGTGATCTCCAATCAATGTGACTGATTTTATAAGAATCTGTGCTTTTTACAAGAATCTGTGCTTCTTGTGTTTCTATTTTGGACACGTATCTTAGATTGACAGAAAATGGAACGCAAATGCACAAATCATCCTGATAGGTTCTGCTACATATGTGGTAATGTGATTCTTCCTCGTCGACTAGCAAATATAACTGATTTTGTGAAGAAGGCATATCATGCTTACTTTGGAGTTAAGCTTGGGGACCAGGACAAGCCATTTGCACCCCATGTTAGCTGCAAAACATGTGTCGAGAACTTGC
>NC_134797.1:45530471-45545471 GCF_046742065.1 Oratosquilla oratoria | reverse complement strand
TAAGATTTTAGGAAAAAACGAAATTACACGCTGTTTGTACGGTATTTGAGACTGATGGATGAAGAGACGGACATACATCGTTCAAATGCTCATGGAATATGGAAAATAATAATTTGAATATACTGTAAAAATATCAAGTCGATATATAAAAAACTTTTTTTTTATTAACATTTTTCTGTCAGTCCGTTTGATCACCCAATAGACGAAAACGTTTAGTATTACGATCTTTGATATCCTCGTGGTTTCGGCAAAATATCTTTATTCACGTGTTCTATGTGATCACTGTTGCATATATATATATATATATATATATATATATATATATATATATATATATATATATATATATATATATATATATATATATATATATATATATACTCGTATCGACAATCTGATTAATAGATCTACCTACGGAATCGAAATCAAAGCCGTATCGCGATATCCAGTCTCATTCCTTGGCATTTAGTCTCGTAAGATGATCTGCCCATGACAGGTATTGAGTAGAGCATATTCGTCGAAGGGCTCCTGAATAGAAATCGATGTATTAGAGCGCTTACGCGTGACTTCATCACAATCGTAAGCCTCCATTTCGGAGGCACTGAGAGGAAACAAACCCGCATGAATATCTGATGCCCTTGTTCTAAGTGGAAAAATGGTTTATTACTGTCGAGTTTTTGGTTGCAAGAACCGATCAGATCGTTAAAAAAAAAAAAAAAAAAAAAAAAAAAAAAATTACGGGCTGGCGAAAACCATAACGAATCAGGGTGATGATAACTGGAATTCGGGTGAGAAGAGGCGTGAGTGGGTGGCTGCAATGATTTATTATTCAACTGTTTTCCAATAGAGCTCATTCCCTGTTGCAGCATCATATACATCAACCCTATCAATGTTAATGATATATATTATACCAGCTGACACTAGAAGAAAACACGTGGGTAGCAATAATGCCACTGTTATTTTCAGCCCATGAGAAAAATGTAGTTTGAATTAATAGAGCCATCCTTCTTAATATTGTGACTGCAAAAAACCAATGTATGTTTTATTCTGGTTTTCAACAAACTGACACATGAAAGAATTGCAATTGAAATATACATAATGACAAACATAAAAGTAGCCTTTACACGGACGAAATGATGAAAAATTCAAAGAATGCCTAATCTGCCTCAGATTAGAATATGCATTGGTCGTGTGATCTCCATATAAAGTAAACAAAACAAAGAAAATACAATGTGCAGTAACCAAATTGGTTCCCTGCCTTGTTGATTGAAAATCACTGAAAAAAATAGACAATGGTGTGACTCGATATTAGTATTCATGTAATCAAAAGGAATAGATAAAAATCATTTACCAAATCTTTTGGTTTAGGACACAAACCTTAAAGTTATGGTGTAATTCCCCTCTTTACGCCTTAAGTTGGCGATTTGATAGATGGCCAGGGGGAAATGTGTATGACATAGTCTTTTTAGTTGACATCAAGTGGTGGTGTTGAATGAGACAACATCATCTCTTATGTGAACCAATAAATGGAGTCGTTGGAAAATGTGGAGTTCCAGGAAAAAACCGTAGTGGAGAGATGATGGTGGAGATGTATCTAGAGAGTTGATGATAGCAAATACAGTGTTTAGGAAGAAAGTCAAGCATAAGTACACATGGGAGAGGGTGGTGGATGGAAGGGTGGTAGATAGGGCTTTAATGGATTATATAGTGGTAACCAGGAGAAGAGTAGGAAGAGTTTTGGATGTACATGTTCTAAGGGGAGAGAGTGGGGGAATATCAGATAATTTTTTGGTGGAAGGTAAGTTGAGAGTGGAGGATAGATGGAGAAAGAGGAAAAGGACAGAAGGTAGGGAGGTGCATAGAGTAAACTGCTTAAATGAAAAAGAAAAGGAGAAAAAGTACTAGAAGCTGAGAGAAAAGTGGGGGAGTAGTGAAGAATAGAGTAGAACTAGGAGTGGAGGAGAAATGGGGATGTTTCAAGGAAGGAGTCATAATGTGTGTAAAGATGGTGTGTGGAACAAGGAGGACTAGAGGAAATAGAAGGAAGGGTAGTGAGTGGTGGGATGATAAAGCAAAGAAGGTTGCAGAAGAGATGAAACGAGCATTCATAGATTGGTTACAAAATAGGGCGAGAGAATCATATGAGAAGTACAAAGAAAAGAGAAGAGAAGTAAAGGAGGCAAAGAGGAGAGCAGATGTGAAAGGGGGTAAGATTATGACATAATTTTTTTAAAGTAATAAAAAGATGTTTTGGAAGGAAAGTAAGAGAGGAAGAGGAGGCGAATAAAGTAGAGAAGAAAGGTAAACGTTACAGATGGAGAGATATTAATGGAAGTGATGGCAGTGAGAGGAAGATGGGCAGAGTATTTTAGAGAGTTGTTAAATGTGAAGGAGGATAGGGAGGTAAAGGTAGTTGCAGTGGGAAGCGCAAAGAAAATGACAGTGATGAATGAGGAAAATGGAGGAGAATTATAGAAAGATGAAGTGAAAACAGTTTTTAAAATGATGGAAGGAGGTAAGGCACCTTGGTTGGATGGGTACCATGCGGAGTGTCTTAAAAAGGGAGGTACAGTGATGGTGGACTGACTGGTGAGGTTTTTTAATGTTTGTCTAAAAGAGGGTAGAGTATCGGAGGACTGGAGGAGTGCATGTATAATTCCGCTTTACAAAGGAAAAAGGGACAAGTGTGAATGTAGTAGTTTCAGAGGGATCAGTGTATTGAGTGCAGTTACGGTATGGTTTTGATTGAGAGGATTAGGAGAGGAGCAGAGGGAGTAATTGGTGAGGAACGGTGTGGGTTTAGGATAGTTAGGGGTTGCGAGGATCAGGTTTTTGTGGTAAGACAGTACGTGAGAAAGCTTTAGGAAAAGGTAATATTTTTGAAGGGGAGCTTTATGGATTTGAAAAAGGCTTATGGCAGAGTAGACAGGGAGGCACTGTGGGAAGTATTGCAGATATATGGGATAGGAAGAAAGCTGTTCAGAGCAGTCAAGTTTATTTCTTTCGAGAGTAGTAGAGCCGTGTTAGAATTAGAAATGGAGGGAGGGAGTGGTCTGAAGTAATGGTGGGACTTCGCCGGGGATGTGTTATGTCGCCTTAGCTGTCCAAATACATGGATGGAGTGGTGCGAGAGGTAAACGCAAGGGTGATGAGCCGGGGATTGGAGATCATTAAAGAAAATGGTGTAATGTTCTTGCCTTTGGTTGATAAATCAAAGACCACAAGACTTCTTGAAAAAGTCTAATAGTTTAAAAAATTACACCGGCAGACCTTCCCGGCCTGCTTTCCACCTAGACACTGACAGCTCCTCTCTCTGTTGGTGGAATGCCTCTGAAAAAGCTTGCATCAGCATATTGAACAGTTTACAGGTTATAATTAGTTTACATTTTATTTTGGTGATACAAGTTTTGGATACTATTTTATATTACAATAATTAGAATGTATAGTTATTTCTGTTTATTCATATATTATGGTTATTAATCTAGCTTACATAATATATTGTGTATGGGTAAGAGGTGTTCTTAGGAATCAGGGGTATTTCATGGTTTGGTCACGTAAAGGAAGAGGTTGGTGGTGTGTGTGTATGTATGTTCGTATGTATGTTGTGGTGCAGTTTTCCACTGTGTTATAATCTGTGAGATTATGGTTACATAATACCTCCCTCTCGGCGAGAGGTGACTCCTGTCACCTGGAATAAAGGGCGGCGAGGGGGTTGTTAAATTTTCATACATACATACATACATACATACATACATACATACATACATACATACATACATACATACATACATACATACATACATACATACATATATATATATATATATTTATATATATATAGTGAGTATGACGCGATACCTGTTTTGAATCTTAGTAGGTATTGAGGGGGGGTTAAATTGTCATTGTTTGTTGGGTGTGGTTTAATAGGTATCATGGCATACTCATTGTTAATCGAGTATGACGCGATACCTGTTTTGAATCTTAGTAGGTATTGAGGGGGGGTTAAATTGTCATTGTTTGTTGGGTGTGGTTTAATAGGTATCATGGCATACTCATTGTTAATCAAAGGGTGTTAGTTAATAGAGTGGGTTAACCACTCCGTTTTCTTTTTTTGTTCAATTCATTACACACTCGGTTTCACCTATTTTCACTTCTCTCTTTTCTGGGAGACCTTTTTTTGTGTCAGTTCTGTGACTGTATTTTGTCTATTGTCACTGGTGAAAAAGGGGTCATTCTTTTGAGTTGCACTTTGGTGTCATCAAGGTGTAAAGGGTTTTTTCCTTTCGTCAAGATATTTAGAAGTAGTTTTCTGGTTTATGACTCGTTTCTGGGAGTCGGATAATTGGAGTGGTAATAAGGTCAAATGTATGAAGGATTCTAACATCCGTTGATGAGTTATTGTCAAAAGGTTACATATGGAGTATAATTCTATGGTCAAGATATGATATTACAGTATATATATGGAATTCAAATCTTCTAGCCGGTGCGTTTTAATGCACAAACATACTAATCTACAAATGAGTAGGAGCAGGACTAGGAGGGCGAAGGAACTGAGGAATATAGCGATTGATGGGAGTGTGGGGGTGGAGAATTGCAGAGTGTCTATTATATCTGATTGGGTGTTGTTTAGCAAGGCTGCATAGTCCTGTGGGTTTAAGGAAAAGGAAAGAGGTGGTGGGGTAGGGGTATTGGAAGGGGTTCGGTGGGGTCGAGGACGGAGGTGAGGTTGTATCGAAGAATGTGGTGGTGGTTGGGTTGAAATCTTGTGTTTTCAAAGAAGATTTCGCACGAGTCGGGAATTGAGACAGGTCCACAGATTTGTTTTTGCCAAGATGAGGGGTTTTCTTGACAAATTACTGAAACGAGTGTAGTTCGTGGGAAGAATAGGAAGTATTCTGTATTAATGTGTACGTGAGGGGTTTTGTTGGGGTTGATTTTTTTGTATGTGCAACTATCTAGGGTGCTGGAGTTCAATGTTACAATTTGATTCATACAGGTTAATTCTGTGGTGCGGTAGAAACTGAAAAGGTAGGTCGGGCAAACGTGGAATTTAGAGACAGCTGATTTGCATATGATGAGGTCGGAAGAGGAGGTATATGAATACCATTAGCCGTCTTCAGATTTTATAACTGTTGTGCTTTCTACATCAAGAGTGATAGTTGAGTTAATGTAGGTGTATGGGAATGGGATTATATTCCAACCTGTGAATCTTTTTTGTGGGTCGAGGGGGATGTATGCGTAGATTGCATTTGTGCCTAGCGTTGTTTCAATGAGAGGGTAATATAGGTCTAGTTGTTCGGAGGGGAAGATACTTTTTAGGTGGAGGTTTCTTAATGCGACGGAGAGTGCAGGTTTTAGTTTGCCTTTGGGGAGGAGGTTTGAGGTGGCCTTGTTGGCGGCTGCGTCGACGATGTCGAGTATGTGACAGGAACAATGAAAAATTATATTTACGAAAATAAACATATATTAAATTTCACTGAACACTATCACATATCAAAACAAAAAAAGACAAGGTCTGCTCGACAGGGAGCCAGAATGAATACTACTGCCCCGGCGCCCTGGGACCTGTCACGACGATTTGGCGAGTGAACCGGACTGGTGGTTCCAAAATAGTTTAAACAATTTATATTGGACAAGAGTCCTTGGAACACATATATAATTACAGTTAATTTTGTTATATTTATACATATAATACTGGATGTTTACATAGGTAATAAATATGTATACATAATTGTGTACATATACGTACGTGTACATGCGATTGCATATCTACACACGCCCACGAGCCGTTGACCAATATAAGTATAAGTATATGGTAGTAGTGCCTGACTATATCTATGTGGTCACTTAAGGTGTTTATTTGTTCTATGTAGTATATGAACATTTCTAGTTCGTGGAGATGGTTTGATTGATTAAGGGAATATTGGTGGAGTCTGGAGAAACGGTCTAGTAGTAAGTTTATGGATCCTGCCAAGTGTTGTGAGTTTTAGGAGTTTAGTAGAACAAGTTTTCCCATCTTATTTAGTTTGGAGGCCATTTTGTCTATAGTGAGGTGAACATTGGTTATGTCCTCTTCAATGGCAATGCCAAATAGGGATTTAGAAAGGAGCCCATGAAGTTCATGAGTCCTCTTTTATGTCTGAAGGAGGCATGGTGGAGTTCTGAGTTATGAGTTGATGTCATGTCACTCCGTTCAATTGTGGAGAGTTGGAGGAGTAGTGTGTTTAGTTTGTCGGAGATTAAGTAGAACATGTTGTCTCTTGATTTTGAGGAGTTAGTCTTAGGATTGGGGTGTTTGAAGGTGGTATGGAAGTGATCTGATATTGTATTCGCAAGTTTACGTATTGACTTTTGATCTGAGTGTATTCTCTCGATGTCGAACTCCATTATTACTGTGATTGTGTCTCTGATGACCATTACCTGGCCTACAGGGGCGACTATTGCTACTGGAATCATCCTCGGTTGTTTGGTGCCGGAAAGGTCTGCGACGAGGCATACTACGAGGATGAGAGGTAGGATTGTCTTGGAAGTTATGGAGTGGGGTTAGGTATCTTATCTCTGGATTTTTTTTTATTATTATTTTTTTTTCATTATGGGTATGATTTGGGTATGATTCTGCCAGGTGAACACGATCCTGAAGGATGTGAAGAGAGATTATATGGTTGGGGAAAGGTTTGATGAATAGGGGTCATGATCAGGTGAGCATGACGTCCTGCCCTCTAAGAGGGGAGAATCTGGATTGGTGTAGTGAGTTAGCGCTTGGAGCGTAGTGTCATGTGAAAGGGGGTGGGTTGAGGATTCGTGGTTGTGGGTGGAGGTTGGTTTGGTAGGAATCTATGTCTGTCTAGGATGGAGTTTACGTCGAGTTTTGATTTTATTTGTTTTAGTTTTTTCTCCGTGTGCTGTGATTAGGGTGTCACCTGACGGGTCAATGAGGCAGTAGTTTTTATTGTTTAACGTTTCTGCTACTACAAGGGGGCCGAAGAACTTTGTTTTAAGTTTGTAAGATCTGTTGTGTTGTTTAAGCATGACAACATCACCTGGGGAGATTTTTTCTCCTACAGGTATCAAGAGACACTATTATATATTGACCCGGAAGTGCACCGGGTATGAGTGTTGAGATAATCATACTTTCCCCTGGGGGAATTATAAGTTTGCCTTTGATGAGAATTTGTGTGTTGAGAAAGGGGGGGGGGAGTAGGTGGTGTGGTATTGTCTGACTTGACATGTGGGTGTGGTTGGGGAAAGGTGTCGTAATGTTGGTGGTATTGCCTGATGCAGAGTCCAGGATTTGCGGAGGCATCCTGTGTTCTGTTGAGGTCAGCAGATGCTGAGTTGAGCAAGCTTGGTTGCAGGCAGGATGTTGTGACACTCCGGTAGGGTGAAGTTGGGGGTAGTGGTGGATACTGAGGGTGTTCACCTGAGCGCCTAGAAGCGTCGGGATAGGTGAGGGGTGGGGTTCTATGTCACCTAACTTGAGCATAGCGGGGTTTGTATATATAGTGATTTTGTGATTGGCTAAGAATTCCAATCCTAAAATGCCATCGCATTCAAGGGTCCAGTTTTTGACTACGTAGAAGGTAGTGGGTGGGAATGGGTTATTATCAATGGTTATGGGGGGTTATAGTTGAGGTGAAGTTTAGGTGCGTACCACTTATCATGGTTCCCATAAGGTGTGGTTTGTCGGTAGGGTAGGAGTCACCTAATTGTGCACATATAGATTGTGAAAGTATGTTTATCTTTGTGCCTGTATCTATTAGGAATGTACAATGGATATTTCCTATTGTGCCCGTGAAACATAGGGCTTCTGGTTTATCTATGGGTGATGTTATGGTTTTTTCTTGTGGGAGGCTTGTATGGATTCCCCCAACTGTCTGTTTTGATTCCTGTTGAAGGTTGTGGGGCGTTCCTGTTGGGTGTTGTTTGGTTGTGGTCGTAATGTTAGGTTTTGGGTTCGGCACTCGTTGTCGGAGTGGGAGTATGTGTTATGGACTGAGCATTGTTTATTCTGGTTGTGATGGGTAGGTTTGGGGGGAGATTGGCGGTTCTGTTGGTGGCAGTCTCTATCTGAATGGCTATAGGAGTTATGTAAAGTACAGTAAGTATGACTTTGGTTGTTTGGTGATCTTTGGGGTCTTGTCTGATTATTACCCATGCTAGCTGACTGGGTGTAGGGTCGTTGGGCTTTGCATTCAGCGTCTGAATGGGATGTTGTGTTATGAAGGGAACACATTGTACTTTGTCTAGGGCGTTGTCTGCAATCCCAGGTGTTGTGGGAATTTGATTTGTGGATATCGCACCAAGTGATGCTGAGGTTGTTATTTATAGGTACTCTTGGGTTGCGGGGGTTAGGGGGGCTTGGAGTGTTGTTTATGGAGGATATTGTGTTTATTCTGGCTGGTTGAGCATTGCTGAATCTATCAATTCCACATTTGTCTGTTATGTCAAGGATGTATTTGGATGGGGAGGTGTCATTTATGTCAATGTCAACTCGCTGGGCCTCTCTTTCACACTTGATGGGAAGGGCCATGAAAAACATGGCAAGTTCAAAGAAATTTGCTACATCTTCTCCTTTGACATAGTTCACACCTTGGTTATTCTGTGATACCCATTGGGAGGGGCTATTGAGTGAAGCTCTGATTGTTTTTGAGACTTCGGCTACCTGTGCCACGATAGAGTGGAAGGAGGAGGAGGGGAGGGGGTTGCACATGAACTCCAGGAATTTGAATAGAAAATGAAAATTATTCTGAGGTCTGTCGCTGAAAAGTTTCTTGAGTTCTGAACAATATTGTGTGTGATGTTAAATTCTATTTTTGATTTTAAGAGACGAGAGAGATCTTTGTAGTTATCCTTTGGCTGAATGTGGTTACTGATGATAGTTATCTTGTGTTTGTCCTGGGTTTTATTATTGTTAGCAAAGTGGACTTCGCATGCTGCGATGTAGTCAATGATGGTGATGCCACTTGCTTTCGAAAAAGTGGGGATATCAGGATTTGTGGCTGGTTATGTATTTGGGTAAGGGAGTTTGGAGGGGGGGTGTTTGGTCTTGGAGGATGGGTGGGTGTTTGTGGGGCACTGGGTTGGTTAGTGGTCTGGGTTGTGGTTGGGTTCATATGGCTTTGATTTGCGGGTGGAGCGGTATTGTTAGTTTGGGGGGTGTTGGGGTGTTGGGGGTTGGGGTTGGGTTACATCGTCCTGTGCTCCATTTGTGTTATCGATGTTCATAAAGCTATGATCTACTGATTCGACTAGGTTCCTAGCCGCAGAACGTGATCGGGTATTTTGTGACATTGTTTTTATATTCTTATACATGTAAGTCAATGGTTAAAGAAAAATATACAAATATATATGCACAAAGATAAAGAGAAAGGTTATGTTACTTATTTCTCGTTCCGAAGGTGGTTCCTATAGAGTATAGAGCAAGGGATAGATTGTTGGTTTGTGCTGTTGATGATGTTCAACCAAAAATGTTTTTTTAAATTAGTTTTATGCATATATAAATTTCTTGCTCACCTTCAAAGAAAATTGAGATCCGAGATGAAGTATTCTTAAAATATGAGAATATGCATGTATATATATATATATATATATATATATATATATATATATATATATATATATATATATATATATATATATATATATATATATATATATATATATCTATATACAGTATATATATATGTTGCCTCACGAAGAAATAAATTTGTTCGTTGTAGCGGGGTTGATTGTGACAGCTCACAAATTTTGCTGAGTTGCTGGGTTGCGGCAACTGATACACTTGGGTTATGTCCACACAATGTGTTCGAGCGAACTATAACTAACTGATTTCGGCACTCGTTTGTATGGGGAAGAGTACACAAGGTCACTTGTTCCTGGAACACTCGAGGATTTAGTAGTTTCGTGGTATTCTGTGTGCTACCCGACGAGTAATATAGGTATATGTGGTCACTTTCGTTGGCACTGGGTTCACTTTATCAGTGTCAGTTATTTCCGGTATGACTAATTACCCCACCGGACTCCATCGGGCCGCACCGGACTCCATCGGACCGCACCGGACCTTTACACAAGCTAAAACCTACCCCACCGGAGGTGGAGATTGATCGTTGGTCAAATGGAATGTGTATTTTCACAGTTTGACAATTAGTCAAACCCGTTATTTCGGTGATGGGTGGCGCTACCACAAGTGTAATGTTCTTGCCTTTGGTGGATAAATCAAAGACCACAAGACTTCTTGAAAAAGTCTAATAGTTTAAAAAATTACACCAGCAGACCTTCCCGGTCTGCTGGTCTGACAGGTCCCTCTGTTGGTGGAATGGCTCTGAAAAAGTTTTCATTAGCATATTGATTAGTTTACAGGTTATGATTAGTTTACATTTTATTTTGGTGATACAAGTTTTGGATACTATTTTATTTTACAATAATTAGAATGTATAGTTATTTCTGCTTATTTATGTATTATGGTTATCGATTTAGATTACATAATATATTGCGTATGGGTAAAAGGTGTTCTTAGGAATCAGGGTATTTCACGGTTTGGTCACGTGAAGGAAGAGGCTGGAGGTGTGTGTGTATGTATGTATGTATGTTGTGGTGTAGTTTTTCACTGTGTTGTAATCTGTGAGTTATGGTTACAATGGATAGAAATTGGAGATAAGCCAGTAAATATTTGCTGACGACACTGCGCTTGTGGCAGGATAAGAGGAGGGATTAAGGAAGTTCGTGGCGTACTTTGGGAAGGTATGCAAAGGAAGTTGAAGATAAATGTGGCTCAAAGTGAGGGGCGAGGGAGAGGGTGGCGCCAAATTGGAGGTAATTATTAAGGGAAAGAGACTGGAGGAAGTGATAGTTCACACTGTCAAAGATTTGATCAAATTTTCGTCTTCTTTCCCGTACAATATAATAAAATCGAAGTCTTTGACAGTGCGAATCTGGCGTCTCTTGTAAATTATAATATAAAGCGATGTAAAGAGTTTGACAAGGAAGTGGTATGTCGAACTGGTTGACGGGGAATATTAGCTACTGCCAACACAACACCATGTTTTTATCTTTGCACTTGTTTTATAGATGTAATCTCCTTAGCAATCGTGCACCACACAACAGCCTGTTTATCATCTTGCTTTCAGGTTCAAAAGCACACAAAGAGCTTGAGCTCATAGTAACATAGAAAGCACTTCTCAGGGATATCGGTCAACTCTCACAACAAAGAACGAAGTAGATTTCATATTAGGGGATGACAGCAAGAGCGTTAGCAATGTTACGGTCATAAATAAAGTTAACATAGGTAGTGACCATAGAATGGTAAGATGTACAAGTAAATTAATTTTCAGAGCCGAGAGAAATAAACTAGTTTAAATAAAGAAAACAAGCCTTGCAAAGGTTAAGGACACTAAGAAGAAATTTCAGTTAGAAATTGAAAATAGATTCGAAGCTCCAATAACTAATGAGGACACTGTTGAAGATGTGAATTTGAATTTAGTGAATATCATTAGAGAATCGGCAGAGAAAGTAGGAAATTCAAAAAGTATTAGTAAAAACAAATACTCCAAAGCTAAAAATGACCTAATTAAAAGAAAATGGACCATGGATATTTAAAGCAGGAGAGACGAGATAGAAAGAATAGAACTATACAAGCTTATCAACAAAAGGCAGAGATCAAAGAAAAGAAAGAGAAACATTGATGAAATAGAAGAAACTATTCGGAAAGGTAAAAGTATTAAAGGGACCGAGCGCAGACATGCTTTAGGAAGAACTCACATGATATGTTTGAGAGATAGAAATGGAGAAATAATTAAATGCAGAGACAGATTGGTAAGAAGAGTAGAATAATTTTACCAAGAACTTTACTCGTCGAAGACCGTAGTTGAGTCAGTAAGTTCATTTGTAGACGTTAGCAGTGTACCAGAGACTACAAAAGAAGAAGTAGAATTTGCTCTAAAAGTATGGAACGAGGGAAAGCACCTGGGGAAGATGATATATCGATAGATTTTTAGAGAGGCAGGGAAAGAGGTTCATATTAAGTTAGTTCAGTTGTACACCCAGTGCTTACGTCAAGAAAGCGTTCCTGAATCGTGGTGCAATACTATAGTGATTTTGCTTCATAAAAAAGGAGGCCAGAAGGACCTAAACTATCGACCAGTTAGCATGTTATCAAATATATATAACATATTCTCCAAGATCCTTACAAATAGACTAAGTCAAGTTTTAGATGGAAACCAACCGAGAGAACAGGCAGGCTATAGGAACGGATATTCGACTCTAGACCATTTGCTGGCGATGAACCAAATAATCGAGAAAACGACAGAATACAATATACCTCTCTGTTTAGCTTTTGTAGATTACGAGAAGGCCTTTGAATCGGTAGAACAAATATCAATACTAAACTCGTTACGCAAGCAGGGTACAAACAAACATATCGTAAGGGTTTTAGTAAAGATTTATGCGAAAGGTACCGCTATAATTCGACTACATAAAGATACAGAAAATATCAAGGCGATACCATTTCACCCAAATTATTTACAGCTTATTCGGAAGAAATTTTCAGAAGGTTGAGTTGGGAAGAGAAAGACTTGAAGATTGGTGGCGAATATTTGAACCACCTAAGATTTGCGGATGACATTATTCTTATTTCACAAAGAGCAGAAGACTTACAAGATATGCTGAGTGATCTGAACAAGAAAAATATCAAAGAAGGTTTGAAAATGTAATGTTCAACACGAAAGTTCAAAGTAAAGACATTATAATCGATGGTGAGAGTCTTTAAGAAGTTGAAGAGTATAATTATTTAGGCCAGATGGTAAAAATAGCCAAAGATCATAATAATGAAATAAAAAGACGTATTACAATTTGTTGTAAAGTGTTTGGTAGGTATAATAAAATCCTGAGAGGCTCTCTACCTTTATGTTTGAAACGTAAATTTTACAATCAGTGCATTCTGCCAGCAATTATCTACGGGTGTGGGACTTGGAAACTGACGAAGGCGATGGAAACAAAGATAAGGACTGCACAGAGGAGAATGGGGAGATTGATTATGGAAATAACACTGAGAGACCGAAAGAGAGCAAGTTGGGTGAGAGAGCAAACTAGAGTGAAAGATATTGTGGAGGCGTTAAAAGAGAGGGAGTGGAATTGGGCAGGTTAGTGCGAACGACTGATAAGCAATGGAGCAAGTGTGTTACTAAGTGGACACCGCGAGATGGGAAGCATGGAAGAGGGAGACCAGACAGAAGGTGGAGAGACGATATTGAGAAGTTTGCAGGAGTTACGTGGCAGAGGTTGGCGTGGTCGTGTGGATCATGGAATGCTATGAAGGAGGCTTTTGTTCAGCAGTGGTCTCAGGATGGCTGATTTGATTGATTGATTATGGTAGAGTCTTCGGCTGTCACTACGGCGGTCCGGGTTCGAATCCTGCACAGGGCTGAAATAATTTCAGTATCACAGCGCTGAGTCGTCACTTCAACTTTCGTGGGCGGGGAGTTGAGGGTGTGTGTGCGTGTAAGGTCGCACCATTACCCATACATCGGTCATACGATTTCTGACCTCTCTTCCGGGAGGGAAATAGCTGTCGTTCACGAGTTCAACACGTGATCCAAAGACCATGGTGAATACACACACACACACACACACACACACACACACACACACACACACACACACACACACACACACACACACACACACACACACACACACACACATATATATATATATATATATATATGCATAAAATATGTATATACATATATGTATATATATATATGTATATGTACATACATATGTACATACATATGTACATATATATATATATATATATATATATATATATATATATATATATATATATATATATATAAATATACATATATATATATACATATATATATATATGTGTGTGTGTATATACATATATATATATATGTATATATATGTGTATATATTTATACATATATATGTGTATATGTATACATATGTGTATATATACATATGTGTATATATACACATATGTGTATATATATATGCATATATGTATATATATATATATATAATGTATATATATGTGTGTATATATATATATACATATGTATGTATATATATATATATATATATATATATGTGTGTATATATATACATATGTATATATATACATATGTGTATATATATATACATATTTTAAATGAAATGAAAAGCACGGAGAGGAGTCCCCGCTTTGTAACTGGGGGAGGTCACATGTATGACCACGAAACACCGGGATAGATCACAGGATGCGGAAATTGTACTTGGAGAAGTCATTCCCGGGTTCGGCGCCAATCTGCTTCTCAGTCTTTGAGAACGACGTATGGCATGACGTTCTTCCCCTTGGCGGGGAATGGGAAGTCTCTGTGGAGGAGACTCCGATTTCTTGGGGTTGTTCATCTGGCTCCTCCGAACAGGTTTCATGATAGGGAGGAGGGCGAAGTCATTTACTTGCCTATTAATGGCAGGTTGCAGCTCCTTTATCCAGATGGATTCCAAGATAGCCAAGCGCTGTGGGTCCTCTTCTTTTGCCACAACTTCGGTGTTTTTGACCATAGTCTCCCTATCGAGGTGGCGTCGATGCTGTGTCCAGTGGTGTTGCTTAGGTCCTCCGTGTTGCAAGTGCATGGTGATTCTTCTGGATAATGTGGTGGTCGTCCTTCCCACGTAGACTGAAAGGGGCGTGCAGTCATCCTCTGGGCATGTGTATTTATATACTACGTGGGATTGACGAACCTCCTGGGCTTCTGGTGCGGGGTTGTTTCTTAAAAGTAGAGAAGAGGCCTTTCTACTTTTGTAAAAGATTATGAAGGACAATTTGTCACTTTCGTTTTTGGGGACCCATTTCTATAGATTATGTTTTTTATAATCTTCTCATCCTCCTTGTACTTGGTAGATATATAAGCTTTGTAGAACACCTTAATTGCTGTCTCTTTATGTTCTACTGTAGTGGGGCGTGTTTGTTTATACCAAATGTCGATCACTCTA
>NC_134797.1:45517971-45525471 GCF_046742065.1 Oratosquilla oratoria | reverse complement strand
CCGTTTTACTCTCGAAGTCGTTGTCCACCCTTAGTAGATAATTGCTCACCCTTCTTATTTTCTTCTTCCTTTTGTTCCTCGTTTGTAAGCTAGTGTCCTTCACCCAGCCAATTGTTCCCAGACATTGGGTACATCTTAACCTTTCCTAGCATATATATATATACTCAAGACATATCCAGTGGTGAAGCTGGTACGAATCCTTGATGGGTTTTCGTCGTTGTAAATACCTGAAGAGAATCGTCAGTAGCGGCGTACGTCAACCCAAATAATTTCCGACTGTTGCCGCGAGACTAGATCTGGGGCTTTGTTTGACGCTGTGCCAGAGCTCTGCCGACTGAGCTCATTGAGCTTAGTTGATTTTTACTTGGAAGTTTATCTGACTCCCGAATAACCTAAGTAGACTGCTAACTGCCGTCCTTACATAATTTTCACATAGACCCAAGCTCAAGACATAGCTAGTGGTGAAGCTGGTACGAATCCTTGATGGGCTTTCGCCGTTGTAAATACAGAAGAGAATCGTCAGTAGCGGCGTGCATCAACGCAAATAATCTCCGATAGTTGCGCCTGACGATTCTCTTCAGGTATTTACAACGACGAAAGCCCATCAAGGATTCGTACAAGGTTTATAACTGGCTATATCCTAAGCTTGGGACTCTGTGAAAATTAAGGACGGCAGTTAGCAGTCTACTTAGATTCTTCGGGATTTAGATAAACTTCCAAATCAGGTACTTTTTAGGTTCCATTAGCTCAGTCGGTAGATCTCTGGCCTAGCGACAAGCAAGGCCCCAGATCAAGTCCCGGGGCAATTGTTGGAAATTATTTGGGATGACATACGCGCTACTGGCGAATCTCTTCAGATGTACTGCATATATATATATATATATATATATATATATATATATATATATATATATATATATATATATATATATATATATAATCAAATGTTTGTGCATACGCCATCTACAAACAATATTATCAGAGTGTGAGGGAGAGGGAATGTTTTGAATAGTTCAAGGAAACAAGGTTTAGGTCATTGCACTTGCCCATAGGTATTACTGAAAGGGTAATACCCACCATCGTCTCTATGTTAACATGGGATTGCAACTGTTTGATTCCCAAATGTTTTGTCATATTCGGGACACCAGATGACGCTACGAAATGTACGCAACCTCACATTTGAGATTTATGTGCTAGAGACCATGTATGTAATCAGACATAATGCATTATTACAAAGAAACAATCATTCACTTTATTTTGTGCTGGTAACCTTCAAACGAGAGCCACCTTAGAGTCTTTATTTATATGAAAGGGAAGTTCGTTTTGTTAAAGAGACTAGAAAAAAAGAGAAAATGAGGACATAAGAATAGGGGAGACCGAAAGAGACCATAAGACCTGCATTAGGTAGTTCCATCTCCATCGCCAGCTATCATCCCTAAACATATTGTTACCTAATTTTCCCTTAAAACAACCAATTGTTTCAGCGTTCACTACATGGTTTAGTAAGTCATTCGTTAACCACTCTCTTGGTAAACCAGTTCCCGCCTATTTAATTTTTCTATTTTTTTTTCAATTTAGATTCATTACTACGAGTCCCCCCTGCTATCTTAGTATGATAACCTTGCTCGCATCACCCTTGTTATAGCCCTTGAGCTATATAAATACCTCTATTAGATCACCCTACAGTCTTCGTCATTCCAGAGAGTGTATGTTAAAGTGCCTAAGCCTATCTTCGCATGTTAAATTTCAAAGCTCATATATCATATTCGTCATTCTCTTCTTACTGATTCTAGTGAATTGATATCCATTCGATAGGATGGAGACCAAAAATGTGCCGCATAGTCAAGGATAGGTCTAACTTTCGCCAGATAGAGTTTAATTACTACCTCTGCACTTTTGTTTGTAACCGTCCTATCAATAAATCCCAATGCCCTTTTAGCCCTATTCCCCTTATCTAATATGGCGTTTTATTTTAGCGTCATCTGCAAACTTACTAACATTACTATGAATCCCAATGTTCAAGACCAAGCCCTGGGGAACTCCACTAATACTACTACTACCCCATTTCGATTTTACACCGTTAATGGTGACCCACTATTTTTTGTCATTAATCCATTCTCTAATCCATCCACGCACTTTCCTCCCAAACCATGAGTCAAGGTTTTATTTCCGACTTACAACATTATTGTAAAAAGATTAAAACTGATTTGCTTAGGAGGACCTTGTCAAACGTTTTATTGAAGTCAGATTATATGATATCATATTTATCTTTATGATACTCCGTCTTGTAGCCATTTAAAGATTCAAGTTTATGAGCAAAAACTGTTTCAGATAGAAATCATATCAAAAGATAAACCAGACGTATTAGTTGTCTAGTGCAGTAAATTCCAAACTCCAATCCCAACGAGCCAATATTCTGACGCTTTTTAGCAAAAGGATTTCCTTACTTGTTTACATGGTGTGGATAACACAAATTCACACATGATCGAGGACAAATCACATACTCAAGTTACACAATGCCCACTGAGGCAGGTAGTGGAAGCTGATATAGGTGGGTTCATAAAACTGACACGTGCAGAAAGACTCAGATGAACAAAGCTTGATATGCTATTATCACTTGTAGACCACTCATAGAGTGGACAGTGTAAGAAAGGTACTAGATGTGAGGAAAAAAACTGAATCACGTGGGATTAAAAGATGTTGCACGATGCCTTTACCAACTGTGAGGTAGATACCGAAGCTAAAACATGTGTACGAAAGCCATTAGATGTGAAGTGAAAAATTGCAACAGTTGGCATTTAAATCCGTTGCATGATGCCTTTTCCAACAGTGAGGTACAGTAAATGCTGAAGAGTCCAAAGCAGACGCAAGGAAGTTGCAATTGTAATCCATCCAAAGAAGAACCATGGTTGTCATGCCGATTGTGGAAGCCAAAGTCTGAGGAAGCACTAACGCATTTTCTTCACGAGTTTTGATGAGTGAGTTTGTCCTATCAGGAAAAACAACAAAACAACAATATAAATATGTAAATAACTACACTGAATAGGAACCAAGACTCGAGATGTCTGAGAAGTATCTTTCAAGTTACTCTAGGGTAGACGTAATTGTGGGTGGACATTTGGGCCACGGGTATTTCGGACCTGGACGTTTGGGGCATGGGCCATGAAACCCGGACATTTGGGCCACGGAGGTGACCCAATGATGGATATTTAGGCCATGGACCAACAATTGAAAATAAATATAAAATATAACAAATATTTTTACTTATCATATTTGCAAAATAAATTGTGCCTTAGATGACAAGGTGTTGCTTTAATGTGACACACCTTTGTGAATTCAAATTTAGCAGATGTTGCCAAATCAGTTTTCTCAGAGCTATTCAACTAGTATGGAAGTGATTACATCGACGAGAGGTGGGCAAAAGGTCTGTCTGTCTGGCTACATGTACACAAAGAAACTTGTAGCCAAGTCAGTGGATGAAATAGTCTAGCGTTGTGTGAAGAGTTCCTCTTACCTGAAGTGCTGTGTCATAGTGATGACTACCAAGAACTTCGAGGCCCCTCAAGTTCTCAGACCACAACCACCAAGCAGACACTGTGGGATACCAGGTGGCGAAGTGCCGTCAGTCGATGAAGAGGAGGGGTTCTGAAACTAACGACAGACCCAATCAGATCTTCACCTTATTGACAGCAACTACCAGGGGCGGTCAAGGCATTCATGCCTAGGCCTGACACCACCAAGCGCACTCTCCGACGTGTCCGTGCTGCTCACAGAGCAAAGGATCCGCAGTCTTTGGTGGAGCTGGAGATCACAGGAGACTGGGCTTCCACTGTCTACCATAACAACGGCCCGGATGCAGACGATCATATCACTATTTTCACCACTGCCAGTCATCTGGACCGTCTCGCTGCCTGTGATGAGTAGTGTATGGACGGAGCATTTTCTGCTGCACCTAAACTGTTCGGTCAACTGTACAGCAAAGGTATTTTCAACAGGGTCTACCTGCCGCTGGTGTTTGCCTTACTGCAACGCAAGACCCAAGTGGCAGGTACTTTGGGTGAAGTGGTAGAAGCAGCCCTGGGTGGTGACATGAGGTCCTAGCACTGCTGATACTGACTGAATGGCTGCCAACTCAAAGTCGGTGACTACGATCCTGGGGTCAGAAAAGATGGACATTTCTTCCATTTTGTTGACCACAGCCTGCAGCAGTTCTTGGTAAATCTGAACACTCTTTCCAGGGAGGAAGACATAGACACAGGAGACTGTAGTATCCCCAAGAGGAGCTCGTATGAGATGTAGTTGTTCAAAGATGCTTGGACTGATGGGGTAATTTCCATCCATGTGCCAGGTGTCAGCTTGTGCAAGATGTCGCAGTTGCTCCTCAGACATAGACAATAATGCGTTGTCATTCTTCTGGACCTGAGTCATGGATGATGAAGGACCTTGGAATTGCTCCACCCGAAGTGATGCAGGGTCCTTAGGAAGACATCCACGCCGTTGTCGTTGAAGATCTCTCTTACAATTTTGGATATTACCAATGTTGGCACGGATCACCTCAGTTGTTTGAAGCAGAGCTTGAGTCAGAAGTTGATTTGGACGACTACTTGACTACTTTGCTTGTGTTTTCATTGTAGTTTTTAGCTTGGTGACTTATACTCCGGTCCTGTAAGCTGCATGGTTGTGGTTGATGTACGATTTTGGGATTTCATAGTTGTCATCAGTAGTAAGACCTCCCTTGCAGCCAGCTGATCTCTGCTGTGTGCATTGCCATCTGGTCCAGTTCTTGTAGCTCATTTTATTGACATACATGTAGCCATCCAGGCAGAGATTGTCACCAACTCTGTTTGATTTGATGGTCTTCATGGTCAGAATTTTCTGACTGACTATGAATCATGACATCCTTATAAATAGCCAAAATAGTTGTTTACCCGATAGAGGAAGTGGGCAAGGTACTCAACACATACCTTATAGTAAACTACTCAAATAACTATGTTCCTTTGAAAATAATAACAGGAATAAATATTTGAAATATACAAGAAAATTAATAACGTGAACAGTTGTCTTTTTCAACTAAGGGTGTGAGCGTGAGCAATTGTCTTGGAAATATTTGTCCTGTGAGCATATGTCTTCTGAGCCTTTGTCGTGGAATCGATATCTACCGTTATTCAATATTCATAATTCCAAAAAGAATGAGACATGTAGACTAATATATGATTGTGCACGTGAAAGCTTAACAAGCAAGGTCTTCGACTGACGCCATGGTGCTCATTTTTGCAAAGACATGTGCTCCTGGTAGACATTATGACCAAAGCGGATCAGTACACTGTACCACATGCACCGCGCAATTATACTCGAGTGATGTCACACATCGGTCCAATCAACCAAACGTATCGCTATCATTGAAAAAATAAGGTGATGAAATGCACAAAGGAGGAGGGTGGTAGTGAGTTTGGGGTTAAGTCTCAAAGGAGAGAAGCTGAAGAAATGTATTCAGGGTCTCATATAAGAGGGAATGAAGTAGAAGTGGAGCTAGACCGTAGAGTGAGGGGAGCAAGGCTAGGTTAGGTTAGATTAGGTTAGGTTAGGCTAGGTTAGGTGAAAAGGGTAATAGAAATAGCTGAACCGTAGAGTGAGGGGAGCAAGGCTAGGTTAGGTTAGGTGAAAAGTGTAATGAGAAAATAGGTATTTGGTGATGAACGCAAAAAAAAAAAAAAAAAAAAAATCACGATAGAGACCTGAAATTTAAGAGGGGCTGAAAGGAGTTTAGATATGCTTCAGATATAAGTCTTTAAGAAGTATGATGTGGATTATAATGCTTGATTGAGTGAGGTGAGGAAGAGAGCAGGGGTAGATAGGGAGCTGACAGATAGGTCTGATGAAATATTATTAGGATGTTTGAGGACATGAAAAATAATGAGAGAAGAAAGACCAGCAAAAAATAATAGGAAGCAGAGGAGGATGGAGTCAATTATAGGGGAAGATGGAGAATGAGATGGATGGATGGTGTGAAGGGGAATTTGTCAATCAGGGAAGGGAAAAGGCAAGAGATAGATGTGAGTGGTGAGTGATTGTGAATTGATGAAAACATAACACGCCTCGAAGGAATTTCTTTTTGTCTGTTCTCTAAATTCTTGAATGGGTGAGGGGAGAGGATCGCCATGTAAATGAAGCGATATGGGCCTTGTTGTAGAGGAGCTGTGTCTTGCTGCATTGCTTCTGATTCGAGCGGGGTGGGATGGGACGGGGTGTATGTATGTATTATTTTCTCCACAACTTGAGGCATGGTTTTCCAAAAAATGACAGGTCTGGGTGACATGAAATAAATGTAGTTTCAAGGATTGAAAATCCGCACCCCTACTGTGACCGGCAACGATCCTTGGATTCTGATAACGTAACAAAACGTGTAGCTTGTTAGGCCCGACTAGAAGTTCCGGTACTTCCCCGGGGGGGGGGGGGGTTATGTGTCCGGGGAGAGAATCGCGCGGACTTAAAACACACACGCACGCGCACACACACACACACACACACACACACACACACACACACACACACACACACACACACACACACACACACACACACACACACACACACACACACACACACACACACACACACCAATGCCACGTGACATGTTACGTCACGTCGACTAATCATGTCACAAAGACTCAGGAAGAGTGAGCAAGTGGCTTCCAATAGGTAGCGCTGCGGCACGCACTGTGGGAGGCCACCAGGGCCACATTGTTCCTTTCGGCACGGACGTACATGTGCACATGTGCTTGTGTGTATCCTCATGTATACATGCGAGTACACATGTTGACATGGGGATACGCATGCGTATAAGCGTATGAGAAATGTGTTGACGTTTTTTCAAATGAGGGGGTTACGGAGTCAAAACGCACGCACACACACACACACACACACACACACACACACACACACACACACACACACACACACACACACACACACACACACACACACACACACACACACACACACACACACACACACACACACACACACACACACTGATATAGATGGTGATAGTTGGTCTCGTAAGAGTCAAAATATTGTGCTGCCCCTCTCATTATAGAATTCCTTTTTCACTGAAGCGGAGGCGCAGATCTTAGGTGATTTATAATTGCTACTGATAATTAATTGAACTACGATCCTTTTTCACCTTCTGTTCGCCGGTAGCGGCATCGGAAGCGTGCTGGTTTCGCACTCGCTAAATCATGGGTTCGAATCCCGCACTTCTCTTTCGATTTCCAGCAGTGACTGTGTGTTACCTGCCCCCAACAGTCCCCTAAAGAGCATAACAGGGCTTCGTCCGCAGCTACTCGGCGCCTCCTGGCGTAGTAGGCTCTTGAGTAAGTTATTTGCACCACCCGCTCCCATACTTTCTTAGCTTATGTCGCCCCGAAGAAGGAGGAGGTGGGGTCCATATGGACAAGGAGGAGAGTTTTAATGGGGGCAACAGCAGAAGAAGAACAGAGG
>NC_134797.1:45510471-45515471 GCF_046742065.1 Oratosquilla oratoria | reverse complement strand
AGAACTGCTCCTGAAAGAAAAGAACGAAGAGTTATCCTGCTTGAAGTATCTTGAGGCTCCATCTCGTATCTATTATCTCTATTATCATTCAATTACATATATTTCTATTTATTAATTTTTTATGTTCACTGTCCAAGTGGGTTAGGATGGTTGAGATGGGGGAGGATTACAAAGGATTACAAGGATTACAAAGGATTACAAAAGAGGAGCATGCCGACAAGAAACTTTTTGGTTCAAAACTAGGTCGGATGTAAAAAAATTATAACAATGATAAATAAATAAATAAAATAATTATAATACAAATAACAACAGATAAAATGAATAGATAAATAGGTAAAATTAAATAGTAAACAAACAGATAAATAGAAAATAATAACAAATGGACAGATAAATGATAATGAATAATAACCAAATAAATAACAATAAACAAACAGACAAATGATAACAAGCAAATAAAAAATAATATAAAATAAATGGCAGGAATTACAGCACCTTGGTTAGGTGTCTACCTAAACGAAAAGCTTCGAACTGAACTACATTGCACTGCCTCTGCAGGAAGTTTATTCCATTCATTAACTACACGGTTGGCAAAGTTGTTTCTACCACTTCCAAATTAAATCTACTTCCTGACAGTTTGAGACCATTATTTCTTGTCTGATTCTCATTCAGTATGAAAATTTTGTCCTTTTTGATGTTGTCAATTTCCTTTAGAATCTTAAATACCTGTATCAAGTCACCTCTGAGTCTCCACTTTTTTAGGGAAATAGATTCATATATTTTAGTAAATTTTCGTATGATTAATTTGTTTATATCTGGAATCAGTTTTGTAGCTCGCCGTTGTACTTTATCTAATCTGTCAATATCTTACATGATATTCGGTGACCATACGGAAACAGCATATTTCAAATGTGGACGAACTAACGATTTATATAGCTTGTTAATGAGAGATGGATTTTTGAAATCGAAAGATCGCGCAATCAGTCCTAGGATCTTATTTACTTTCTCAAAGGATGAAATACACTCCTTAGATGATTTGAGATTGTTATTGATGATTATACTGTGATACTTTTCACTATCCTCTTTTTGTTAACGAATTTCCAAATAAGTTGTAACTGTACTTACTGTTATTTTTACCTATGTGCATAACCTTGCATTTACTTGTGTTAAATTTCATTAGCCACTTTTCAGACCATTGCTGTAGTTTATCTAAATCTAATTGGTTTAAGTGATCATTTGCCATTCCGCACAATTTTGTATCATCAACAAATTTGGAGACGATAGATTTCAGTCCGTGGTCTATATCATTTATATATACTATGAATAGAAGTGGCCCAATAATGGAACCCTGAGGAACTCTACTCGTAACATTTTTCCATCTAGAAGTTTTGCCATTTAAAGCAACTCTATTTTCGATCGTTTAACCAATTATTAATACAGCATGAGGGGACGGAGAGGGGGGGTCGCCGAATTAATGAAGCGGCCTTGCTTTGGATGTGCTTTGTCTTGCGACACTGCTTCTGACCCAGGGCAGTGGACGGGATGCAGGGATGACCCGTCGTCCAGGAGGTGCCGAGATATTAGGGAGGGAAGAGGGTGGAGGGGAGTGGAGTATGTAGGGGATGGAATGGGTGGGAGTGGTTTCTATGCCTTTTTCTTTTTGGCTGCCTCCCGTGTAAGGGGGAAAAAGCCTTTGGTGTATATATGTACTTATTCCGTGTGAAGCTAATTTAGTAAGTAGTCATTCGTGGGGGACGATATCAAAAGCTTTTGCAAAGTCTAGATATATTAAATCTATATTGTTTCTTTTGTCATAATTCGAGATGACTGTGTTGTAGAATTCGAGTAAGTCACGCAAGAACGTTTCCGTCTGAATCCATGCTGGCTATCATTTATCAAACAGTTACTTTCTAAATGGTGTTTGATAGCATCTCTGATGATAGTTTCCATCATTTTTCCTACGATTGAAGTCAAGCTCTTAGGCCTCTAGTTATTTTTTTTTTGTCAACGTTTTTGAATGTGGGAATAACGTTAGCTAGTCCCCATTCTCTTGGGAAATCTCCGGATATGATGAATTTGTTGAAAATAATTTCTAATGGAACAACAATCTCATTTTTCATTTCCTTTAATATTCTTGGATGTCAACCGTCAGGCCCTGGTGTTTGATTAACTTTAAGTTTCTCTATTCACCTTTTGATTTTTCTTTTGTTATAATTACCGTAGTGAGTAAGTTCACCCTAGATTTTTCACAGGTTTGTTTGGAGTTCACCTTGAGGTGTTTCGTTTACGAATACTGAGCTAATATATATATATTGTTAAATATCACACATTCCTTCATTCGAATATTCAAGTTGGCCGTGAGCAGGTAATAGTAGGCCAATGTGATTCCTAATAACCTTTATATTTCTAATCTAACTATAGCATTATTTGGGATTCTCTTTGGATTTATCAGCAATATTCATCTCGTATTGTCGTTTTTTATCGTCCTTTTTAAAACCCTCTGTATTATCACATAACGTTGATAGTCATTAGGTGCACCAGAACATATGTATTTCTTATAGGCCTGTCTCTTTTTAGTAAAACTTTTTTCAGTTTGTTTGTAAAGCCATTTTGGGCGAGCCTGATTTTTTTTTTTTGGGGGGGGGCGTCTGTCCCTTAACGGAATGTAAGTATGAACCACCTTAGTAAGCGTATTTTGAAGTATTTCCCACATCTAATCTACAGGTATTGCTCAATTTTGTTTCCCAATCTGTAAGCTGGAAAAAGTACAACGGCGAGCCACAAAACTGATTCCAAATATAAAAAATAAATCATACGAAAATCGACTAAAAAAGCATAGACTCAGAGGTGACTTGATACAGGTCTTTAAAATTCTAAAGGGAATTGACATCAAAATGGAAAAAAAATTCACATTGAATGAGAATCAGACAAGAAACAATGGTCTCAAACTGTCCGGAAATAGATTCAATTTGGAAGTAGGTAGAAACAACTTTGCCAACCGTGTAGTTAATGAATGGAATAAACTTCCTGCACAGGTAGTGCAATGTAGTTCAGTTCGAAACTTTAAGAATAATTTAGATAAACACCTAAGCACGATGTTGTAATGATTATAATTGATTTCATATTATTTGTTTTTGTTTTGTTATCATTTGTCTGTTTTGATTTTCACTTATTATGTGTCAATTCATTATTGTTTGCTATTTGCCTGTTTGTTTATTATCTAACTATACCTATGCATTTATTTATGTATCTTATTTGTTATTTACATTATTATAGTTTTTATTTATCAATTTTTTATTATTATGATTTTTTTTTCGCATCCGACCTAGATATGGACCAAAAGGTCTCCTGTCGGCGTGGTCCGCCTTTGTAATCCTTTGTTCTATGAACTGAGCTTTACTAAAATCGGGTATTTTAGATACACAAGTATCTATTCTAAAAAAAATATATAGCATTTTGAATCTAAGTTGTGATCACAACTTGCAATAGTTTTACCAAATTCTACATAGGTTATCGTGCTTTTGTGGCTAGTGATCAATAGATCGAGTAAATTTCCATATCTTGTGGGCTCTTTTACATGCCGAGCTAAGTAACTGTCACCGAGAAAATCTATCAAGCGACTACCTATATGATCATGTTCAAGGGTCATCCAATCAATGTCAGTAATATTGAAATCACCCATTATATCAATAAGTCCTGGTTGCAGAAACTAGACAGTTCTTGAAACAGCAGTTTGTCGTCTGCTAATGATAATGTTTTTGGCCTATGTATTACACCTACATTCATCTTTTGTCCATTTGTTTGGGTTAATTCTACCCACAAACTATCATATGCATCCTGTTTTAATTTCTCTAAGACACAGGCATGGACATTGCTTTTAACGTACAGCAGAACACCCCCACCTTTCTTGTGGTTTCTATCCTGATGAAAATGTTTAAATCCCGCAATATGAAATTCAGCTTCAAATTCTACCATTTAACCATGTCTCGGTTATTCCTATCATATCGAGATTTTCGCCTTTGACATACACCTGGATTTCTTGGAATTTGTTCCTAATACTACGATTATTAAAGTGTATGGTTTTAAGAATCTCATGATTATTTCTTGGTTCGAACCCTTTCACCGGTGAGTTGGACCAAGGACATGGTTCATTAAATTCCACGCTACGAAGTCGTTTGTGAGGGGTACCGTCCGAGCCTCCTGGTAGGTGGAGTTTCGTGACGTTAAATAGAATCATAAGCCGGATAATTGATCTTTTAAGGGTCCAAGTGGAAATGGATTAGATGAGGAAGAGACTTTCAGAGCCTCCAAGGAGAAAAATAGAAAGATAGAGTGTTCTGTGTGTTTGGAGAAATTTTTCATGTGTATATATAGTCACTTTGATTCTTCACTCCGAATTCAAAACAATGTAGTGTAGGTTTTTTATTTAACTATATCAGTTTCCTACAGTTGATATTCTAGGGATTTTAGTAATATCCATACGGAACAGAGTCACGCAGCAGTCTTTTATGATCGAAGATTTTTCTCCACCCAAAAGAAGAAGAATGTTGATCACTGGTGTTCCTCCGTTCTGCCTTAAATCTCTCTTTTACCACTTCTGCATCTCCATCTCCTCAAGAGTCGGTATCGTCCCCAAGGATAGAACAGAAGGACATGGGAATGGATGAGGCTGCGGGACCATAAGGCCTACACTAACTAGTTCCATATCCCTTACCACCTGTCATTCTTATCCATAAAGCTATCTTATTTTCTCTTAAAATAGTTTCAGAGCTCACTACATAAGAACGGAAGAATATAAGAATGGAGGAGGCTCCAAGAGACCATAAGGTCTACACTAGGGAGTTCTATGTTCCTTACCACCTGTCAGCCCTGTCCATAAAGTTATCTCATCTCTATAATAAATCATGCCAGCGCTCACTACATAAGAACAGAAGATAAGAATGAAGGAGACTGCATGAGACCACAAGGCTTGTCATCCCTATCCATAGCAACTCATAGTTTCA
>NC_134797.1:45497971-45505471 GCF_046742065.1 Oratosquilla oratoria | reverse complement strand
CGATTTGAAAAAAAAAAAAAAAAAAATCAGAGATATAGTGGGACTGGGCCATATGGTGATCAGTAAATCTATTCTATGGTGTGTAGTCTACTCTAAATCCTGTTATTTCTTTGTCCCATTGGGTTATCTGTTTCCATATTCAACAGAATATTTTCACAGAAATCTTTACATCTATTGATTTCATATTCCTCTCAATAAACTTCTTTACAAATAAAGCTACGCAGCATTGTCACATTGTCATTCTGACCCGGCCAGTGGGCGTAGGACAGGGATGGTCCTTCATTCACAAGGAGCTACAAGGGAAACAAATGGGCAGTGTATGGGTATGAGATGGGTGGGGGATGGGTGCATAACTTGGCCGGCTACCCTACCTTATTAAAGGAAAGAAGACTTTTGGTAAATAAATAGATATTTGTAGATGAGTAGTCATGTCTAACAACATCTCGTGATCTTTTGGCCCATTCCATGCACTTGTGTAAGGGGAGAATATATTTAGACTGAAATAGACTCAGGGATCATGTAGTGAGTGCTGAAACAATTGGTTGTTTGAGAACATTAGATAACTTTATATATAGGGATGACATGTGGTAAGGGGCATGGAACTGTCTACTATAGGCCTTATGGTCTCTTGCAGTCTCCTCCACTCGTATGTTTTTATGAGAATTGTGCTAATCAAAGTCTGTTTTACTCTTTTACTACTTCTATCGATTGGTATTCTTATATCTCGTAGGTTAGCTTGATTTCCTCCTAATGCTACACCTTCTTTGTCTGTATTTTTCTTCACCACTGACATCATACTTATCCCATTTTCCCCCCGTCTCTTCTCCACAGATTATTTTTCCCACCTCCCATTTGGGTATCAGCGTGCAAGCTACTTGGTGATTATCTGGTGTGTGTGTGTATTTACCTAGTTTTACCTAGTTGTATTTTGCGGGAGAAGCGCTATACTCGTAGAAACCCCGCAGTTGTATCTCTCCGCATCCAGTTCTTTCTTAAAGTCATGTATAGTTTTAGCACTCACTGTTTTCTCTTTCAATCTATTCCATGTATCTATCACTCTATGTGGAAAGCTATTCTTTTTCAGATCTCTTCTGTAACTGTCCTTCTTAAGTTTCTTCTTGTGTACCCTTGTATTTTTTCTGTCCCATTTAAGTAGATCATCCTTGTCAAGGACTTTTATCCCTTTCATAATTCTATAGATGGTTATCAAATCGCCTCTTTCTCTTCTTTGCTCCAGAGTTAATAGGTTTAGTTTGTCCAATCTTTGTTCGGATGTCAACATGGTAAGTGTTGGTGCCATCCATCTTTGGTAGTGCTCTTTGAATTCTTTCTAGTTTCTTTATGTCTTTTTTTTTTTTAATGGGTGTCCATAGTGACGCTGCATACTTTAATTTTGGTCTTATCAGTATAATTTGTATTTTCTTCACCATTTCCTCGTCCATGTAGTCAAAGGCCACTTTCATTGATCTTATTAAGTTGTAGGTTTCTCCAACTATTTTGTTTACATGTTTGTCTGGTGTCATGTCATTTGAAATGATTACTCCTAGGTCTCTTTCTGATTTTACTTTTATAACTTCTTTTGTTCCAATTTTGTACAGACCGGATATTCTATTTTTGCTTTTTCCAAATTCCATTACACTACATTTTTTAATGTTGAAATTCACTTCGTTAATTTTACTCCAATTCCAGACTTTGTCTAGATCTCCCTGAAAAGATTTGCAATCTTCTTCGTTACTCACTCTCTTCAATAGTTTCGTATCATCTGCAAAGAAGTTTATATAGCATTCAATTCCTTCATCCATGCAAACATTATCGGAGCCAACACAGATCCTTGGGGTACTCCACTTATAATGTTTACCCATTTTGAGTTCTTTTCTCTAAGTATCGCTCTCGTTTTTCTTCCTTCCAAGAAGTTTTTCATCCATTCTAACAATTTTCCTTATATTCCACCTATTATTTCAATTTTTCATAGTAGTTTTTTGTGTGGTACCTTGTCAAAAGTCTTTTGTAGATCCAAGAAGGCACAATCTGCCCAGCCATCTCATTCTTGTATTATGTCTAGCAATCTTGAGTAAAAGCATATTAAGTTTGTAATACATGATCTTCCACTTCTAAATCCAAATTAGTTGAGTGAGTGTGTGTGTGTGTGTGTGTGTGTGTGCGCGCGTGTGTTTGCGTGTGTGTGTGTGTGTGTGTGTGTATGTGTGTGTGTGTGAGTGTATGTGTGTGTGTGTGTGTGTGTGTGTGTGTGTGTGTGTGTGTGTGTGTGTGTGTGTGTGTGTGTGTGTGTGTGTGTGTGGTATGCGCTTATGTGTGCACAAACATGTCAGCGTCATCAGTATGGTCACCATTATCACCAAGGTTATTAGTACACCGTTGTCACCAAAGCTATAAGTTTACCATTACCTTTGAAATCATTATTTACATCATTACCGTTATCATCATCATCACCGGGGATGCCATCGTCTTTTAGATGTCCGCACAGTTAATGAATGAGAATGTGGGCGATGGGAGAGAAAGAGAGAGAGAGAGAGAGAGAGAGAGAGAGAGAGAGAGAGAGAGAGAGAGAGAGAGAGAGAGAGAGAGAGAGTGTGTGTGTGTGTGTGTGTGTGTGTGTGTGTGAGAGAGAGAGAGAGAGAGAGTGTGTGTGTGTGTGTGTGTGTGTGTGTGTGTGTGTGTGAGAGAGAGAGAGAGAGAGAGAGAGAGAGAGAGAGAGAGAGAGAGAGAGAGTGTGTATTCACTTGGTTTTTGGATCACGTGTTGGACTCGTGATCGACATCTATTTCCCTCCCGGAAGAGAGCTCAGAGCTCGTAGGTCCGATCTATGGGTAATGCTATGACCTTTCACACACACACACACCCACGAGAGTCAGAGTAACGACCCGAAGCGCAGCATTACCGAAATAATTTCGGCCCTGGGCAGGATTCGAACCAGGACCTGCGGGCCTATTTCGTGGCAGCTCAGCGTTCTACCAACTGCGCCACCGAGTCGTGTGTATGTGTGTGTGTGTGTGAGAGAGAGAGAGAGAGAGAGAGAGAGAGAGAGAGAGTGTGTGTGTGTGTGTATGTGTGTGTGAGAGAGAGAGAGAGAGAGAAAGAGTGAGAGATATATGGCGGGAGAGGGGGAGAGAGAGAAGATGGAGGGATAGATAAAGATAGAGAGAAATATGGCGGGTGAGGGATAGAGAGTAAGAGATATATGGCAGTGCGGATTGAGAGAGGGTGTGATGGTGTGGTACGTTGTAGTATCGTACATTTGTGTTGTGTATTATACTTACGTATTGGTCATTTGGGTGTTTTATATTTTCCCCATTGTATTATTAATTAGTACAGGTATTGTTGGACATTAATTTTATCATTGATCATATTGTCAATTATTATAAAGAATGTAACTTTATGTCCAGTATGTTGGGAGACCCAAACGTTCATCCCAACGCACGGCATTTTTTCCGCCAACCTACGGCTTGGCTTCAGTCTTGCTTGTAGCATGGAAAGTGTGAAAATGTCTCCTTTGTCTCTCGTGTGAATTGATCAAATTGTAAATTAATACATATTATTATCAAAGAAGGTTCTTTTTAATTGCCACATTACAGCATTTTGGTGGCACGCGGTAAAGTTGAATTTACTTACTTTAATTTTTTTTTTTAACTTATATACGATTGTCAAGTTATGCGAACTTTGGTTGGCCAGCATTACGTATGTGTTTGCGTTTTTTCCCTCATTTTATTCCCCTTTTTCCAGCCAGGAATTATATAAAAGTTGGTGCTCATGAACACTGTATTATCAGTGTGCGCCATGTAATTTTTTGTATACGTTCCATGTGGTCTCTGGCTTGGCGTCCCCGCTTACATTTTTGGTTCTATTCATCGTCATTTCTGTTAATAAGATGTTCACTTATTATTTCTGCGTGTGTCAGCTTTAATCTGAAGCCTGGACGTGGAAGGAATAGATTGTCATGTCCCGAACGTCCGACTATTGTTATCTTTCATCTGGCGCCAGTACTTGTATATATATATTCATGTATTTTTTGTATACATATATATATATATATATATATATATATTCCATATGTAAGTGTAAAGTATTTATGTATGCTCTCTTGTATAATGTATGTTCATGTTTCTCCACACTTTTGTATGTATAATATATATAAATGTGGTGTGTGTGGAGTCTGTTGTGTATGTTTTGAGTTTTGTCTTGCCTCGGTCATTCATTTTTCTCGTTTGCTCGGTGGGGTCACCGAGTGGTGGTGGCCGAGCGATGTGATGGTGTGGTACGTTGTAGCATCGTACAATTGTGTTGTGTATTATACTTACGTATTGCTCAATTGGGAGTTGTATATTTTCCCCATTGTATTATTAATTAGTATAGGTATTGTTGGACATTAATTTCATTATTGATTGTATTGTCAATTATCATAAAGACTGTAACTTTATGTCCAGTATGTTGGGAGAACCAAGTGTTCATCCTGACACACGACAGTTTTACTCGCCAACCCAGGGATTGGCTTCAGTGTTGCTTGTAGCCTGCAAGGTGTGAAAATGTTTCCTTTGTATCTCGTGTGAATTGATCAAAATGTGAATTAATACACATTATTATCAAAGAAGGTGCTTTTTAATTGCAACCCTACAGCAACGGGGAGGGATAGAGGACGAGAGAGAAACATGGAAGGGGATGGATAGGTATAGAGATATATGATAGGGAGAGAGATATAAGCATGGCAGGGCTAAGGGACAGAAATACAAAGAGAGGATGATATATCGGGGGGGAAGGAGAGAAATATGGCGGAAGAGAGAGATGTGGGGGAGAGAGAGAATGAGAGGGAGAGGGAAAGAGAGTGAGATAGATATGGCGGGAGGAAAGAGAGAGACGGCGAGGGATAGAGAAAGAGAAATATGTCAGAGGGAGGAATAGAGAGAGAGGTATGACATATCTCTCTTTAACCATCTCCCCCCTCTCTTTCTTTATCCCTTCCCGTCTCTCTCTTCCCCCCCCTTCATCTCTCTCTCACTCTCTTTCCCTCTCCCTTTCTTTCTTTCTCTCCTTCTCTCTCTCTCACTCCCTGTCCCTCACCCTCTCTTTTTCTCTCCCCCTCTCACTCTCTGTCCCTCTCCCTCTCTTTCTCTCTCTTCTCTTCTTCTCCCCGATATGCATCCCTCTCTTTGTCATTCTACCCCTCACCCCCGCCATATTTCTCTCTTTTTCTATCTCTTCCCCCGCTATATTTCTCTCTTTCTCTTCCCCTTCCCCCTCTCTTTCCGCCCCGCCATATTCTCACTCTTTATCCCTCTTCCCGCCATATTTCTATCCCTCAATCTTCTCTCTCTTTCCCCCCACCAAATCTCTCACACTATCCATTTTTTTCCTCAATCTCTTTCTCACCCGCCATATCTCTGTCTACCCTACCCCTGCCATATCTCTCTCTCTTTTTCTCTCTTCTCCCTGTCTCCCACCTTATCTTTAATTAACTGTGTGGACACCTAAAAGTAAAATATCATCGAACGCCTCATGAGCTACCAAACGTTAAATTTGATCAATAAAAGTCCCTCAAACGTCATCTACACTTTTCAGAAATGAGTGATAGTATCCATAGTATACAGGTGTATTAATTATCTGTGTCAGCAATGATACAGTTAATTGTTCACGTAGATGTTATACAATGTTTAGTTTTCGTAAGAGTGTTTTATATGTGACATGGAACGTCGACTTTATGCTAAGAAGATTTTTCTGAATATTATATTCAAGTTTGCATTAACGAATATCTCGTCGCTTAGTTCACTTACCAATCTTTATTTTGAACACTGAACAATTCAATTGGATGGATTAAATGTATTATGCATGTAACAATACAGCTTAATTTTACATTATAGTTACTGGATGGGCAATATTTAATGTGCATCTTCATATACTGTACAAATTGCGTTGCAATTCTACATTACAAATAAATTACCTCAGTAACGAGTCCAGCCACAGCGATCTTTGTGATAAGATTTACTTTTCTGTGAAAAATATAGTAGATACTTAAATACTTATATATAAACTATTAATGGAGAGCATTTTATAAGCTATTGCTTCCGGTCAAAGGATTACAAAGGATTACAAAGGCAAAGCATGCCGACAGGAGACCTTTTGATCCATATCTAGGTCGGATGCAAAAAAAAAAAAAAAAAAAAAAAAAAAAAAAAAAAAAAAAAAAAAAAAAAAAAAAAAAAAAAAAAAAAAAAAAAAAAAAAAAAAAAAAAAAAAAAAAAAATAATAATAATAATAAATTAAAACTATAACAATGTAAATAACAATTAAAATACATAAATAAATGCATTGGTATAGTTGAATAACAAACAAACAGGTAAATAGTAAATGATAATAAATTGACATATAACTAATAATAAATGAAAATCAGACAGACAAATTATAACAAAACAAAAACAAATAATATAACATAAATTATAATAATTACAGCATCTTACTTAGGTATTTATCTAAATGATTCTTAAAGCTTCGAACTGAACTACATTGCACTACCTGTGCAGGAAGTTTATTCCATTCATTAACTACGCGGTTGGCAAAGTTGTTTCTACCTACTTCCAAATTGAATCTATTTCCGGACAGTTTGAGACCATTGTTTCTTGTCTGATTCTCATTCAATGTGAAAATTTGGTCACTTTTGATGTTGTCAATTCCCTTTAAAATCTTAAAGACCTGTATCAAGTCACCTCTGAGTCTACGCTTTTTTAGGGAAAACAGATTCATGTGCTTAAGTCGATTTTCGTATGATTTATTTTTGATATTTGGAATCAGTTTTGTGGCTCGCCGTTGTACTTTTTCCAGTCTGTCAATGTCTTTAATGAGATTCGGTGACCATACGGAAACAGCATATTCCAAATGTGGACGAACTAACGATTTATATAGCTTGTTAATGAGTGATGGACTTTTGAAATCAAAAGATCGCGCAATCAATCCCAGAATCTTATTAGCTTTCTCAGAGGCTGAAATACACTGCTTGGATGATTTGAGGTCGTTACTGATAATTACGCCGAGATCTTTTTCACTATCCACTTTTGTTAACGAATTTCCAAATAACTTGTAATCGTACTTGCTGTTATTTTTACCTATGTGCATTACCTTGCATTTACTTGTGTTAAATTTCATTAGCCACTTTTCAGACCATTGCTGTAATTGATCTAAATCTTCTTGAATATCTAATTGGTTTGAGTGATCATTTGCCACTCCGCACAGTTTTGTATCATCAGCAAATTTGGAAACAGTAGATTTTAGTCCATGGTCTATATCATTTATATATACTATGAATAGAAGTGGCCCAAGAACGGAACCCTGAGGAACTCCACTTGCAACACTTTTCCATCCAGAAGTTTTTTCCATTTAAAACAACTCTCTGTTTTCGACCTTTCAACCAATTACTAGTCCAACCTAATAGGCTACCACTTATTCCATGCAAAGCTAATTTACTAAGTAGTCTTTCGTGTGGGACGGTATCAAAAG
>NC_134797.1:45475471-45485471 GCF_046742065.1 Oratosquilla oratoria | reverse complement strand
GTGTGTGTGTGAGCGTGTGTACGTGCGTGCGTGTGTGTATGTGTGTGTGTGTGTTCGTTCGGCCAGGTTTTTGATTGTCTACAAAATGAGAGACGCAAGGAACGGATAACGTGATTCAAATTAAAAATTTCGAACACCTGACCACTAACCGTCATTAACGGTCGTGGCGGTAGCTTCCAGTAGTGTCTGAAAAAGCAAATATTGTCATATATATAAACTCGCACGAACAAATCTAGTAGTATGCGGTCAATTTCTAAAGTAAATAAAACCATAGGCCATGAAACCCACAGGATAATGTGATTGAAATTAAAGACTTAAATGTTCGGCCGTTAACTGTCACTAACGGTCGTGGCGGTTGCTTCCAGGATTGTTTGAAGAAGCAAATATTAACATTTCATGACGTAATTTGGTGATTACGTAATTAGATGTATGGATATTTTCCTCTCCTTCGTGTTTTACCCATGTGTGCCAATTCTTATGTTGTATGTATTTTAATGATATATGATGCCCAATATTTTTCATCTTGTATATTATATTTCTGTTTCTGTGTTCTTATGTAAGTGCAAGCTACACCACTGATGTATGTAATGTATGATCCTGTGTTAACTTAGGTAAATACTGTTCGTACTCAGATTCACATATTATGTATGTAAAAGTGTCTGTATTTCTATGCACACAAGCACATTCAACCGATGGAATGGCAGATTGACTAGGCGAGGTCGGAGTTGGCTCCCGCAAACCTAAAGAATTTGCGCAGTCCTTCGTGCTTTTTGACATGTACACAAATTCCGGTTGACGAGCACATAAGTGCACACAGTCCTTAAACCGGCGTGATTCAGACGATAATTAATCACTTCTCGTAATAAGAGGTGACTCAGGCCTGTTTAAACCCATGCTAAGACTGAATTTACCTGTCATATTAATCCCCTTTTACCAATTAGGGTTTTCTTATATTTACTGTCCATGTTATGGTCTATTTTCACACTCTTGTTTTATATATATATATATATATATATATATATATATATGTGTGTGTGTGTGTGTGTGTGTGTGTGTGTGTGTGTGTGTGTGTGTGTGTGTGTGTGTGTGTGTGTGTGTGCGTGCGTGCGTGTGTGTGTGTGTGCGTGTGTGTATTATTAAAACTATAATTTTAATATTCCTTCCTGAATTTTCTGAATTTTTTTACCCTACCTCTAGTCTTACAGAAAATTGCCCAGCTATAGTTCGGAGAACTTAGTCTAAGGCTGACAACTAGAGCTTAGCTGACCCATAGGATCCCTGAACGTAACATTTTATATAAACTCACGCGCACAAATCTCGTAGTAAGTGGCCCCCTTTCGAAGTAAACAAAATCGAAGATCGAGGAACCCACAGGATAGAATGATTCAAATTCAAACTTCTAAATATTCGACCGTTAACCGTCACTATGCAGTTTCAAAGTGAATAAGATCGAAGATCGAGGTACCCACAAAAGAAAACTTCGACAACATCGCCATCAGGAACTCCTGTCAGAGCTCACCCTCGCCCATTCTTACTGCAAGAGAGGCCAGATACCCCTCGGGACGAGGGTAATCGGGATTAAGGAGGAACTCAATACCGGAAAATCCGAGGAGGAATCGCCGGAGCTGATAACAGAGAGGTCACCCTCGGCTGGTATTATGGCGTAGTAGGTTACGAGTGACAGAGTGGTAGAGGTAGAGGTGTTGAGGAGAACAAGAAAATGAATAATAAATATAAATATTGTCGATAGAGACTGTATGCACCTAAATGTATTTGCCAGTTGTAGTATACAAGAAAGAAGTAGCACTCATTGGGTCCTCTTTCTTACTCTTCAGTTATACTTACTCATTATATCATACCTAGCTTCAGAGTCATGTAAGGTTCCAACATGTATATGTGTGTGTGTGTGTGTGTGTGTGTGTGTGTATTCACCTCGGATCTGCTGCAGTCTCTGTCGAGACAGCCAGACACCACCCTACGGCAGTGAGCTCAGAGCTCCTTATTAGCCGATCTCTGGGTAGGTCTGAGACCACTCACACACCACACACCGGGACAGCAAGGTCACAACTCCTTGACTAACGTCCCGTACCTACTCGCTGCTAGGTGAACAGGGGCTACACGTGAAAGGAGACAAACCCAACTTATCTCCGCCCGACCGGGGAATCGAACCCCGGTTCTCTGGCTTGTGAGGCCAGTGCTTTACCAATCCGCCACCGAGCCGTGTGTGTGTGTGTGTGTGTGTGTGTGTGTGTGTGTGTGTGTGTGTGTGTTTACCTAGTTGTAGTGTATGGGGTTGGAGCAATGCTCATGAGGTTTTGTCCATTTTCCTCCGTTTTTCAAGTTTTTTTTTTAATTCTTTTATAGTGTTGGCTTAGGTTGCATTTTCATCCAACTTATTCTGTGTGTGTGTGTGTGTGTGTGTGTGTGTGTGTGTGTGTGTGTGTGTGTGTGTTCACCTAACTGTACTTGCCTATTTATAGTTTATAGCTGCGTTTCTCAACCTTTTTACCCTTGCGTAACCTTTAAAACAAATTGCATGTCTCAAGGAACTCCTGCGCAAAAAAACAACAACAACAACAACAACAGCAACAACACATACTGTATACCATATCTTTCTCATTTTATTTTCATCGTAATAATAGGTTAGATAGGATGATGTCTATATTACATTATTACAATAAACAAGAATATGTTGTGCGTGTTTAATTATATTACGTATCAGAAATTAAATAAAAAATCAAAAGTGCATTAGCTTATCTCACTTGTTCTCGCTGAACCCTTAGGGACCTTTTGCGGAACCTTAGGGTTCCGGGGAACCCTGGCTGAGAAACGCTGGTCAAAAGGAAAGGGGCAACTCTCGTAGGATCCTGTTAAGCACGGATAAAATGAAAAAGGCAAAACTTTGAGAGCACTTCCCAAAACCTATACTTTGGCTGGGATGCCTCTCTGTTTCTGTACGCCTCATATATTCGGTTAGAAGCTTATTTCAGCCACAGATGATTTGGTTGGGTAAATTGTTTTTACCTACGTTTAGGTTAAATCTACTTCCTGGCAGGTGAGAATTAATTGTGATTTTTTTTTCTTACGATTTTGAAACAAAGTAAAAGAAAACTATGCAGATCGACCCTCGATCGATAGCCGCACATTGGTACTGATTTTTTATGACGAGGCGGCCATTGATGACGTCACTGGTGCTAGAGTCGGTCATGTGGTCAGAGAGGATCTTCCGGATTCCGGGTTGGAGTCGTCAGCCCGTAGACTTGCATCTCTCTCTCTCTCTCTCTCTCTCTCTCTCTCTCTCTCTCTCTCTCTCTCTCTCTCTCTCTCTCTCTCTCTCTCTCTCTCTCTCTCTCTCTCTCTCTCCCTTATTCCTGTTTCTTTCTCTCTCTCTCTATTTTTCTCTCTCTCCAGCTTGTCTTTGTTAATTAATTATAATAATCTAATAAGGATATTTTTTTTAGATACAACCATGAATACATTTTTGTCACTCTTTATTAATTTTTTATTCCCTCCTCTCACTCACTCCAAATCCCTCATCCTCCCTCCCTACTCCCTCGCCTTCCTCTTCCCTTTTCTCTCCGTCATTTTCTCTCTCTTTTCCTTCATCTCCCCACTCTCTTTCTCTCTGCTTCATCCCTACACACATGAACATGTTTACACACCCACACACAGACACACCCACACACACACACCAAATCACCCATCCACCCACACCCACATTTATATATATATATATGTGTGTGTGTGTGTGTGTGTGTGTGTGTGTATGTGTGTGTGTGTGTGTGTGTGTGTGTGTGTGTGTATGTGTGGTAAATACTGGGATTTCTACATATAATTTGTGCTTATGTTTCGGAGTTTGAAATAAATATTGTATTGAAATTGACTGAAATACTTTTGGGAGAAAAAGAGAAGACAAGTGTGAGTAAGGTAGTTTTGTATATGGCGCGTGGGAGGAGATTTGAGGGAGTAAATTGATACGTAACGGCAGTGAGGGAGTCTGAGAGTGCGAGGAGCCTTGTGGGAGGTCGTGAATGGGAGGGAGAATAAGTTCCTATACTCGTATATGTGGGAATAATGGGTGGGATGCAAAGGGAGATTGAGCAATAGAACTGTGGGGATTTGTTTTGGGAGTCGCGTGGTCGTAGACGTGGGAGTTTACTCGTTCGTATGTGAGGGAGTTCGTTAGGGAGAACGTTTACCACTCCGAGAAGTGGGAGTTGAACGTTTGGAGACGTTTGTTTATACGTTCTGAGGCGTGTTAGATCACAGGACATTCGGGGCTGTGGGAGTCAACATTCTATTATGTGGGAGTGTACATCTAACGTTACAATTCATGAGAGCCACTCTACTCCCAAAAATCCTAGTTCGTTTCTGTGGGAGTCAGTATTCAATTAATATAAATATATGTTGTGATGTGTATGGAGGTCTATATCCTCGTATGAAGGCATCCACACGCTAGGGGAGTGTGGGAGTGAGGCAGGAGCTCCCATGTGGGAGTGTGGGAGGCTCAGCTGTGGGAGCAGAGGGGGTAAAGGAAGTGGCCATCACCGTCCGCGGCCGTCTCATTATCCAATCAGGAGGACCCACCGTGGCTGGCTGCCCAGAGCTTCACAGTCCCCGTATGCTAAAACACTCCACCAAACTGTCAAATAAGCTTTAATAAACACTCCCCCTTGCTTGCTTGCCCCACTAAACGGGACACTAGTTGATCCAGTTAGTGGAGTAGGTTATTGAATGTTTAATGATGAAAGAATCTGTGTAAAACAATAACAAAATAAACTTTGTCGAAAGGTCTTACTTTACTTGTGTTAGTGGTGGGTCCACTAAGTTAGCGGTTTTCGTCCTGAGGTTCACGGATCCTTAGTGGGTCATACAGGTTCGCAATTGGGGCCATGAGTTGAAATCTAGTGGAAATTAGTGGATGCCCGACGATTCTATTCTGTATTGAATTATTCTTTTCCTAGAGGCTGATAGGAGCACATAAGAACAAGGGATAGATACACTAAATGGATTTACATGCGTTTCTCGTTTCTGTTCTACCTGGTACTTTACTAAACAGTGACCTTGCATCTAAGGTCAGCTACCACTAACAACACATCTCCTTTGAGCTTCATGAAGCGTTGACAAATGGGTTGACACTTCAATCACTCCTCTAAGAACTCCAACGAAGGTTGCTCCCAGACTACAAACGCGTTCACTAAAATCTGCAACAAGAAAAACAACTGATTATTCTATAGTCGCCAACACTACGCTGCACTATAATAAGCTTACCTCTCTCCATTGCACCTAAAAAATATCTGTACTCCTGATTCTGCTTTACATTGATTCAATTAAGTAGTTTTACTCCAAGGAGGAGGAAGAAACTCCAACAACCACACGAGTTCCTCCGTATTCCAATTTCGTGATCTGTCGTACCTGCTGAGACTATCAAATTTCAACCCCTGATTCCACGCTCAACTCTTCGATTCTCTTACCAGTGGTGCACAAGGTGTGGGCCATGGACCACCTAGGGGGGTCATAGAGGTTCACAATAGTGACCCCCTTTCCGAAAACTAGTGATGCAAAGCGATTAAATTCAACGTCAAATCGGTTTTCTCCAGGAGGCTAGGGAACAGTAACGCATAAGATTGGGGAATACGAGAGGAAGCACGAGAGACCCTGGTCTAGGAGATGGAGTCCGTGTGTACTAGAATATTTCATCTTCCTACTCCAAACCGGATTGAAAACTTTCAGTTAAGGTTGTACTCCATAGCCCGTCTCTATTCCGACCTCCAAAAGGGTTTTGCGACGCATCCTCCCTCTCCTCCTCCCCCTCCTCCTCCTCTTTTTCCTCCTTCACTCCACCTCTTTCCTCTCCCTTCATATCACCCTCTCTTTCTTCTCTACCTCCTTCGCCCCTACCACCACCACCTTCTCTTACTCCTAATCTTTCTACTGTTCCTTATACTCTTTCTTCTCCTTCCCTTCCACCTTTTCCCTTCCCTCCATATTCCTTTACCCTTATATTTTCCTACTTTGCCTTTCTCTCACCTCCTCTTTCTCCTGCGCTTTCTCTTGTTCCTAAAACTTCTGTTCCTATTTCCCTTCTTCTACTCTTTCGTCCTTTTCCTCTCCTGTTTGTCACAATTCCTTCCATCACTATTTCCTCCTCTTCGTCCAACCCTTTCTTCTCCATATACTTCGAAAACGTTCTTCCTCTTCTCAAACTTATCTTTAACTTTGTCCACCTCTTCGTCCACTTCTTCCTTTTCCTCTCCACATCTCTCTCCTCTTCCTCTACTTTGTTTTTGGCAATTTTGTTCAGTGAAATGGATAGGCTGTTTTATATTTTTGTCGATGAAGTATGGAAGGAAATTGAGTGGGAGGTTGGTAAGGTAAGCAGAGAAAACAATTGGCTTTTTTATTCCCTGACGTTTCGTTCATACTAAGACTTCCTCATTTCCTATTGACTATTTCACCTCTAGCATATATATATATATATATTTTTTGTAAATTTCTTTTGGTTAATTCGAGGCGATTTTATTAGTCCTCTCTTTGCTTATTATCTAGACGTCAAAAATTCACAGGTACTCCTATCGTAAAAGACAATATGGGTCAATTAACTGCAGAAACTTTGTGAAGATGAATGCTTGGGTCAGTGAGTCCGTCCATCAATTGGGATGATGCAACCCTTCTCGATGAATTTTTTCATGACAGATTCTTCTGATTCTTATGAAAATATCGGAGACTTTCCACCCACCCTTCCCTACTTCAAAGCACAACTTCTTCCTCGATCTCCACTTTACCTCACTTCCAGTTCGACTTTGCGAGAGATCACCCACAAGAATAGAGACGTCAATAAACCACAGATCCTAACACCCCTTTGACTTCCTTTTCACTTACCTCCATCATCTACATTCCGCTAATGCTAATGAACATATTGATAATCATGAATGTTTAGATGATGTTGTGTGACAGAAGTTCTCAGAAGAACGACTAAGTCAGGTGATATTGTCTCTCAAGGATCATCCAGCCATAGAAGCGAGTTCGGTAGACCAAGAAGAGTCACGAAGTCAGTAATCCTTAAGGAAGCAAAAGACGGTGATGACCAAAGAACGGTCTCCGATGATCAAGGTATACGGCGGACGGGCTGTGTATCTTTGCCCAACACTCTGTTTCATAATACAGGTAGATGTACTTGGCAACTCTGATTAAACGCGACTCACGCTAAGGCTGCGGCCGGATAATTAATCTGTATACTGCGCGGACCCTGAGTGCAGTCCCGCAGATAATGTGGCTGATAATGATGATGATTGATTATACATGATTCGGTTTACACGTCGCGAAACTTCCCCTATCAGGAGGCAAGGACGATGCCCCTCACATAGGAAATCGTAGCGTGGAATTTAAGGAACCGTGCACTTGGTTCAACTCGCCGGTGGCAGGGTTCGAGCCGCTAGCATCCTGGTTGTTGATAAGACTTAGAATTAACAAAAGGGTTTCATTACCCTAATACACTACAACTCACACACTAACTGATTTAGTTGTTAATCCTTGCGCTATCTCTCTGGAGAAGACATCACCGGAACGTATGAAGATAAATACTTATGGTCTAATCTGAGTTTCCTTACAGTCACCACAACACTTCTGTCTGGGATATTCTAAACGCACGCGCGCGCACGCACGCACGCACACACACACACACACACACACACACACACACACACACACACACACACACACACACACACACACACACACACACACACACACACACACACACACACACACACACACACACACACACACACACACACACACACACACACACACATAGATGAGAAAGTGGTGTGTGCAAAAACAATACATGAATTTAAAAATAGTTTAGATAAAATGAGATATGTGTTTGTGTCAATTGACATTTGGAAATAAACTCATATGCTGGGATTCGAACCCTCGCCTGAGCGGCGTGTTGGTACGGTCTTCGTCTTGTAAGATGCAAGCCGCTCAGGCGAGGGTTCGAATCCCAGCAGATGAGTTTATTTCCAAAATGAGATATAAAGACGGGACACCACGAGCATAGCTCCCCTTCCCGTAAAATACAACTAGGTAAATACAACTAGGTAAATACACACACACACACACACACACACACACACACACACACACACACACACACACACACACACACACACACACACACACACACGCACACACACACACACACACACACACACACACACACACACACACACACACACACACACACACACACACACACACACACACACACACACACACACACACACACACACACACACACACACACACACACACACACACACACACACACACACACACACACACACACACACACACACATACGTCTACCCACTCACCATAATTTTGTCAGGATTTAACGAACTACCTAAGCTAAACCTCTCCAATAAACATAGACCTCATAGACATTGTCAGCTCCTATTCCCTTTCTTCTTGAGGTTCCTCATCGATGTTGTGACTCCATCTCTTTCTTGGTCTACCAACAATTCTTGGACCAAGGTGGGCCACAGAAGCGCCATCTGCGCATACAGAGGAGAATGAATAATGTGATACAAGGCCTTAGACCAGCGTTTCTCAACCAGCGTTCCCCGGAACGCTAAGGTTCCGCAAAAGGTCCCTAAGGGTTCCGCGAGAACAAGTGAGATAAGCTAATGCACTTTTGATTTTTTTTTAATTTAATTTCATATACGTAATATAATTAAACACGCACGACATATTCTTGGTTATTGTAATAACGGCATACAGACATCATCCTATCTAGCCTATTATCACGATGAAAATAAAATGAGAAAGATATGGTATTTGTGTTTGTTTTTTTTGCGCAGGGGTTCCTTGAGACATGCAATTTATTTTAAAGGTTACGCAAGGGTAAAAAGGTTGAGAAACGCTGGCTTTGACATTTACCATAGGAAGACAGGCTTAGACATCTCAACTTACACTTTTTGGAAGGACGCGGGGTATTCAGGTCAAGGGTGATGCAAGCAAGGTCATCATATCAAGAAAGCAGGACAGGACTCGCAGGTCTAGATTCAAATTGGACAAATTTATGTTTAAGAAGGAAATAGGCAAGAACTGTTTTACCAAGAATAGACTTTGTAATCATGTAGTGAGCACTGAAACTATTGGTTGTTTTAAGAAAAGATTAGATAAATCTATGGATTGGGATGAAAGGAGGCAAGGGGCATTGAACTGCCTAGTGTAGGACTTATGGTCTCATGCAATCTCCCCCCATTCTTCAGATCATCTGGAAATCTGCGTCTTCCGTGGTCGTAATATCTGAAGATATTTTAGTATTAGATTCCGCTTTGGGAAAAGAGCATACGGCACCACAAATACTCTTTTTCTTACTCTCCTTTATTGCTCTTTATGAGTTTATTACTTAAGCCTTTCCTTCTCCCATTGTCCATTTGAATGTTTTTTTTTCATTAGTATCAATACACCTTTGTTTTTTTTTACTCTCTTCTCTACAATTTGTATTTTATATTTCCCACTTGGATATCCTATTTCTATTTATCTTGGTCTTAACAAGACATATATACAGTTCCTCCTTTTTAGAATAATCAGTAACCTCTAACCTAACATCCTTTAAATAGGTTGATATTTCTTGCGAACTCTTGTACCGTTTTCTACGATTGGCTCGCAACTACGCTGTACCATCGCGTGTGGCATATTTGATATCCGCTAACTGAATTTCATACTTCACCAACAAAAGACTCCGTGTGAAGATGTGTTCAGGATCTTGGGAGGTGAGAGTTGGTTCCTGCCTCAAGAACTCTTCCTTAAACCTTGGGCAGTTTGACGACCTCAGAACCTGATTGAAACAGCTCTTACTTGAATCAGACCTGATCAGAGTTTCAAAGGACAAAAACTGGATATCTAGAAAGTTGTAGCATGATATCCTGGATCAGAGGAGGGTTGAAAGAGTGGTGTTCTTCTGGTGATGGTGTCAAAGAGTCCAAGG
>NC_134797.1:45465471-45472971 GCF_046742065.1 Oratosquilla oratoria | reverse complement strand
GAGAGAGAGAGGGAGAGAGAGAGAGAGAGAGAGAGAGAGAGAGAGAGAGAGAGAGAGAGAGAGAGAGAGAGAGAGAGAGAGAGAGAGAGAGAGAGAGAGAGAGAGTTGAGGTGCAAGGCATCCGCACGCAGTCGGAAACCTGATAACAAATCAGGAGTCAGCCTTAATCCTTCTCTCTTTGCTTATTTGAACTTTTCGTTAGAAGGAAGTAGGATCCACGGACGTTTAACTTGGTCTGCAGTGATTCTATTTCTTTAATCTACAATAAACCTCAGAGTTTTTGTCTTTGTAGCAAGAAGACTTTGTAACAATGTAGTGAGTGTTGAAACAATTTGTTGTTTTAAGAGAAGAGGAGAAAACTTTATGGATAGGGTTGATAGGTGGTAAAAGACATGGAACTACCTAGTGTAGGCCTTATGGTCTCTTGCAGTCTCTTCCATTCTTATGTTCTTCTGTTCTTAAGACCTGTTTCTTCCTTCCACCCGAAGTAGAAAGAAATGTATACTTGCGAGTGTTTTTTTCTCTCATATGTAGAACCTGGAATTGTCTTACACCGAGAATATCCTCCAGGCAAAACAAGTAAGACACAATGCCCAGTAATTCGCAGTTCCTGTTTTTTCTCTGGAAGATCTATTTCCACATGTTCTCCTTTCATCCTGACCCATCTGTATCTCGGAATGGGTTTATCAATAACGAAATGGTAAACTGTTTGTGCAGTTCCACTTTAGAACATTTGCGTACAAGAACCCCCCCCCCAAAAAAAAAAAAAAACATTATCAGAAGAGCTCGTTGATTTTAGTCTGTACTCTTCCCTGAAGAAGCACATGAAGATCGTCTGTTCACAGAGCTTACATCTTTGTACATCCATGAAATCAATAGTCTCAAACTGTTTCCTTGCGTACCCCCCATACTTATGTGTTACTGTTGCTTAACCTCCTGAAGACCGCTTTTCAATACTGAATAAAATCACTAAGTACCCACTAACTCCCACTAGTTTCCGGCTTGTAGTCCCACTTGTGATCCTCTATGGCCCTCCTGGGGTTCTATGGACCACAGGTTGAGAGCTACTGGTCCATCACTTGGTTCGCATGTTCGCATGATCCGGTCCATCCAAGGACACTCCTCCCAAACGTGCATAATCTTCAGTCCCGTCCAGCGCGTGTCGTAAGTACACTCCCCCTCCCCTCCTCCACAGCAGCAACTTCCACCAGGTCCCTCTTCCTCCCCTCCTAGCTTTCACCTCCTCCTCCTCCCTCTACAACTCCTCTCTTCCTCCACCTTGTCCTCTCCCTACCTCGCCTTGCCCAGCACTGCCCGTCCCCTTGAATCACCACTTAAAACAATCTCAGTCAGTGAAAACACCAAGCTCCCTCCTATTCTTGTCGCTGTCCTCCCCTTCCTAATCCCCCCTTCGCCTCTTCCTCTTTTTTTCTATTCCTCCTCCTCTTCACCTTTCCGCCCCGTTGCGACTGGTGGTGCAGGGCGCGGGGCCTTTTTGAATGGCGACTCGTACGCTCCACCCCACCAATCCGCTGTTGATCCTGCAGAACCTACGACGCGCTTGGGACGAGGCGACGTGTGCGCGGTTTTCATTCCTCCCCGATCTCCCAACCTCCCCTCATCCCTCCACACCGACGAAATCCAGAGTGGGTGGCGGAGGATCTCGCCGTCTCTGACACTAACGAAGAGAAAGAGTGATAAGCTTTTCGAGTTTGGGGGAGAAGACTAGAAATTGTCAATGTGAGACTTCGTTTTTTTTTTATGTCATTCTTAAGTGACCACTTCTCCGGCCATCCCTCTTTACTTCTAAATCAGGTGTGATCTTTACAAGCGTAAACGACGTAGCTGATCATCTAGAAGACGTCGAGGGGAAAAGAAACTGACATTTTTTGTAGCCCCTTTTTCCTGAAAAAAAGAAAGAAAATTCTTTGTCGTTTTAATGTGTGAAGAAGAACTTTCCAAGCGACAAGACGACGTCAACACTAAATTCGTGACAAGTAACGGTGGTTATGTGTAACTATATGTGTGTAGTTATTGTAAATATGCAGTGTGACCAGTGACTCTCTAGTGTTTGAGTGGAACCATTTCGAACTACGTTACATGTACAACTGTCGTTAACCAACCTAGTTATTTGTGTCAGAAAAAAAAGGAAACCAAATCACTGGATGATCCGTGTGTATGAAAAGAGTTTGTACAATCTAATCACGTAAAATTTACTTAGAAAACGTTTCTGTCCGGACACTGCAGGTACCCTTGTCCCTTGTTCTTGTAAACAAACCTTTCATCAACCTTTTACCGATAAAGGGTTCCTCTCAGGTAAACAAAATCATCTGGCGCTGGACTGATAAGTTTTCTTAAACGTTTCGATTTGAATACTCGACCCTTGAAGGGCCAAAAACGTTCAAGAAACGTTTTAGAAATAATTTCAGCGGTGAAGATGCGTTTTGAAAAAGACCAACGTTATTACTGTGAGGTGGTCATTCACAGTGTCTGAAACGAGTGAAATGAACGGCAGGAACTGTATCACAAGATAACAAGTATTGCGAGATAAACTGTATCAAGAACTACGTTATCTTTGTGGAATCGATTATTTAGAATCCATAGGTCTTGGTAAGTTAAGTAGGTCCGTTTGTGTTTTCTAGGCTAGTCTAATTCAGTACCGGAGATATTATTATTATTTTAGTGTTCCTTTCTCTCTTAATACTACAGAGTCCCTTGCAGTAACAGAATCACATAAGGACATACGAAGTTATGGTAATATTGGCATGAGAACCTGGGCGTACCAAAATCTGTGAAAGAGAAAAAAATCTTCATAATTTTACCACAGAACCACTTGCAATAAAAGAAGCTTATAAGAACAAATGAGCTTATGGTAGGATCACTGGCTTGATGAGGACAAAAGGGGGTGGTTGGATAACTCTTTGTGGGGAATAGAAAACTTGGGGGATAAATATTTGACAGACATCGTTCTGTGTAATACCGAGAACACACGGGAACTTCCATCCTTTTCCGGAAAAAAAATTGATATTGCTAAAGGAAATTTCTGTGGACCGTGGCAAAGATGACATAAACCAAGTGTTTTGGTCTTGTTACATAAAAAAAGAACGACGCAAGGGAGATTCTTTCCGTTTCTCCTACCGGTGGCGCTGTAGAGGGACGATCAGATAGAGAACCACGGTGACCATACCATCAGGGGGCTCGAAAAGCCCATTCCGAGAGGTCAGAGAGCAGTAGGACCCCGCCGGGCGCGTCGCGTTCCCACGTCGGCAATAAGGACATCCGATGGAAACTCAATCCCGGCCTCTGGAGACCCGAGCGAATGTCGGTCCCTGCCCTTGAGCCTCAAACCGGGGCTTTCGAATGACTAGCCTCTGCCTGTGGACCTTAAACACTGACTTCCGGTATCGGTCTATCTAAAACAGATCATCTTTGTGAATTAAAAAAGTCTCGATTGACAGGGTGAAGTCAGACAAAAAAAAAAAAAAAAAAGGGCGGTCGCAAACAGCACCGCATAAGAAAGGTGTTCTTGTAAAAATCGCAGGTCCTTGAGGTCGAAGTGTTGCTGACCTTTGAAAATGATCCTGTCAACTCGAGAGACCTTGTGATTGGTTTGGTTATTCGTACTGTCTAACCTCTAGAGGTTCTCAGCAGTGAAATCTAAGCGCTTGTGGACTTTTTCCCCTCGCGTGTGTGAGTGTGCGTGCGTGTGTATGTGTGTAAGGGCGCGTGTGCGTCTGCGTGTGAGTGTGCGCGCGAAAGCAACCCGTGGTGTGAACGTGTATAAGTGAAGAGCTCGGTGACATCGAAACAAGAACGACGACGGCCTCCCCGAAGTGTGCGCTGTCGTCGAACTGTGATCTTGCGCCTGAAGGAACCTCATCATCACAATGGTGACGCGGGCGGGAGGCGCGAGGAAGAAGATCGGTGTCGGTCATGCCCTTCTGGCCGTTCTGGACTCGCTCTTCTCCATCCTCGTGGTGTCACCCCTCGTCGTCGGGTACTGGCGGGGGACATGGCAGCTCATGGATATCTACCTGCTGCCCGGCAACAAGGCCATGTCCGTCTGGACGTCGCTGGCGATCGGGCTCTTCTGCGGACTCTTCTTCTGTTTCCTTCACGAGCCCATGACACGATGCTTCGACCACGAAAGGCGGCCGCAGCTCCATCTGCTCATGGCCCGCCTGTACACCTTCGTCTTCTGCGTGGGATGTGTCAACCACTGGCGCGGAGTCTGGGCCGCGTGGGACCTGTACACCGGAACCAGCTGGCAGAGCGGGGTGACATCAGCTGGTATCGGCCTACTGACGCTGGGCATCTGTAGGGGTCTCAAGAACATCCTAGCCCCGCCCTTTGTCATCATACCCGACCATCCTCGGGGCTACTTTGACTTCCCGACGATGTTTGAAGCGAAGGTAAGAGGTTTCTGTTGTGTGCACGGGGTGGTGAGGGCCTTCGTGTCGCGTGGGTGTCTTGGGAGGTGAGTCTAGAAGAGACAAGTTAAAGTAAAAGGAAAGTGGAGGAAAGGGGTTTAGAGTTTTCGGACAGGGGGTGTTGAGTGCCTTCGAATGGGGCATTCGCACGGGGCATCGGGGTGCATAGGACGTCTGGGTGTGTGTCGTTTGGGAGGTGAGTCTAGAGGAGACGAGTTAGTTGAACGGGAGAATGGAGGGAGGTAGAGTGGAGGAAAAGGGTTTGGAGTTTTTGGGACTAGGATGGTGAAGGCCTTCGCTTGAGGGGCACGAGGCGTTTGGGTCGGTGTTCCTCAGGAGGTGAGTCTGGAAGAGACAAGTTATGGGTAAAAAGTGAAGGAAAATGTTAAGAGTTTTGAATGTATCTTTTTACTATCATGACGTAGGTTTTGTAATGGCAACAGCTAAAAGATTTAATTCAGTTGAAGAACGGACCATAATCGATCAGTCAGGACCCCTTTCAGGTTAGGGTCTTCCTCAGACGAATAAAATCGAATTGTCTCTGCCATTAGGAAATCCAGCGTGCGTCACCGTGGTAAGGTTCAAGAGAAAAAGAAATCTGACTGAGCTCTGTCTCAGAGTAGGCTACCTAAAAAATGATATAAAAACGGATGTTATCAGAGATCCGGGTACACCTTGGGTCCACGAAAAATCTGGACATCAAATATCCGATGTTCATAATCGAATGATCTATCGTTTCAACACGCTTGCCGTTGGAGGCAGCCCTGACACCCACACTATAGACGGGAGGTTATAGGCTCTATAGACCTATAGTAAGCAAGAGTGTGCTACTGGGCGTTTGCTAACTCATGCTACTTTCTCAGCACAGGCGGGGGCGAGTTTTTCTTTTATTTTATTTTTTTAGCGTCATAGACCAAAGCCAAAGTGGTTTAATCTATGTGCAGTGATGATGATGATGATGATGATGATGATGATGATGATGATGATGATGATGATGATGATGATGATGATGATGATGATGATGATGATGATGATGATGAAGATAATGATGATGATGAAGATAATGATGATGAAGATGATGATGATGATGATGATGATGATGATGATGATGATGATGATGATGATGATGATGATGATGATGATGATGATGATGATGATGATGATGATTATGCTGATAGCGATGACGACGACGATGGTGATGGTGATGATGACGACGACAACGATGATGATGGTGATGGTGATGATGTCAACGATGATGATTATGGTGATGATGATGATGATGATGATGATGATGATGATGATGATGATGAGGATGATGATGAGGATGATGATGATGATGATGATGATGATGATGATGATGATAACGACAACGACGATTATGATGACGATGGTGATGGTGGTGGTGGTGATGATGATGATGATGATGATGATGATGATGATGATGATGATGATGATGATGATGATGATGATGATGATGATGATGATGATGATGATGATGATGACGATAGTGATGACAACGATGATGATGGTGATGATGACGACGACGACAACGATGATGATGATGGTGATGATGACGACGACGACGATGATGGTGATGATGATGATGAAGATGATGATGATGATGATGATGATGATGATGATGATAATGACGACGCGACGGCGACGATGACGATGATGATGATGATTATAATGATAAAAAACAACATTCAGAACGAAGGCACATTGTATGCATGTTCAGTATCCTATGAACTAGGAGCGCGAGAAGCAATGTGAACACCATCACAAGATGTGACCTAGTAAGTGTTTAGGTCTCTACAAGGGGGACAGACTACAATGACAAGAGAAATCTCTTGATTAAAGGTTTAAGAGGTCATGAAAACAAAATGATAAAGACTACATGCCTAAAGAATGTGAAAATATACAGCTTTCCATACAGATACATAAATTCTTAAAATAGCTCAGAAAAGAATATATCCCAAGCTGGATCAATACACAAATACATATATCGCAGAGGTTATCCAAGAGAGATTTCAGAAGAAGGATAGCAGAACGGAGAGGCGGAAGAAGTTATAAGTTCTTATATATCTTTTTGAGTAAATATTAGTCTCCAATCATGAAAGAATATTGAGTGATTTGGTCAAATCGAGTGTGATTGTAATTTTTCTTAGATTAATATCACGAAGCGAGATAAGGTTTTGCTTGATTTGACGAAATTCATGGAAGCAACCAAATAACATTATGTTTTGGTCACAACAAAATAATGTCGTAGCACATGGGTAAAATTATACATCTGCTGAAGAGGATCACATATAGTGATCGAAATATACGGATCTTTCTACTTTCGCCTATTCTTCTCCGAAAGTGGGTCATTAGTATTATTTTTTGGTGTTGTGGTCGAAGAGTGTGAGGATCCTACGACAGGAGGCGCTGAGTAGCTGAGGCAGAAACTGTCACCTTTGCCCTATGTACTATATGCGCTTTGGGGTCTGTTGGGGCCTCAGGTAACACATACTCAGTCATTGTTGAGAATCGGAGGGGAGTGCGAGAGTCGAACCCACAACTAAACAAATACAAGACTAGTAAGCACGCTTCCTATGACGTCACCAGGACAAATTGTCTCATTTTCTGTCGGTAATGATGATTATTAGAAACGCCGACAAACTCTCTATTAATGGCACCAACAAACGAAACTCAAAACAATACACATTTTAATAAGTAAACAGAAACTTTAGAGTGAAAAAACGTCAACTGTGTTTATTTTCTGGTAACATAGTTTAGTTAGAGTGATATGAAATAACTGTACCAAACTCAAAGAAGATGAATTAATTTCGAATGGACTAGTGGTAACTGTATCTTGGAATTTAAAATATATCTGTATCACTGGTGAGAAATGCAGTAACACATTTGTAAATCACAACTAACACCACAGTCGGACAAAAGATAGAGTTGAGTAAGCGAAACTGTATAGCAATCGAAATATATAGTTTCATCTATATCTGTATATCTATATACCAAAACGCTTCTTCCTATTCAAAAGAGAGGTGAAAGTAAAATGTATATTAACAAAATA
>NC_134797.1:45452971-45457971 GCF_046742065.1 Oratosquilla oratoria | reverse complement strand
CCGTTACGTTTATTCATAGCCTCGCTGGATGCAACCAGCCTGTTCACTAACGTCCCAGTACTTAGAACAATTGAGGTAATTCTATAGTATGTTTATAATCACCCTGATCTCACACCACCCCTAATTTCAAGAAACACATAAGAAAAAATGCTGAAAATATGTGCGGCAGAGGTCTCCTTCAGATGTCCTAAAGGAAACTTACATGTCCAACATGATGGGGATCACCACTAACGGTCCTCTTCGCCCAGGCCTTTATGTCAGCAGTAGGAGAGAAAATCAGGATATTGATGCAAACCCCAATAACATAGTAGTAAGAAACTTAATAGAGTGCAGTTTGATCCATACTACCAGTGATCAAAATTCAAACTTACACAAAGGCTTATACAAACTTGACAAGTTTATCTGCCAAGAAATTAGCAAAAGAATAATAAGGTTTTTATATATATATATATATATATATATATATATATATATATATATATATAATATGTGTGTGTGTGTGCGTGTGTGTGTGTGCGTGTATGTGTGTGTGTGTGTGTGTGTGTGTGTGTGTGTGTGTGTGTGAGTGTGTGTGTGTGCGTGTGCGTGCGTGTGTGTACGTGTGTGTGTATATATGTATTGTATTTGTATATATGTGTTTGTGAGTGTATGTGTGTATACACGTGTACGAGTTCAGGCAACAAGTTTTCCTGTTGACATATTTTGTTGAAAGTTGCAGCCATCTCTGTATTTACGATCTTCTTAGTGGTACTTTCGTTTTTTCAACCGCGGACATCTACGAGGATTTCAACAATGATACGATAAAAAAAAACATTAGTTAAAGATTACTTCTTCAATAACCTCCAGCACCTCTGTTCTTAGGGACAGTAGTGCACGGAAGACGTGGAGTCTTATAATTGGTCAAGGAAAGATTGAAGGAGGGATAGTAACTGAACGTAGAGTTAGTACATTTTAGATATTCAAAGTGAACAGTATTCTTAATTGTGTGGAGGTGATTCAGAGAAGGATGCCACGGGGCTTTAGTCCGTAGGGGTGTCACTAAGTCCCTAAAATATCGTGTGCATGAAAATGATCGAGTCAATAGGGGGCCCTGGCAAGAAAATTTGGACAATCTTCTGATGTCTGAAGAAATGGGAAGAAGAAAGAGGAGAGGGAGAGAGAGAGAAAGAAAAGAGAGAGACAGAGTGGGAGATAGATAGATAGATAAAGAGAGAGAGAGAGGGAGGGAAAGAGAGGTATAGAGAGAGAGAGAGAGAGAGAGAGAGAGAGAGAGAGAGAGAGAGAGAGAGAGAGAGAGAGAGAGAAAGAAAAGTGTTCATATGTTTCGTGTAGTATTGTGGAAGTGTTACGACAGAGAAAGAGAGAGCGGCGAGGTGGGAGGAATAAGACAAGGAGGAGGAGGAGGAGGAGAAGGAGGATGAGGAAGAGGAGGAGGAGGAAGAGGAGGAGGAGGAGGTGGAGGAGGAGGAAGAGGGGGTGGGGCAGGTTGGGCTCCTGCGAAGGGTGGAGGGGCATCAGTAAGGGAACGGGCGGAAACTCGATGCCACGCAAACCGGTAGTGGAAAGGTGAGCCCTAAGGAGGACCTCGTGAGGCCCTGAGGAGGACGTGAGGCGTATCGGCCTCGTGTGCAGCGGCGGCTCTTCCGAGGAAGGTACGAGGTGGAGGTATTATTCCTCTACTTATCCAAAGTTTAGGTTCCTGGAGAGGTTTCGCGAAGTTAATGTTGTTGTTCTTGTTTTTGGTTGAAATGCCTTTCCGATACGCAACGTTTGGACAGTGACGTAATCAACTCAGCCATCACCTCCTGATGGCTGAGTTGGTTGATGAGAGGAATATGTGTGTACTGGGGACCACTCAGTATCTGTTAATACAGACACGCACACACACACACACACACACACACACACACACACACACACACACACACACACACACACACACACACACACACACACACACACACACACACACACACACACACACACACACACACACACATATATATATATATATATACATACACATGCATATACATATACATATATATATATACACTTACATATACATATACATATAAATATACATATACATATATATATACATATACATATACATATACATATACATATACATATACATGTATATATATATATATATATATATATATATATATATATACATATACATATACATATACAGATACATATACATATACATATACATATACATATACATATACATATACATATACATATACATATACATATACAGTTGGTCTGAAAATCCGCGATCGCGGAAAATGGACGGGATTCGCGGAAGTAGGGTTCTAAAACGGAATTGAGACCCAGAAACGGATTCTACTCATTCTCAACTTTCTCACATTTTTTCCTTGCCCAAATGGATCGAATTTTCATGTTTCCAGTGTTTGTTTTGAATGAATCACCAAAATTTTTTATTTTGCTAAACTCTAGGTGGCAGTACAAAAAAGTCCCCTACATATTTTATTTTACTATAGTGCAAATGAAATCTAAAAATTCAGTTTATTCATAAAACAACTGATTTCTTTTTTTATGTGAAGGTAATTGCTTGATTTCTGGCCTGTAGAATTCTTCAGCTGCAAGTTTCTGTGTAGTTCATGTATTATTCACTAATTATAACATTAACTTCCAATTACCAAGAGCCAAATACCACAAGCAAAGAAATATGATCATTGAAGTAATTGGTATGACGTGATTTTAGCTTTAGGAATGCAGTTAGACATTAGATAAATGCATAGAATATTTACGGGCTTCTATAAAAGCTGTACTACAGACAAAATAACGGGTTTTGTTCTATTAGGGAAACGCAGTCACAACAGTTATCTGAAGGTTCCCACCACCAGATAATTAAAACATGAAATTCTACTCATTAACATGCAGTTGGGTCATTTGTAAAATACAGAAGAAAGATGCATGCAGAAACAGGCTCATATTTTGGGACTGAATCACATTTTACTTTTCATGCCAACTAAAACGTGTGCACGAGAGCTGATAACCACATACTTTGAACCCTGGGAGTTGTTATTAATTAATCAAAACAATGACACGCACATTCCAATTGATTATAATTTCATTGTTACTTATTATAAGGTGGCTAAAATACCCAGCTTAATTTTTATTTTTTATTTTTGAGAAAGTTAATGTAAAAGATTATATGAAACAGAATTGAAACGGAATTAACCATTCCATGAAACAGAATTTGCTCTGTTTTTAAACGGAAAACTGGAGGCCCTATATACATACATGCATATGATATGAATGTATGTATGCATGCATGTATGTATGCATGCATGCATATATGTATGTATGTATGTATGTATGTATGTATGTATGTATGTATGTATTTATGCATGCATATATGTATGTATGTATGTATGTATGTATGTATGTATGTATGTATGTATGTATGTATGTATGCATGTATGTATGTATGTATGTATGTATGTATGCATGTATGTATGTATGTATGTATGTATGTATGTATGTATTTATGCATGCATATATGTATGTATGTAAGTATGTATGTATGTACGTATGTATATATGTATGTATATATGTATGTGTGTATGTATGTATGTATGTATGTATTCATGCGTGCATATATGTATTTATGTATGTATGTATTCATGGATGCATATATGTATTTATGTATGTATGTATTTATGTATGTATGTATGCATCTGGATGTCTGTTTGTATGTATGTATTTTCTATCAACTCGACTCTTTGCCAGGATATAAAATCATATCTTTTACTGTTGCTCCCCCTCTGTCTCTGCTCTTTTTTGTTCATATTCTCGCTCTATCTGCTTTTTTGCTCTCTCAATTCTCTCTGCTCTCTCTCTCTCTCTCTCTCTCTCTCTCTCTCTCTCTCTCTCTCTCTCTCTCTCTCTCTCCCTCTCTTCCTCTCTCTCTCTCTCTCTCCCTCTCTTCTTCTCTCTCTCTCTCTCTCTCTCTCTTCTATCTTTCTAGCTCTATCTGCTCTTTCTGCTAATTCTTGTACTGTCTCTCTCTCTCTGCTCTTTCTGCTCTTTCTCTCTCATGAGCCAAGAACCAAAGAATCAACTACGCTCTTTGGCTGCACCGGACGGAGCGTCCGCGCATGCGTCAGGGCGCCATTTTTTCCTCCCCACCCCCACCCCCACCCCGCACCCGACTTCCCACTGTCCCTACTCCTCCCTCTCTCCCCCTCCCTCCACCACCCTCTTCCTCCTTCAACATTAAAAAAGAGAAAGAAAAGGAAATAAGAAAATAGAAACATGATAGCCATTCCTAGATTTCTACCCTCTCTCCGTTCTGTTGCTAATTAATCCTTCTTCAAATCTCTCTCTCTCTCTCTCTCTCTCTCTCTCTCTCTCTCTCTCTCTCTACTTGACCACCAACTCCATGACTCCATTCTCCACTCACCCTTACCTTCTGTCTTCTCCCTTCCTCCCTCAACAGACATTCCCCTCTTTCCCAGTGCCCCTTTCACCCCATCCATCCATCTCATCCTTGATCGCCCCCTCATGTTCACTTCTCCACCCCTGTCTTCCACTCCTCTTTTACTAATCTTTCTTCTTCTTCTTCTTCATCATCATCATCATCATCATCATCATCATCATCATCATCATCATCATCATCATCATCATCATCATCATCATCACCATCATCATTACTATTATTACTATTATTATAATAATGATAATAATAATAATAATAATAATAATAATAATAATAATAATAATAATAATAATAATAATAATAATAATAATAATATAACAATAATAATAATAGTAATAATAATAGTAATAATAATAATAATAATAATAATAATAATGATAATAATGATAATGATAATGATAATAATAATAATAATAATAATAATAATAATAATAATAACAATAATAATAATAATAATAATAATAATAATAATAACCTCGAAAAAATAAACATACTGAGGTTTTAATAACTATAGTGTGGG
>NC_134797.1:45445471-45447971 GCF_046742065.1 Oratosquilla oratoria | reverse complement strand
AAGTTTCACACAATTTTTTTTTAATATGATTACTTCTTATCATTAATGAAAAAACATTATATAAGGTCAAGACCTTTCTTCCCTCTCTCTACCCTTCTCTCTATCTCGTTCTATTTCTGTTTTTCTTTTTCTCTTTCTCTTTCTGTTTTTCTCTTTCTCTTTCTCTTTCTCTTTCTCTTTCTCTTTCTCTCTCTCTCTCTCTCTCTCTCTCTCTCTCTCTCTCTCTCTCTCTCTCTCTTCTTACGTCACACCACCAGTCACCATTACCATTGGAAAAGAAGTCATTTGGTATATAGACATAGAAAATGTATTATCAAGAATAAAACTTGAGGTTAATATTCTATTTAAAACTTTCTCTTTAATAAATCTATATATTTTTTCTTAATGAATAGTGTCAAGCAAATAAAAAGTTTTTAATGAATGAAATAGCTTTGCCTTGGATATACATAAAAACAAATGTAATAAAGTCTTCATCACTACCTTTTGTTAGAATAAAAAAATGTCCCTTTCCTCTCTCCCCCATATATGGTATTGTCATCCTGAAAAGTATGTCCTCGATACTCTTAGGGTCTCTAATGACACCTTCGCAGACCAGAGTCACGTAGCATTATTTCATAAATGGAGAATAATCATCATTCGTAATGGAGTACATGTTGCTTTTGACTTCTGCTATTTCTCCTCTGTTTCATTCGCTAGCGTCTTCTGAAATCTCTCCTCATCACCTCTGTGACTCCGCTCGAGGACAGAAGCGCTGGTTATTGGTGATATAAACATGTTTATCTCCGTCTATTCTTCTCCATTTCATAGATGACTGGGTCTACAATCAAAACATCTATAGTTTACCGAATGTCAGAGTCCAGTGGTTTGTTTATATACAGTCAGCTGATGCAAATAGTTGTTTGTTTATTTAATCAGCTCATGTGAATTGTTCTCTGTTTACATTCGATCAGCTGATCAGCATATTTGTTTGTTTACATACAATCAGCTGATGTAAATAGTAGTTTGTTTACCTATAATCAGCTGATGCAAATATTGGTTTGTTGACTCACAATCAGCTGATGCAAATATTGGTTTGTTTATATACAATCAGCTGATACTCCAGTCACTGGTACCTATAGACCGCGGTGATCTTTTATTTTATTTTATATTTTTTCTGGGAAAAGGGAGGCAATTCTCTTTATCCAGAACAAACACAGGAAGGTTTAGACTGAAAATCTTCCTTGAAATACCAAGTCTGGTACAGTCACGAACAAAAGTTTTGACCCCCCAAGAATTTTTCATGATACATAGTTGGAATTCTTTACCTGGTAATTCTTTTAATCTATCGAAGAAAATGACCTAACTGTAAGCTAAATATTATATAGGAAAATATAACACATACTCGACAAAGAAAAATCACATTGACGTTGTGATAACTGCAGCGTGGGTCAAAATTTCTGCTCTTGAATTTATCTTGAGAACTTTTGTCAGACCCCTTCCATACCGGGTGACCCTTTTCCTTATACTCTATCTGCCGCCAGACGATTTTATTCATCTCCTAAGTGGCAACCCTTCTCTGGCCAGAGGATTGTAGGCCATACAAAGGGAAAGTTAGGCACTTTAACTTACACTCTCTGGAAAGACGAAAAGTGCGGTGTGATCTAAAGCCTCGTTTACACGTGGCAAGCTGAGAGGCAAGTCAAGCGTGCAAGTTACTTGTTACAAGTAACTTGCCCTGTGTAAACATCTACTTGACAAAACATTGGGCAACCAGCCGAATTTTCTTTGTCAAGGAGATGTTTATACACGGCAAGTAAGTTATGGTAAGTAACTTGCACACTTGACTTGCCTCTCAGCTTGCCCCGTGTAAATGAGGCTTGATAGAGGTATTCAAATGGGTCAAGGGCTTTAACAAGGGTGGTGGAGGCAAGGTCATCATATTAAGAAGCATGGCAGGACTAGTAGTAATGGAGTTGAATTAGATAATTTTGGGTTTAAGTAGGAAAAGGCAAGAATTGGTTTACCAAAAGAGTGTTTAGCGACTGGAATAGACTTAGTAACCATGTAGTGAGCGCTGAAACTATCGGTTGTTTTAAAAGAAGATGAGCTAACTTTATGACCAGGGATGACAGGTGGTAAAGGACATGTCACTGGCAAGTGTAGGCCTTATGGCCTCATGCAGTCTCCTCCATTCTTATGTTCCTCCGTTGAAACAATTTGTTGTTTTAAGAGAAGGTGAGATAACTTTATGGAACTGCCTAGTGTAGGCCTTATGGTCTCTTGTTGTCTCCTCCATTCTTATGTTCCTCTGTTTTTAAGTAGTGAAGGCTGAAGCAGTTGGTTGTTTTAAGAGAAAGTGAAATAACTTCATGGAGTGGAATGACAGGTGATAGGGAACATGGAACTGCTTAGTGCAGGCCTTGTGGTTTCTTGCAATCTCCTCTAATCTTATGTTCTTCTGTTATGTTCTTATGTACTAAAGACCCCTTCTGTACCAGGTGGCACTTTATCTATCCTTTAT
>NC_134797.1:45427971-45430471 GCF_046742065.1 Oratosquilla oratoria | reverse complement strand
TTTTTCCATAACCGAAGACTCATTTCTATATAAAAAAAAAACTAACTAACGGAGAGGTATTAATCCCCCAAGGATAGACGCGCATGACTGATACCCTTACGGCCCAGATTCACGTTTATTTTGATTTTTTTTTTCATCCCTGAAGCCAGTCGGCATTCAGGGAAGAATGCATTTTCTAATCGAGTATTGAACGCATAAGTCTGACACAATCAATTCGTTGATCGTATTTGACCGGCACCTCTATGGACCCGAACCACGCATATTTCTATATTTGGAGACAAGTCACCACTCGAAGAACAATACTTATCACATATCCTTCTCCCTGAGCATCCGTTGCTCTTCGGGGTGTGTGTCGGGAGAATGGAGGGTACTAATATCCCCAAAAGGATAGAAGCGCTTGTTATGAGCGAGTACTGGTGACCTACTAAACAAGGAGGTCGCTCGCGCAGTGACGAGGGCGCCCTCCACCTCCCTCCCTCCACCTCCCTCCACCTCTCTCCATCAATCCCAATTAACGGGGGTGGAAGTGGAATAGTGGCCCAGTGGGTAGCAGGCTCCTCCCGCCGCCTGAAGGATGTTCTTTGGGGACCCTGACGTCAGTTGACGTCGATTGACGTCGATTGATTCGTCCGCGTCGAACTTTGATCCACATTTCTTTTTATTGTTTCATTGAACAATTACTCCGAAATCTCAATTCATAATTGTTGAATAACTTATTTCCATCATTTTCTTCTTTGTTCTTTCGTTAACGATTACATTTTGACTAGTTCTTTAGTCTAACGACTAAGGAAATCCTCATGCTCAGAGAAACCCTGGCCAAATTACAATGAACACTTTATAAAGAGCCACGACGACATTTATGACGTTTTTGTGACGTCACTGCCAACTATGACGATTTCGTTACGTCACCAACACCCACTCCCCTTCCCTCAGTCCCATTGGCTTGCGCCTTCGCGAATAGTCTTTCCTATTGGTTCATTCAAACACAAAGTTGTACCCCATCCCCTCCCCCAAGACTTATTAAGTCACAATAGAACCCTTGCATTGACTAATCTATTCACAATTTCACTAATCTATTCACACTTCCACTGGTCCATTGACTCAACACCACCCCCGCCTTCCCTGCGTAGGCTGGGGCTGTATGCCCTACCTCAATCTCTCAGGTGCTTGTCTGCCTTCTCCACTCTTCTTGCTCCTCTCTTTCTCTCTTTCTCTCTTTCTCTCTCTCTCTCTCTCTCTCTCTCCTCTCTCTCACTCTCTTTATATCTCTCTTATTTTTACCTTTGGTCCTATCTTACCTCTCTTCGCTGACTATGTCATCCTCTTTGCTTCTCTCTCTTTTCCTCCTCCTCCTCTCTTTCTCTCTTTTTCTTTTATTCTCTCCTTTGGCCCTATCTTGCCTCTCCTCACTATTCATGTGATCCCCTTACATTCTCTTCCTTTCCCTCATCTTCCTCTCTCTCTTCCCCTTCTCCCCCCCCCCCATACACACTGGGTTGTAAAAATTGAAAAAAAGTCTCCATTACATAATAAAATGCGTACCTCTGGGCTGTAGGGGCGCCGCGTCGGTAAAGAATCCCCACTCCGTAAAAGAAAGCCATGCGACTCTGGTCCGTCAGGGGTGCAGTGATGGGAAATATTCTTGCACCGGGGAAAAAAATCCCGACTCCATAAAAAGAATTTTGCGTAACTCTGGTCCATAGGGGGTGCAACGTTGGAAAATAAACAACAGCTAGGCAAGGAGAGGAAGAGGGCGATTAATTATGTAAGAGCCTCGGTAGACTTGGCTTCGGCCTCGAGCCGAGGTTGAATATCTCAAGGGTGACGTTCAAGGACAAGCCATAGACCTTATTCGGTGACGTAATAGGCACACGTGCGCGCACACACACACACACACACACACACACACACACACACACACACACACACACACACACACACACACACACACACACACACACACACACACACACACACACACACACACACACACACACACACACACACACACACACACACACACACACACACACACACACACACACACACACACACACACACACATGTCGCGATCCCCTAGGTTGGCGATTTGGTAGCTGGCCGTAGTGAAGTCACGAACATGTGTGTATGAAATAGTTTTTTAGTTTACACCGAGATGGTAGTATTGAATGAGACTATCTCTCCTTTTATATGACTTTAATTTATGTTTTTGTTTTGATTTGTAATTTATGAATTTGAGTAATGTTAATGTACGGAGTGTAGGAGGCTGGTCTTATGTGTGATTATCCCCGGAACGCAGTCTTAACGTACACTGATTGACAGTCTGATAACTCAAAAGCTCTAAATTCAGAGTACACAATTTGCCCACTGGTCTCAGACTCAGATTGACTTCTTTTTGCTTATTAGCTTAAAGGGGAACCTCCATAAGGGCTAATAGAGTCTAGGATGGACTAAGCATTAATGATTGGCTAATTTCATTTTCGAGTCCTTGGCTGTGCCA
>NC_134797.1:45420471-45422971 GCF_046742065.1 Oratosquilla oratoria | reverse complement strand
AAGGGGCACCGTTCTAGCCTCCTGACAGGGGGTAGTTCGTGATGTTAAACCGAATCACCAGCAATAACCAGCGCTTCTATAATTGGGGACAATATCGTACCTAAGAGGTGGCAAAGATTCATGGAAGGCAGCAGAGAAGAGGGACAGTAGAAGTTCAAAGTAACTAGATGTATTCTATCTTTTTTTTTGAGTGGAGGTTAGTGTACAATAATAAATGAATACTACGTGACTCTTTTCCGTAGGGGTGTCACTAAAATCCCTGAAATGTCATCTGCATACTACTTATGCAGTCAATACAACATCGGGTAATGAGAATAAGGATGTGATATTGCGTCCCTTTTATCAAAATTATTTCATAGATGAATGGATAAATATAGATATAGATATATAATATGAATATAGATATTGGTATATATATATATATATATAATATATATATATACATATATATATGTGTGTGTATATATATATATATATACATACATATGTATATATATATATATATATATATATATATATATACATATATATATAGAGAGAGAGAGAGAGAGGAGAACGGTGTAGAGAAAAAAAATCCAGGATGTCGCAGAAGCACTTTCATTCTCTTACTTTTCGATAGAGTCTTCTTCAGAGGAATCGAAACACAATGCTATCGAAACGTAAGAGAACAAAAAGTGCTCCTGCGACATCCGGGGTTTTTCTCTACACCACCCTCCTCAACTATTTTTGTCCACTCTTACATCATATAGATATAAATATGGATATAGATATAGATATAAATATATAGATATAGATATAGATACAGATATAGATATAGATACAGATATAGATATATAGATATAGATATAGGTATAGATATGCATACATATACATACACATATACATATATACATATACATATACATATATATTTAGATACAGATATAATATATATATAGATATATATATATATATATATGTAGATACAGATATATAGATATAGATTTAGATATATAGATATAGACATAGATATAGATATAGATACAGAAATATAGATATATATATAAGTATAGATATAGGTATATAGATATAAGTATAAATATAGGTATAGGGATAGATACAAGTATAGATATATATGTATAGAAAAGGAAGTTTTCTTGTGTGTACACTTTTTTGCCTTTTCATTTATAAAAGGATTCCATATTCGATCTTCACATCTCTACCAATTTGTTTAGATATATATTTACTTGTTTGTTTATTTATTTTTTAGTTTATTTACTTATTTATTTGTTTTTATTTATTTATTCATTTATATGTTTGTTTACCTACTTATTCATTTATTTATTTACTCATATTTGTTTTCATATATCTATTTTTTACATATCCATATACCTATCTATTCTTTTATGTATCTGTTCAATTATTTATTTATTTGCTTATATATTTTTCATTTTTTCATTTATTTACTTATTTATTTATTCATTAATCTATTTGTTGATTACTTATATTTATTTGTTTATTTATTTATTTGTCCTCTTTAATTAATTAATTAATTAATTAATTTATTTATTTTTCATCCGCTAATTTGTTCACTTATCATTCCCAATTATTTTTTCAATCTCATTCATTCACGTCCATCTAACTTCTTTCCTTAGAACTAAATGAAGAAATTCCATTTTTAGTCGCTTGTCCACCAATGTCTAATTGATGAACACTGCCTCACACTTACTTGTACATTGGTTCTGTTTATTGTCAGGCGATTTTTTTTCAGCCTAGGGAAACCTGTTGTGCATTGAAAAAATATGAATTTCTCTCTCTCTCTCTCTCTCTCTCTCTCTCTCTCTCTCTCTCTCTCTCTCTCTCTCTCCCTCCCTCTCTTCTTAGTTCAGGTATACCTGAAGAGTCATGAGAAAATTCTTTGACCCAGTCAGAGATTTTCATAATACAAAAATTCAAAATTTTAACTCATTTTGTCTAACTATTCAAGAAAGTCACCTAACTATAATCTAAATACCATATAAGAAATATCACGTACTCGGAAAAAACTGACGTTGTGAGAACTATAAAATGGGTTAAAACGTTTGATCGTGACTTACAAAGCCCATAAATAAAAAAATAAAAAATCACACTGAAGTTCTAAGAACTATATCGTGGGTAAAAAAAATTCTGCCCGTGACTGTACATAAACTCTTTAGCAGAGAAATTATTACCCACAACATCTGGGTCCGTCTGCAACATTCATTTTTTATTGTCATGAATTTTACCCATCACTCTAAATTTACATGATATTCTCTGTTTCTATTCATCATCGTGTTGCCTAATCTTGCATTTGTGTCTCAGGACACCACTACTTGTTTGGGGCACATCAGGAACTGTTCCGCCTACTATGGTACCGGGGAGTCACGTGGCATCTTTCTTGCTTCTTGCTTCTTGCTTCTTGCTTCTTGCTTCTTGCTTCTTGCACCTGACATCCTACTTGCTCCTTCTTGCTCTCCTGTTATTTTCAGGATTTTTTTTTCTT
>NC_134797.1:45407971-45415471 GCF_046742065.1 Oratosquilla oratoria | reverse complement strand
AAGGAGGAAGGGATGAAATGAGTCTACGGAAATAATGGAATACTGTGTGGCTCTGGTCCGTAGGGGTGCCCCTAAGGCCCCTAAAATATCTACTGAATGAAACAGGCGATGTCCAAATTGGATATGGGGAACCCGTTTGAGTTGGAGCGTGCGTCTTGGAACTAAAGGGAGTATCACTGCGTCGACACTTGAGAGTTCGTTTGAGTAAAAACGACTTCGGGTACAACATTTTATTTACAAAATATTTAGATATTAGTTTATTTTTCCGTCATGTATAACAAAGCTGAATGAGGAAATAAATTACAATCTTATGCGAATGTTAGACGTACTGTTGAAATGTTCTTAGAGGAGTCTAGGTTTCTTTTAAGCGAAGTCATATTCTAGTTATTCAAACGGAGGGTGGAAGAATAGCCCAGTGTGATAGCCCCCAGGATATGGGAATCGAAATAATCATATATCGGTGCCAGAGGAACATGGGTTTCAATCCTTGTCCTCAGCTGAATAAAAGCATATGGTGGCAGAAATGACAAGTACCAATATCCTTTTTTTTCATTACTGATCTGACAGAGCTGATTTTTTTTATTTACCCTTCCACTATGGGCAGAGCATTCACGTAAATAAGATCACCTGTTGGTAGCCAGAATAAAACTACTCAAGTCGTCTCACTCAAAGAAAAGATTCATAGGAAAGTTTAAGAATTTTTACCAACCCTGTAGCGAGCTCTGAAACAATTTTCTGTTTAAGAGATGAGATAACTTTATGGATAGCAATGACAGGTGGTAATGGACATGGAACTGCCTAGTGTAGGGCTTCTGGTCTCTTGTAGTCTCCTTCATTCTTATGTTCTTACGTGCCAGGGTCTGTGGCGCGTATTTGGAGTTCCCCGGTATTCGCAAAGTGTCCGGGGTTGAGTAATGCTCCGCATTTGAAACAGATATCGAAGAGAAGGGACCGACTTCTGAGACTCGATACCCCATAGACTTTCTCCTCGAACTGTATGTGGGAACTGTGCTCTAAGTTATTAGAGGGCAACCCACACCTACCCACCTTGACCGTTTTAAGAGAGAAAGGAATAACAATACAGACGCACACACACACACACACACACACACACACACACACACACACACACACACACACACACACACACACACACACACACACACACACACACACACACACACACACACACACACACACACACACACCAGCTCTTTCCAAATGAACATACGAACAAAGATTATCGAAATTGGAACTATCAACATTGGAGCAGAGAAGAGAAAGAGGTGATCTACTGACTATATTTAGAATCATGAAAGGAATGGAAATCCTTGATAGGAATGATTTATTAAAAAAGGACAATGAAAAAACAAGAGGTAAAAAAAGTTAAAAAGGATAACTATAGAATAGATCGGGAAAAGAATGGCTTCCCACACAGAGTGCTGGATATCTGGAATAACTTAGATAAAGAAACAGTGTGTGCAAATACTATTCAATATTTTAAGAAAAAAACTTGAAGCTGAAAGATACAAAGACGGGTCACCGCGAGCATAGCTCCCTTCCCGTGTAATACAACTAGGTAAACACACACACACACACACACACACACACACACACACACACACACACACACACACACACACACACACACACACACACACACACACACACACACACACACACACTGTGGCGCAGTGGTAGAATTAACGACTACCACTACGGCGGTCCGGGTTCTAATCCCGCCCAGGGTTAAAATAATTTCAGTATCGCTGCGCTGCGGGTCGTTACTCCAACTTTCGTGGGCGGGGAGTTAGGGGTGTGTGTGCAAGTATGGTCACAGCATTACCCATAGATCGGTCATATATGAGCTTTGAGCACTCTTCCGGGAGGGAAATAGCTGTCGATCACGAGTCCAACACGTGATCCAAGACCATGGTGAATCACACGGACACGCACACACAGAAACCCATTTATATAGTGAAGAAGAAGACAGAAAATTATTTCTTAGACCTATATGTGATGTGCTCCTTATTGAAGAATTGACAACTTCAAACAAACTCTCTAGAGTTTAGAGATTTCTTAGACATGTGAATGATGTATTTTATATCGAAATTTTGACAATCTTCGTTTGTGCCATCTTTTTAGATCTTAGATTATTTTTGTTACATTTGATTGATGTATTATTATCAAAGCTATGATACATTGCATTAACAACGAGTTATTATTAAAAACGTCCTTTCCTTTTAATGGAATAGGAAGTTTGAGAGACGAAACTGGAGAACGGAGGACATTTTCCGTGAAACGTGAGAGATGAGGAAAAGGATGAGGAAGAGGAGGAAGAAGATGAAGAGGAAGAGGAAGAGGATACAAGCAACATCTCACTCGAGACCTTACGAACCTAGAGCTCGTTGCAGATGTCACTCCCTTGCACAACACGACTCAAACCCCCACCTCCGCGACCTTGGATGGTTGGAAGTTGTCACTCGGGCTAGATCGCGAAGGAGCGAGTTCGTGAAACAACAGGTTTCGCGAAAGAAGGAGTTTCGTGTTTCATTAGTGGTTCTCTATCTGGGGTCGCGAACTCCTAAGAGGTTATAGAGTCCTTCAATCAGGACCACAAACCCAGAACTAGTTGGGTTCAGTGGATGCAAAGCGATTAAATTCAGTGTCTGAAGTAGTTTTCTCAAGGAGGCTAAAGAACAGCATTCCATGAGCATTGGGGTTACGTGGGTGGTAAATATACATTTGCAACCAGTGACATCGGGGAAATGTCCCATATAGGGAACTAACTATCCTATAACTGTTATACAGTTATTATTTCAGGATACTTTAGTGGCATCCATATGGATGAGGGGCCGAACTTATAAAAGACCCTAACCCTAATTTATCAAAGATTCTAAATCTAATGGCGGATATTTTACCTAAATCCCTATGTCGGCGACCTAAATGTTTATGTCTAGACATAACCTCGACATTATGGACAGCTGATTTAGGTAAAATCTAGGGGTTAGGATCTTTTATAAATTCGCCCACAGTCACATAGCATTACTCTAAAGACCTCTAGTCATAAAAGAATTTTGAAAAAAAAAAATCTCTCCTTCCCTGTCTACTATTGCCCTCCTGAAGTCTCTCTTTGATCACTTTTATGTCTCCATCTCTTCGTTACGATATCGTCCCCCTAGGATAGAAGCGCTGGTTACTGATGAACAATGGGGAAGTGACAGGAGGATTAACTACACTTTGATTTGGTTACAGGGAGGGAGAGAGAGAGAGAGAGAGAGAGAGAGAGAGAGAGAGAGAGAGAGAGAGAGAGAGAGAGAGAGAGAGAGAGAGAGAGAGAGAGAGTGAGAGAGAGAAAGAGGGAGGGAGGAAGGAAAAAGAACCCATAAAAAAAAGAAATAATAATAATTTTATTCTGGCTAACAACAGCCGATTTTATTCATCTGTATGGATATAAAAAAAATTCAGTGAAGATCAACGCAATATTCATGATCATCTCTCCTCCTCCACCTCCTCCTCCTCCTCCTCCTACCATCGTATTCTCACACAATGGAAGTGTCTATAAGCGTGAGAAAGGGGAGTTTGTCGCCCTATGGACTGGTTCGAAGAATTTGTTTGTGATCCAGTGGGGAGAGAGAGAGAGAGAGAGAGAGAGAGAGAGAGAGAGAGAGAGAGAGAGAGAGAGAGAGAGAGAGAGAGAGAGAGAGAGAGAGAGAGAGAGAGAGAGAGAGAGAGAGAGAGAGAGAGAGAGAGAGAGAGAGAGAGAGAGAGAGAGAGAGAGAGAGAGAGAGAGAGAGAGAGAGAGAGAGAGAGAGAGAGAGAGAGAGAGAGAGAGAGAGAGAGAGAGAGAGAGAAAGAGAAAGAGAGAAAGAGAGGAGCTGACTGTAGCTTCCGGGATTCTCGCAATAGCAAACCATAAGGCTATGCTGGCGGCCTTCTTCTCAAATGTCAGTAAGATCAGTTCCTTGTAGTGCCCTCATCTTGTAGGAATCAGTTTTCTTTCGTTCTTTCTCTTTCATTTCTTATTTTTCGTCTTTCTTCCAGTCTTTCTTTCTTTCCATCTTTTTTCGTTCAATTATTTTTATATTTTTTATTGTTTGGTTTCTTTTCTTTCTCCCTTTCTTTCTCTCTCCCTTTCTCTCTCTCCCTCTCTACTTTTCTTTCTTTCAGTCTTTCTCCTTTCTTCCTTTTTAATTTCTTTCTTTCTTTCTTTCCGTCTTTCTTTCTCTCTCTTATTTCTATTTCTTTTATTGTTTCCTCTCTTTTCTCTCTCTTTTTATCTCTCATCTTCTCTCTCTCTCTTTTTCTTTCTTTCTCTCTTCTTCCTTTCTTCCTTTCCTTTTTATCACTCTTTCTGTCCTCCTTTCCTTTGTCCTTCTTTTCTTTCTTTCTTTATTGCCTACTTTCTTCCTTTTCTTCTTTTCTTTCATTTTTCTTTCTCTCCCTCTACCTTCCTCTCTCTCTCCTTTATTTCTTCTGTTTTTATTATATATCGTGATTACCCCCCTACCCCTCCCCCCTCCTCCTCCCCCACCACACCAACTTGACAAACTGCCTTCATGATAATCTCAAGCTTAGGACCTGTTCACACAAGCGGTCTGAACCGCGCGGAAACCGCGACGTTACCACATAGTCGAGGAAAAACTATATTGTATGTGAACGTCTCCATTGACTTGCATTGTAACTTAACCGCGGTAGTTCAAATCGCTAATGTGAACAGGATCTTATGGTCGTTGATCATCGGCTTCAAGTTGAAATAATTAATAAAGTAAAATTTGTACATTTTCGAATATAAATAAATTATAATTCCTCATGGGCCTTTATCAGGAACCATCTTTTGGATATCGATTTTGTCTTGTTTAATCATACATATATTTTTGTTTTATCGTTTAATTTTACTTACATGTTTAATTGTTTTTAATCTATTAATTAATTTATCTATTCATTTGCTTATTTTTGTTAATTTGGTATTTATTATATGTTTATCAATTAATCAATTTATTTATTTATCTATACATCTTTGTTCATTATTTTTTATCATTCACTTTTATTCCTTGTTCATTTATTTATTCATTCATTCATTTATCTGTTTAATCTATTTATCTATTTATTATTTTTTTACTTATTTATATGGGAAAGGTGATTTGAAAAGGTGTGTGTGTGTGTGTGTGTGTGTGTGTGTGTGTGTGTGTGTGTGTGTGTGTGTGTGTGTGTGTGTGTGTGTGTGTGTGTGTGTGTGTGTGTGTGTGTGTGTGTCTGTGTGTGTGTGTGTGTCTGTGTGTGTGTGTATGTGTGTGTGTGTGTGTGTGGTGTACGTTCTGACTCAACCATCCCCCACATAAATGAGAAAGGGCATTTAGTATATATAGTAAATAAATAATCCCACCTAATGTTACATGAAGTTGTCTAATTCGAAAGTTGTCTTCCTCTCATTAGAAGGTTATGTACAAATATTTCTATTTATCTAATTCAATTAAAAGATTATACTCCTCAAAAAGGAAAATTCAGAAGATTTATATTTTTTTCTTATCTTAATTTCTTTCCTTTGCTGAAAAGAATTGCCTGATATTGGTAAGAAAAATAAAATAATCTGAAACATTACGATGCATAGTTGAAAGCTTTGAAAGCGACTTGACGCGGTGATGACGTCATGTCGTCTGTGTCAATGTTTATTTACATCAGATGCATTCGATAAATAAAGAATAAGTTTCTCTAACACTTTTGCTATTTGGCAATTGATTTTTAGTGAATATTTCGAACCATACTAAGATGGTTGGTACTGCATAGAACTATATACTTTTTCTTACAAATCCGCGTGTATATATATATGTAAAAAAGAATGTCGGAATTATAGCCAAGAAGCTAGATACACGTACACAAAAAAAAAATTGTCTCACTTTTCTAATACAAATAGTAACATTTGCAACATTACTTTCTTTCTAGTAAAAAACAAATATATTCTTCCTTTCACAGAATAATAAAGCCTTTTCTAGATCGATATCACAAATGATAAAATAACAACAAAAGTTTATTAATCATGATACTTAAATTTTCTATGGTCGTGGAATAAACCACACTAATGTCTCTTTTGGTTATATTCTTAAATTCTCGGTGATTGCTAGTCATAAAATATAGATTTTACTTTTCTTTCTCTGTAAATTGAGAGATATTTTTCATCACTTCCGAATGTCAAGCAAGAAAATTTTAGAAATATTTTCACATTTTTATAAAAAGAATAAACGACTAGAAAGAAAAGAGAGGAACAGATAAGAAGGAAGAGAGAGAGAGAAGAGAGAGAGAGAAGAGAGAAGAGAAAGAGAGAGAGAGAGAGAGAGAGAGAGAGAGAGAGAGAGAGAGAGAGAGAGAGAGAGAGAGAGAGAGAGAGAGAGAGAGAGAGAGAGAGAGAGAGAGAGAGAGAGAGAGAGAGAGAGAGAGAGAGAGAGAGAGGAGAGAGAGAGAGAGAGAGAGAGAGAGAGAGAGAAGAGAGAGAGAGAGAGAGAGAGAGAGAGAGAGAGAGAGAGAGAGAGAGAGAGAGAGAGAGAGAGAGAGAGAGAGAGAGAGAGAGAGAGAGAGGAAGACATCGTTACTCTTAATACACTACAGCTGACGAAGCCCTACCCTCCACCACCTCCACCTCCCCCTCCACCTCCTCCACCTCCCCCTCCACCACAGTCGAGTTACTTGTGCTCCTTCCATCTCAGAATGCTCCCACTTCCACATATCCACCTCCATAGATCGCACTCCCTCAGCACTCCCTCAGCACTCCCCTTTTCCCTTCTTAAGGGAGTATCACACTGGGCTTCCACGAACTTCATCAGCACCGACGACCGTCGAGAGTTCGTTTGAGTAAAAACGACTTCGGTTACAATATTTTCTTTTTCAATTTTCCAAATATCAAATTATGTTTCCGTCATGCATGAACTAAGAGATTGCAAACCTATACGAATTTTAGACATACAGTTGAAATGTTCTTAAAGAAGTCTAGATTTATTTAAGCGAAGTCATATTCTAGTTATTCAAATGGAGGTTGGAAAATCTTAGAATTATTTTCACATTTTTCTAAAAAGAATAAACGACTAGAAAGGAAAGAGAGGAACAGATAAGAAGGAAGAGAGAGAAAAGGAGAAAGAGTGAGAGAAAAGAGAGAGAGAGAGAAGAGAGAGAGAGAGAGAGAGAGAGAGAGAGAGAGAGAGAGAGAGAGAGAGAGAGAGAGAGAGAGAGAGAGAGAGAGAGAGAGAGAGAGAGATCGTCTATTCCTTTCCCTCCTCCTCCATTCCCCTCCCTTCATCTTCCCTCTTTTTTGTTCTTCTTATTTCCTCTTTTCTCTCTCTACCATTCATTCTTCTTCCATCTCTCTCCTTCCCATCTTCTTCATTTCTTTCCCTCCTCCTCCTCCCCTACTCACCCTATTCCTCGCGTCCTCTCCCCTCCTCTCTTCTCCCCTTGTCTCTCTTTACCCTCCCCTCACCTCTCATCTTCTTCCTTCCTATCTTCTCCATT
>NC_134797.1:45395471-45400471 GCF_046742065.1 Oratosquilla oratoria | reverse complement strand
GAGGAAGTGGAGGAGCAGAAGGAAGAGAAGGAGGAGAAATAAGAGGAGGGAGTGGAGGAGGAGAAGGAGGAGAAGTAGGAGTAGGAGATGGAGGAGTAGATGGAAGAATAATAAGAGTAGGAGAAGTAGGAGGAGGTGAGGAGGAGGAGGAGGAGGAAGAGGAGGAGAGGAGGAGAGGTAGGAGGAGATGGAGGAGTAGATGGAAGAATGATAAGAAGAGGGGAAGTAGGAGAAGATTAGAAGAAGGAGAAAGAGGAGGAGGAGGAAGAGGGGGGAATAGAGGAGGAGAAGGAGGAAGAAGAGATTGAAGAATGATAAGAATATAAAATATAAGAGGAGGAGGAGGAGGAGGCGGAGAAGGAGGTTACCAGGTGGAGGGTGAGGAGGAGGAGATGGGAGAGGAGAAGGAGGAGAAAGAGGAAGAGGAGGAAGAGGAGGAAGAGGAGGAGGAGGAGGAGGGGAGGAGGTGGATGGGTAGGAGTGGAATAAAGAGGAGGAGATGGAGGAGGAGAAAGAGAAGGAAGAAGTTAGGAGGGCGAGAAGGATGTGGAGGAGGTTAGAAGGAGAAGTGGAGATAGAGAAGGTGGAGGGAAAGGAGATAATGAGTGAGATGTAGGAGGAGATTAAGGAGGAGGAGGAGAAGCGGGGGTAGGGTGATGATGATGATGAGGAGGAGGAGGTGGAGGGAGGGAGGGAAGAGAAAACATTCAGGAGAAGGAGAAGAAGAAGGAGAATATGAGGATGGTGATAATTAGAAGTTGGAGGAGGAGGAGGAGGAGGAGGGGGAGAAAGAAATGAAAAAGGAGGAGGAGGAAGGGGAAGAGGAGATGGAGAAATAAGTAGATGAATGATAAGTGAATAAATAACTATATAATTAAAAAGTAAGCAAACAAATAAAATAAATAGACAAATTTAAGTAAATAGATAAATAGATGTATAAATGTATAGATAAATTGGAATATTAGATCAATAAATGATAAATGTGATAAAGAAATTAGAAGTGCTCAGTGCTCACCCATTATCATGACCTCTCCTCATAACGCATCCAATTTTGAGGCACATTTCAGGTTTTGTAGAACAGACCATCCAAGTTTTGGGAAATAAAGACGAAAAAAATCTGAAAAAATCGTAACACCCCCTTTTTGGGGACCAATTTTTTTTTTTTTTAAATTAGCTTCTTCTTAGGATTAGGGTGGTTGTGTTTGTAATTATTGTAGTTTTCGTCTCTGGAGATAGAAATGGGTAGTTTTGTTACAGGAAGAAAATATGTATTTTAACTCGTTATGTATCTAAGGCTTTGGCAATTTTGGATTGAGGAATTCCTTGTTTGTAAATTACTTGGAGAGCACTATAAATTGATCGATGTATGACGAATTTACGAAATATTTACAGAGATTTTCTTATGGAAGGATGTGGCTTTACCGTTTTGAATTTATGTTATAGATTCATTCCCTATATCTTCTTGGTCCTTACTAGTCAGTCATTAATTGTTTTGCTGCAGTTGACCTAACACGTGTCTCTCATCTTTATGTCAAGCTCTGTTTCTTATTAGTTGTGAGTAATTTTTTACTCTACCCATGGTTTTCATAGTTGTGGTAAGGATTAGTTATGTTAAAAAATGGGAAGTTTATATTCATTTGACTATGTGCTAAAACGGGAAAAAAGTGAATATAGGGTAATTCTTATTTTTACTAGGTAAAGTATTATCCATATTAGGTTTGGGTTTCATCAGACTAGGTGCCTTATTAAAGGTAAGAGTAATTGTGATGTAATTTAGCACTCAGTACATTTAGTTGGCATCATATGTATTATTTCCGTGGCTAAGATGAGTAAAAGAACTAGGACATCAACAAGTCACAGTGTCTTTGGCTTCCCACTTCCAGAACTTCCTCACTATGAGCTGCCAACAAAACAACGGGTTGGAAGATATATTCAGTGTGCAAAAGACAATAAATACCAGAGCAACAAGGATATTATTCTTGAACTATCCAAGGCCCTTGCTGAGATTTAGAAATAAGACAGTTTTCCAGTTCAACCGATCAAGAATGTTAAAACCAAATTGCTCCGATTGTTAGAAGAAGTGTCTGGTATCAAAGCAAGGAATGAATACCATTAAGGATAACAAGTTTATCTTATCATTGTATCAGCTTTCTGATATAGCAGGTTGCCAGTGTGCTAATATCTTGGCCTGCAAGAGCGAAAAAAACATGAAAGTGCCACGTCGAGAGCATGAATTTTTCACTGACCAAAGAACTGGGCGTCACATGAAAATTGGAGTGGATGTAAAAACAAGTCAAATGAAAAAAAAAAAAAGGAAAAACAAAGAAGGTTGAATTCAGGAAAGAAAAGAAGAAGAAGAATCACAAAAATAATAGGGAAGAGAAAACTACAATTTCAGATGAAGCCTTGGATGAAGAAATCTAATCATCTGACATTTCTGATGATGAATGGAAGAAAGCCTTTGGGAGAACAGAAAATAAAATCATACCAATACCAACAATTGCCATCGAAGTAGATCGGTGTTCTGTGTCAGATAGAGCTGATATTGCTATTAGTAGTGGAACCCTATTCGATTATGGTATTATAAATTCAGAAGACAACTCCCATGTAATTGACCATCAAAAAGTCTGGAGGGCACAACAAAAGTTAAGGAGGGATTTTACCGAATCTGAATGTTTGTGAGATAAGAAAATTACTATTTTGTTTTTTGATGGCAGGAGAGACGCAAAAAAAAAAAAAAAAAAAAAAATTTGTATGGAGCAAAAGAAACTCAAGATCACTATGTGCTTATAGGAGAATCAGGTACTTTCTATTTAGATCATCTAACTATTGAACGAGGAACAGGTGCAGGTACTGCAGATGGACTGATGAAATGGCTTGTTGAAAATTATATTAAAGATAATATAAAGGCAGTGGGGGCCGACAGCACGGGAACTAATACTGGCTACAAGAATGGAGTCATAAGAGGTCTGGAATGTCAATTACATCGTGCTTTACAATGGATCATCTGCAGATTGCATCTGAATGAGCTTCCTTTAAGGCACCTGTACAGGAAATATGCTGGTCCAACAGAAAATGGAACTCAATGGAAAGGACCACTTGGTAAAGCCTTATTCACCTGTGAAACTCTACCAGCTTCACCAAATGACTTTCAATTTATTGCTAAAGGAGCTCCTCTCCCAGACGCAGATGCAAATGAGCTTAGTCGGGACCAAACTTACCTGTAGGGAATTATTAGTGCTATTAGAAGTGGTATGGTTGATGATGGTCTCCTACATGTAAAACCAGGGTCAATATCTCATTAAAATGGCTCACCACTGCCAGTAGATTATGTCGATTTTATGTGGCGACAGAAAAATATAATAATGACTTGTATGTCCTCATAAGGTTTGTCGTGTGTCATTATGGGCCCATCTGGTTTCACATCAAATTTCCTCCGAAATGCAAGGGAGCTTCTAAACATCTGGAACAGACCAATCTTCTGCAAATAATTCAACCTGGGCTCATCCTGAGAACGTCCTTTTTGGTAATGCTGGCAGACGTTGATCGGAACGAAATTAGCTATTGACAGAATTAAGAAGATCAGAGAAGTTACTATGTATGAGGAAGAGATACGTGATTTCAGGCCACCAAAAATAGATAAGGCTGCTAAGAGCCTAACAGATCTACTTCCCCTTGAGGAGGAGTGGAGGACCTGCACACATCTTCAGGGTGGTTGCTCAGAGCTGCACCGCAGGTTGGAGCCACCACTTACAATTCATCTTTCTAATGCTGACCTGCAAAATATTGTCGACGAGTTACTCTCTACTGACTTTCCATGCCACTCTCAAGGTGTGGAGCGGTGTGTGCGAATGGTGACGGAAGCTTCTGACGAGTTTACAGAAAAAAGCAAGAGATGGCTACATTCGGGCGGTATTAAAATCCCATGACTTCATGCCTTCGTTTATGACAAAGTATGATTTTAATGTATCAATTGACAAATAGCATATACCAGTTAGATAATAAAAGTTGAACTCCGCACTTTTTTATTATTTTTTGTTTTAAAATCAATTATAATGTAATTAGAAACACTTATAACAACAAACCAACAAATCTGATGGTGTATATCTTTCTGGCGCGAAAAAAAAAAATAAAAAAAGGGGGTGTTCCAATTATTTAAAAAAAATCTACCTTTGACATATACGTACTCAAGTGTACAAAACCTGAAATTTGGATGTTGATTTGCTGAAATTTGTTTATCGATGCTATACCCTATTGTGTAATCTTAGCTCACTTTCCCTAAAGAACACTAGAATACTCTCTGGTTCACTGGCCCACTACCTGTGGTCCATGAACCACCTAATAGGCCACAGATTGTCTCAAGTGGGTCCACAAGTGGAAATCTAGTGGGAGTTAGTGGATGCAGAGTGGTTAATATACACTGAAGTGGTCTTCTCCTGGAGGCGAAAGAACAGCAACGCATAAGGATGGGAGATATGTACTGAGGGCTCCTTATCTATTCCTTATCAAATTCTGTTAATTTGCTCTTAGTTTTCAAGCCAAAGTTAATGACCCACTTGTGATAAAGAGTACTTTGGTCGGCAATGACCAGCGCTTCTATCCTGAGGGACAATATCGAGCCGAAGAGGTGAAGGAAATTTTTTGAGGAATGTAGCAGAAACACGGGAGATTAGACGTCAAATGTGATCAGCATTTTTTTTTTATCTATCATCAATTTATTTATTGTTTATTTGTATGATAATTAATGTATTTCCGATTTATCTATATATTCATTTATTTGTTAGTTTGTTTGACTTTTCATTTATTTGTTTACATAATAATCAATTTATTAATTAACTTAAACATTTGTTTATTTACTCAAGCTGGTAGTCAATAAAAGGGAATAAGTATCGAACCCAGGCATGTCCTAGTAGCACTGCATAAGTGAGGGGTCCTTAGTCGCCCGAACCAAATTTCTTATCTATAATCCTCAGTTCGATTCTCTCGCCCGTGTATCGTTT
>NC_134797.1:45375471-45382971 GCF_046742065.1 Oratosquilla oratoria | reverse complement strand
GGGTGCTGGGGGACTAGAGAACTAAGAAGAAGGAGGAGGAAGAGGAAGAGGAAATGTTGATGGAAAGGTCTTGTTTTGGTCTTGTGATATTTCAAGGGACCAACTAGGGGTAGGAGACGAGAAAAGGAAGATTTTTTTCCCATGTTCTTCGTTTCATAATTAATCCATAAGATATTTCATCTTTTATTATTTTTCTATTTTTATGTTTATGTCACTTCAAGCCGTATCAAATCTTGAACTACTATTCCTCCCTCCAACAAAGTTAGTATTTTCTAATGTTATTATTTCTAATGTTATGTTCACATAACAAACATTATGACGTAACGTTAAGAAACGAAATAACGTTAAGTGTCAAGACACTGATTGCTGTTGTCATTTACCAGAAATGGACAAAGTATAAGGGTTCTTCATGACAGTAACAAAAATCTTAAACGCTAAGAATATTTTCATCATCAACAACAACATTTGCTTACTTTTACGTATTTTTTCATAAATAACAAACAACACTAAAGTTATTTATGTGTACAACACCAGATCATGCGTGTAAAACACGCAGATAAATAGCTGTAGTGTTGCCTTCTTTTATGAAAAATGGTGTAAAATTGGCAAATGTTGTTTGCAGTAATTCGGTAACTTTCGTTGTTTTGTGTCTGCTGTGAAGATGCCTGTTGTCTCGAGTTTTTTTTTTAAATTTGATCAAATCATTTAGAAAATCCTAGAAATAAAATAATTTAGAAAGTCTAGAAGAAAGTCCTTAAACATGGCACAATAAACGTAACTGAACGACAAAACCTTTATTGAATGTGCAACATTTCCTTGTGAGAACCTTTATCAAATACCTAAATTAAAGTCTTGGAAAAGTTCCAATAAGAAAAAACATTGCATATTCAGTAAAGGCTTTGGTTTGAAGTGATGTTTATTCTCTGTCAAAACTGTCGACAGTTCTCATCTTCAAATAAATTCAAATATTTCAACTGGGATATCTAATCCTTACGGGGTTAATTGAGACAATTTATCAGAGACAATTAATTAACCCTTTATCGGCCAGAGAATCCTCAAAGCTGAATAAAATAAGATTCGATTAAAAAAAAGTAAAATATACCTTAAAGGGTTCACCAGCACTTCATTTTCTCTCGAAAAAATACTTAAATCAAATCAAACAATGAATCTAACAAATAATAGAATATAATTGGGATCTTAAAAGTATTCGAATATCAAACTGTAAGAAATAGTCGACCTATAGCAATCCAAATAAGTCATGTTCCGATGATGTTCAAACAAAGGTCCAAATTCTCTGAGGTTAGCCATGAATGATAATAGTAATAAAAAACGTATCTGTAAAATTATTCGACTACCAAACTGTAACATAGTTAGCCTAAATCATGAAAAAATATTTGTTCCAATAATGTTCAAATCCGAACAAGAGGCAAGTTCCAAAGTTTATTTTCATGGGGGCATTCGAAACGGTTCGAAACACGACAACTTGTATTCGACGCTGGCCAGTGTAAACATTTGTTCTTGTGCAGTTAGCAGTGTTCAAAAACAAGAAAGAATGTGGAAAAGGACTCGTGATATTCTAGGGGTGCAAGGAGTGGATATGTACGTTAAAAATGCTATAGAAGAGGTGCAACATGCATAGGTATACAGTAAGTATTTGAGCTCTATAGTATATTGGTCTAGTTTATGGCACGAATTTAGAAGTTGGGGTTTGGCAATGCGAGTTGCTCCCTCCTCCCCTTCTGTGATAAATACAACAAAATAAGTCACTATAAATGTCCAGTTGTGCACAACTACGTGATATAGCAATAGCAAAAAATAATGATTAATTTTGTAAATTATAATATATCAACCCAATATGCAATTTTCTTGGCGGAAATGAAAAACAAAAAGTTGCTAAAACAGATTTCGTAAGTAACGAGGTCGCGCCGGACGAATGGTACGCCATGTTTGTTTTGATAGATGCTGACGTCGAAGAAATGAAAGGATGATAAATTCGTCTATTCTAACCTAACCTAAACTAACCTCACCTAACCTGTATTTAGTAAATCGGTACCTGTAATTTAAAGGTCATCCGTATGATCGTCGTCGTCGTCGTGACGGATATTGGCGGCCTGTTCAATCACTCTTTCTGATTGCGAGGTATAAAGATTTCTCAGAGCTTGAAGGAATGCATGGTTTTCAGCTCCATAGCATAACACTTGATAAACGACAAGATGGCGTCCCGATCCTATGCTAGCGACTTCGTTCGTTAGCATATTTGCTTGTAGCATGGTATTCTTTTTTTTATTTCCGCCAAGAAAATCGCACATCACGTTCATGTATTATAATTTACAAAATTAATATCTAATTTTCTAATGCTATATCGCGTAGTTGTTCGCAACTGGACTAATACGTAAATCTATTTTTGCCACCGAATATTCATATTACATTAGTATGAATATATATGAAATAGTTGATAATCTATTTTGTCATGTTTAATACGGGAATGGTAGAAAAGAAAATTTCTAATCTTATGTCTAATCAATGACTGTTTGGCATCCATGAAACCAAGCCTTTTGGGTTACCAGACCAGCCTCTTACCAACCTGACCACTGATGGTATAAAAGGATTACAGCCTCGTACGATAATTGTATGTAGGGATTTGATGCTGTTCGAAACTGCGATCAGAACATCTGTTTTACTCAACCCCTCGACTCCACGGTTGGGGACAGGTTGGAGTTGCCAAATAGCTATTACTTATTAGCGTTGTATAGTAATGATTTATAATTCTTATTGGTATCGATTGTGAATGTATTAAGGTGTCTTCAAGAAATCAAATGACAGTGATCATCAAACAGTCAAAGTATACTCCTTTTTTTACTTAAAAAAGATATTGCTTCAAATTCGAAAACAATGAAAAAGATTTAAAGATACAGTCAATGGAAATGACTACATTCATACACTGATATCGTCTGTGCCAAAATATTAGATCTTTTTTTTATCTTTGTCGTCCATCATTTGAAGTTTGTTTGCATTAATATCCAAACGGGGTCCAAAACTGCACATTTTATCGGGGTAACAATTTCGGTGCGTTATAATGCTGAGTATACTCGTACATAGCCCCAGTTAGGAATAAATCAACTCATTCAAAGAAATTCTCACTCATGTCCTCTAAATGAAAAAGTAAAAAGAAGAAAAAGGCATTACTGTGATTGGTTGGGCTTATGTCGTAATCTATTTAGAAAATATGTGCAATGTGATTAATGAAATAGCGTTAATGAAATAGTGGAGTAAAGACTGTTTGAATATATTTGGAATTTACTAAGATTATCACACTAATTTTGAAGTATTTGTTATATAAAAGTAAGCTATTTCTAAGCTCCTTTTTCTCCTAAAATCAAACTTGAATAGGATAACGATGCAAATACTTCGTAACCGTTCAACTCTGGTATTGATAACAGCACCGAGCGAAAATGTTCATCTAATAAATGAATTGTAAAGAGTAATGATATCTTGTACAAATTGTAGGGTAGATGACATGTTTGGTGTGTGAAGAACACTTATGTTTCAAGATGTGCAACACATTTGAGGAAAAAAAAATAGTTGTTGCACAGATGAAAAATCAACTGGAAGCTCCTCTGTAAATATTTTAGTTGTTTGTGCTTTGGGAATGCTCTTTCCCCACTTCTCTTTGTTCTAAACATACCCTTACTTTCTGGGGCTCCCCAGTTATCTCTATAAATCGGTATTTTTTTTTTAAGTTATTGGAAATAATCATAGGTGACCAATTTGACCACCTTTATTGGCCAGTTTTTTAGAGTTTAAAATCTATCTTTTTCTCATTCATGTCCTTATAGATTATCTAGGTCCCTGAGTTCAGATATACACTGTTATCTAACAGTGAATTAAACTTAAACAAGTATATTTATTCTTTATTTATAAGAATACATCTCAGAGATGGAAAGAGAAAACAATTTATACAAAATTGGGCCTCCCATAAGAAAGTCATCGTGCAACTTTTCATTTACAGTATACGTAGTATTTTGAAACAAATGAGACTTAGTCTCATTTCAGATACTGAAATTTGAACATGTAGCAGGAAATAAGTATTGAAATAAGGGGTCCAGGTGACGGGAGTATAAACTCTGTCGCCAGCCAGTTGGACCAAGGGCATGGTTCATTGAATTCGACGCTACGAAGTCCTGCAGAACGCCACCTTGGCGAAGCGGGAGTTTTTAAAGAAAAGATAATTGAAAATAAACCTTACAATAACTGAGAAATAGGTTACAAAGAGTAGAAGGGATTTCAGTTAAAAAATGGGAAGCATTAATCTATGTAGACGAGATAGAAGCATCACTACATAATAAAAACGATACCTCCAGGTTCTTGAAGAGGGTGGCTATCCATTTAACATTTCTCTGGTTTCTCTCATGACATACTGAAATCTATTCCATTTGATATTCCACTTCTACCCAACAACAGTGGCTCTATCTACTCCATTTTTCCTTGTATCAACTTCAAACAGAAGTATTAGATACTTTTTTGTATTGAAATAAAAAGAATCAGCCCTTTTTGAATCAAAATGTTTATGATTCATTGATTGTGGCAGTGACGGGTAAAAGTGCCATATTTCAGTGCCTAAAGATTTGCCTTTGTCACTGCGTATCTCTAGATATTTGTGTGAAAGTTTCTTTTCCTTTTCAACTTATTACCTCTCTCTTACTCGGTTTGTGGTAACATTCCTTTTCAAAGTTTTGCAACGTTCAACCAAAGATTTCTAAATCGTTCGTTTATCTAGCTCGATAAATATATACATATATATCAAAGATATACTTGAAATTACGTTAGGATTGGTATTCATATCTACAGCATCTACATCTTGCTTCACTTTTCTAAGTTTATGATTTGCAATTGTAATTATAAGTACAACACTCTCGTGTTATGATACCTCCCTCTGTTAGGTTTCTAAGTTACTGCAGTGCAGTGAGGGATGTTTGCAGAGCGACTTGACGTCATTGCTGCTGAGATTATTGTCCTCGCAAACACTGCTGACTTGGTGGCTTTGTTATGTCCTTGACTTGATTTCTGAGTGCTGCGACTGCGTGCATCATCGACGTGACTTCGTATCTACAGCAGCTATCATCTAATCCAGGGGTTCTCAACCTGTTTCCTCACGTAGCCCCTATACCTATGTGTTACTGTTCATTAACCTCCTAAAGAAGACAATTTGAATACTGAATTTAATCGCTCTGCACCCCACTACCTCCCACTAAATTTTGTTTATTGGATCCACTTATGAGACTCTGTCGTTCATTAGGTGGTCCATGGGCCACAGGTTGAGGACCGCTGATTAGAATTATAGAATTATTCTAATCTGTATCCTGACTTGCTGCGTGACTGGAGATTCTCACGTGCGTGTGCATTTTTTTTTCTTTTTGTTATTTCGCAGCTGTAATCGCCTTATCTAGGTGCTATGTATATTTATTTATTACGCTGTTACACTCGATCTATTCCGTTTAAGTGTTTCTGACCATCTGCCTAAGCTCTTTTGGTGTAGGAACTTCCTATCGAACTGAACCAGATGATAATATTTTGTTCCAAGATGGGACACGGTGACAATCATATTCCCCATTTCCCTTTTATTCAGAACTGAAAATAAAACCGACTCTAAGAGTCTGGGTACATATTTACCAAGTTAATTAATTTTCTACTTTAACCGTTTAGCCCTGTTCACACGAGAAAAACACTGTCTGCAGACATAAGTGAGAGTTATTTTGGTGATGCTCGTCGTCTTTGTAAACGGACACGAGCATGTTGCTAGGTTGTCTGCAACAGACAAATGTGGCACGTTTGTCACTGAGAACAATATTCTCGCTTTTGTCAGAAGACATTGTATGCTCCTTTGGTGAACATAGTTTTTATTCTTCACCAGTGGCCTTGTGAAGCGGATTTCTTTTCCCACTGATTACGAATCAATCAGTAGCCACGACGCTGGACAATCTCCTGCTGGATTTTCTGGTCCTAAATATTTGCTTAAGACGAAGTGGTAAGAAGACGACAATCATTGAATCCGCTAACAGTCTACTGGACTAGTTAGATTTCTAGGCTTCGCTGCTTTCAGAACAAACTTTAGTCCTTGACTTGTAGACTTCATTATTATGATTTATTAATATTAACAAACTAGACCATATAATTTATGTAATTCTGTATTAATGGAAAACTTTAAAAGATTTATGATTTTACACAAAGTTAGTAATAGGGTTACTAAGTGTTGAAGACGTCACAGAATGAGACGTTGAAAGCTGAGTGGGTGGGTTTGTATATAATATACTGTATATCCACAAGGTTATTTTCAGTATACGAATGCCAAGTCAGACCAGCATTTACTCGATAAGTTAAGAAAACGTCGACATATATTTTACGGTTTAATAAAGACATGATAGTTAAGAAAGTTTTCATTTTCCTTTAACCTGGAGCTAGAAATGGAACTATATACGCATATATTTTAATGATATAAAATTTCGCCACCCATTGATTAATAAAATCTACTCGTGGGTCACCCAAATCTATATAGTTTGCTGAATGTCATATCATGTTGACATTCCCAGTAATAAACAGGCCGACAAGGCAACTCGAGAAGCGGTATCAATCTACTGCGATGACTTCAACCAGCTGCCTGCAATAGTCTAATATCCTGTTCTCCCTTACGCAAAACAAAATGTGACAAAAAACGCTAGAGGAAGCATAAAAATAAAGTAAAATAAAACAAAACAAATAAAATAAAATAATCTAACCGACGTTTATGAGACATCATTGCTTTTAACCCGGGCAGTGGGCGGGAGACAGTGGTGACCCTTCATCTACAAGGATCTAAGATAAAAGAAAAAACAGATGGGAATGGGTTTGGAATGAACCCATGCTTTGGCTGGCCACCACCTTTACAAATGGTAAGAAGCCATTGGTACATACCTAGATAGACTAAAGGGATTAAAAAGGAGACAATCTCGTCTCACACATAGCCATATCATGATTAGGGACGATCCTTCCACCTCCCCATGTGATGCCTCCTTACAATATCATATATCTTACTGGAATGCCCAAATCTTATGGCTTCTTACAACGCGCTGGTGGCGTAAGCGGAAGCGTGCTGGTCTCGTATTCTCTCCGTTGTGTGTTCGAATCCCACCCGTCTCTCAGATTCCCAATAGTGACTGTGTGATACCTATTCCCCAACAGTCCCTTTAAGAGCATAGGACAAAGGTGACGGCTTCGGCCGCAGGTACTCAGTACCTCCTGGTGTAGGCTCGTCACCATTTACGAATACTGGAAAGTAGGATGGCGGATGAAGAACATAAGAATGAAGGAGACTGCAAGAGACCATAAGGTCTACACTAGGCATCTCCGTATCCAGCTGAGACAGCTTTTCAGACCTAATGAGTTCTACACAGGCAGCTGCACAGGGGAGTTATTTATTTCTTCACAGCTGTGGCAAAAATGTTTTTTGTGAAATTTCCGAGACTC
>NC_134797.1:45347971-45370471 GCF_046742065.1 Oratosquilla oratoria | reverse complement strand
TGTGTTGTAGAATTCGAATAAGTTAGTCACGCAAGAACGTTTCCGTCTGAAACCATGCTGGCTATCATTTATCAAACGGTTACTTTCTAAATGATATTCGATAGCATCTCTGATGATAGTTTCCATTATTTTTCCTACGATTGAAGTCAAACTTATAGGCCTATAGTTATTTGGTTTCTTTTTGTCACCTTTTTTGAATATGGGAGTAACGTTAGCTAGCTTACATTCTCTTGGGACATCTCTCTCTCTCTCTCTCTCTCTTCGTGTGTGTGTGTCTGTCTCTCTCTGTGCCTCTCCCTTTCCCTCTCCCTTTCCCTCTCCCTCTCCCTCTCCCTCTCCCTCTCCCTCTCCCTTTCCCTTTCCCTTTCCCTCTCCCTCTCCCTCTCCCTCTCCCTCTCCATCTTCTTCTCCCTCTCTCTCCCTCTCTCTCCTCTCTCTCTCTCTTCCTCTCTCTCTCTCTCTTCTCTCTCTCTCTCTCTCTCTCTCTCTCTCTCTCTCTCTCTCTCTCTCTCTCTCTCTCTCTCTCTCTCTCTCTCTCTCTTCCTCTCTCTCTCTCTCTCTCTCTCTCTCTCTCCTCTCTCTCTCTCTCTCTTAATCTCCTCTCTCTTCTCTCTCTCTCTCTCTCTCTCTCTCTCTCTCTCTCTCTCTCTCTCTCTCTCTCTCTCTCTCTCTCTCTCTCTCTCTCTCTCTCTCTCTTTCTCTTCCCCCTCTCTCTTTCCCCCTCTCTCTTCCCCCCTCTCTCTCACTCTCTCCCGCTCTCTCTCTTTCTCTCTCTCTCTCTCTCTCTCTCTCTCTCTCTCTCTCTCTCTCTCTCATTCTCTCTTTCTAATTTCCAAGGTTTTGCATTCCTTTCAATTGAATTTCTTCTTTGTTTAGCAATATTCACACTTTTGTTATTTCATGATCTATGCGTCATCAGCAAATAAGTTTGTGTGTGCACGCGTACACACACTAATGAAAGGAAATTATTCACAGATATTCCAACTAGTGGTCACGATAGTGCAATAGTTATTCCATCAGAGAAGTTCTCATCTGAACCTTTATACTATTTTGTATAATCAACTTGCAACTCTTAAGAAAAAAATATGGGACCATACGTGGACTAATTTTGATTGCGTCGTATCATAATATAATTATTCAAACAAAAGATAGTTTGTCCGAACTCTTCTTCATATTTAGTAACTTTACCGCATCGTATTTAATCACATCATCTAAGTCTATGAGCTAGAAAAGTGTAGTTGTGTCATCGCCAGACTTTCTTGCCTTTGCGAACCGACCACTCAGGACTAAGCAGCGACATGACGTAGAGAGCATTAACCAATGGGATCGAAGAGTTACAGTCGACGCCTCTGACGCAAGCGGAAGTTCATTTCAGTGTGGATTTATCTTCAAATTGTGATTTTTGATATATGGATTACGGTGACGATAAAGTAATAAATAATTTGGTGAATGATTTTTTATTGTCTTTAATAATAAAATAGATATTTTTGGAAGCTTCATGTGTATTGAGCAATACCTGCTTGAAGGGCGCAACATATCCAACACTTTCCCGCCAACTGACGCCTACCATCTGTTGCTATACTTTCTCGTGTTGGAAAATATATCACACCCACTCACCAGCACCTTGGCTTCTGGGAAGTTTGTAACATTTGGGATGGCTTCCAAAGAAAACGCAAAGAACATTCTAATGAGATGACAAGTTAAAAAACTGTGGGCTGTGACATAACCAAAGAGAACAGACAAAAGAACGAAAATCATCTTTTCGTAAATATATCTGAACGAATGTCGACTATTTAGGGAGAACTGAGCTAAACTTTATGGATCATGAGCGAAAACTTGAGGAGACGAAAACTATCGATTTGTTAATCGCATATTGAGATACACTTAGGTATGCAAAACATAATCAAATTTACACAACGTTTTGAAGGCAGAAGGAATGGTCAAATATTGCCAAGATAGAAAGTTACCTCGCCAATTACTGTAAATAAATGTCTTAATTTTTGAAAATGCTTCTATAAAAAATATAATCAAATGCATAAAAGAAATATCTATATTCGAAAGCATAAGTACAAATAGTCGCATATACATTTCCTTGTTTGAGGTAACTTTTTTGTATGTATGTATGTATGTATGTATGTATGTATGTATGTATGTATGTATGTATGTATATATATATATATATGTATGTATTAATGTATGTATATATATATATATATGTGTGTGTGTGTGTGTGTGTGTGTGTGTGTGTGTGTGTGTGTGTGTGTGTGTCCGCGCGTGTGTGTGTGTGCGTGTGGGTGTGTTCGTCTTTGTCTCTCTCTCTTCCTTCCTCTCTCTTCCTTTCTTTCTTCCTTTCTCTCTCTTCCATTCTCTCTCTCTTCCTTTCCGTCTCTTTCTCTCTTCCTTTCTCTCTCTTCCTCTCTCTCTTGCTCTCTCTTCCTCTCTTCCTTTATCTTTCTCATTCTCTTCCCCTCTCCCTCTCTCTCGCTCTTTCTCCCTCTCCCTCTCTCTATTTCTCTTTCTCTTTGTACAACTGTCTTCTTTGGTTCTGAACTCAAGTCAAACCCGAGGTCCTGTTTTTCGACGCGCGCGCCCCCCAGTCCAAGTCGCTCACTCGGAGCCCTAAGGCCGCTCGCTGACTTCGAGTCTCAACAGAGGAACGAACGGGTCGCTTTCCTCCAATGACGTCATTCAGTCCCACGGGCCAGAGTGACGTCATTTTCTACAGGGAGGAAAAAATAGATATACAAATACAAAAAAAAATATATATATACAAATAAAAATAGGTCAAGAAATAGATACAGATAAACTCTAATAAATTGACGAAAATAAAGAAAAGATCGATGAAAAATGAATAAACAAATTAAGAAAAGATCATCAAAAAGGTACAAACGAGTATAAACGAATAGATGAATATAAGGAAAAACCTTAGATAAACGAATAAATACATTATAACACCGCTGGAACTATTTGGTGTAGCAAGGAATCATCGGTCGCAGACGGAGAGAGAGAGAGGGAGAGAGAGGGAGAGAGAGAGGGAGAAAAAGAGAGGGAGAAAGAGAGAGAGAAAGAGAGAGAAAGAGAAAGAGAGAGGGAGAAAAAGAGAGAGGGAGAAAGAGAGAGAGAAAAAAAGAGAGAGGGAGAAAGAGAGAGAGAGGGAGAGAGAGAGAGAGAGAGAGAGAGAGAGAGAGAGAGAGAGAGAGAGAGAGAGAGAGAGAGAGAGAGAGAGAGGAAGAAAGAGAGAGGGAGAAAGAGAGAGAGAAAGAGAGAGAGGGAGAAAGAGAGAGAGGGAGAAATAGAGAGAGAGGGAGAAAGAGAGGAGGGAGAAATAGAGAGAGAGGGAGAAATAGAGAGAGTGAGAAATAGAGAGAGAGTGAGAAATAGAGAGAGTGAGAAATAGAGAGTGAGAGAGTGAGAAAGAGAGAGAGAGAGAGAGAGAGAGAGAGAGAGAGAGAGAGAGGGAGAGCGAGAGAGAGAGAGAGGGAGAGCGAGAGAGAGAGAGAGAGAGAGAGAGAGAGAGAGAGAGAGAGAGAGAGAGAGAGAGAGAGAGAGAGAGAGAGAGAGAGAGAGAGAGAGAGAGAGAGAGAGAGAGAGAGAGAGAGAGAGAGAGAGAGAGAGAGCGCAGATCCGATCCGATGCAGACGGAGCACATTTCTCTTGCTGCCGCACCCAATTGCGAATCTGTTCATTGCCACGATAGACCATGAAGGCCGACACGAGATCTCTTGATCCCCATCGAGGTTACATGAAAAATGAATAAATGGATTTATGAATCAATGAATCAACGAATCAGTGAACCAATGAATCAGTTAATGAATTAATGAATCAACGAATCAATGAATCAGTTAATGAATCAATTATTCAACGATTCAATGAATCAGTGAATCAACGAATCGGTGAATCAACGAATAAATGATTCAACGATTCGATGAATCAACGAATCAAGGACTCAACGAATCAATGATTCAATGAATTAACGAATCAGTGAATCAACGAATCTATGATTCAATGATTCGATGAATCAACGAATCAATGATTCAACGAATCAATGAATCAACGATTCAACGATTAAACGATTCAATGAATGAATCAACCAACGAACCAACGAATCAACGAATCAATGCGTCAACGATTCAACGATTCAGTGAATCAATTAATGAATCAACGAATTAGCTATTCAACGATTCAACTAAACTAATCAACGAATCAACGAATGAATGAATCAACGAATCGGTGAATCAACGAATCGGTGAATCAACGAATCGGTGAATCAACGAATCTATGATTCGATGATTCGATGATTCGATGAATCAACGAATCAATGATTCAACGAATCAACGATTCAATGATTCAATGATTCAACGATTTAATTATTCAATGAATGAATCAATGAACTAACGAACCAACGAATCAACGAATCAACGAATCAACGATTCAACAATTAAACGAATCAACGATTCAGTGATTCAGTGAATCAGTGAAACAATGAATCAATGAATGAACGATTCAACGAATCACTGAATCACTGAATCACTGAATCGACGATTCAACGATTCAATGATTCAACGATTCAGCGATTCAATGAATCATTGAGTCAATGAATCAATGAATCAACGAATCAATAAGTAAACGATTAAATGAATAAATTGATAATTTCTTTTATCTGAAAGTGTGTTTAGTTTTCATTTTAATGTACAGCTATGTCGTCTTACTCTAAATGAATAATTGAATAATTGAATTAACGAATAAAATAAATGAATAAATTAATTGACTCAATGAATCATTGAATAAATGGATTCGGTGTTTTTACAAGTGGAATATAGAGTTCTGAAATGCATTACATTTGATTGCCTCGGGTAAATGCTCGTGGTCTCTTAACCGAAGACGCTCTTGGCAAAATGGTTTGTACCTAATTCTGAGTCACAATCAACCTCTTGGCAATATGCAAGATGGATTTTTTTTTTCTTCCGGATAATGCATAATTTCTTTCTGGATCTGATAATCAAGAACTTCTGGTTTAAGACCAATTTGACCTTATTTAAGGTCGTCAAGGAGTAGCTTTAACCACCTTGGTCTATCAGAACGTCGCTACCTGCCACGGAGGTCGAGGGGACGGCGGTTCGAACTCTGCCGCGAACGAGTTGGACCAAGGGCATGGTTCGTTAAATTCCACGTCACAAAATCCTCTAATGGGGACCGTCCAGCACGTTAAACTGAATCAATCACAACTGATCAACCATCAATCACAATCGATCAATCATCAATCAATCGATCAATCATCAATCACAATCGATCAATCATCAATCGGGCAATCGATCAATCATCAATCACAATTGATCAATCATCAATCAATTACAATCTATCAAGCATCAATCAATCACAATCGAGCAATCATCAATCAATCACAATCGATCAATCATCAATCAATCACAATCGAGCAATCATCAATCAATCACAATCGAGCAATCATCAATCAATCACAATCGAGCAATCATCAATCAATCACAATCGATCAAGCATCAATCACAATCGATCAAGCATCAATCACAATCGATGAATCATCAATCAATCGAACAATCATCAATCACAATCGATCAATCATCAATCACAATCGATCAATCATCAATCACAATCGATCAATCATCAATCACAATCGATCAATCATCAATGCCAAACGATTTCATTCTGTTTAAAGGAGCCTTTCGTAGGTCATTTCGCAATTCCTCGCCTGTAACCAGCGCTTCTATCCCTGAAGGCAATGTCGCACTTAAGAGGCGGAGTCACAGAGGCGGTAAGAGGAGAGATCTGAAGAGGGAGGGAAGCAGCCCAATGGACGGACAGTAGAATAATAATAAAAAAAGATAATAATAATTACCATTCTTTTTTGAGTGGAGATAAATCTTTAGTCACAAAAGAATGCTGCGTGACTGTGGTCTGTAAGGGTGTCGATGTATATCCACCCCTCTCCCCTTCCCTGAATTTGAGGAAGCCAATAAAGAGAGTGAAAGGCTCAGCGGAAGATGGTGGTGTGGGGGGGGGAGAGAAGGCTGGCCAATGCACGCTTCGCGGTCGATTTTTTGGTCAAAGACATGGGAGCGAAATTGACAAAGTGGCCAGTCTTCGTGAGCTTTCGTTGTTTTGAAAAATGTGATCTGAAACCGCGGAGGTGGTCTTAGATGGTCTTGGAGAGGTGGTAATGATTTCTTTGTGTGCAGTGAAGGCGTTGCTCTTAGTCTGACAGTCTTTGTAGAATGAGTAAAAGAGTTATGATGACAACAGAAGAACATAAGAATGGAGGAGAGTGCATGAGACCATGAGGCCTATTTATACCAGGCTGTTCCATATCCCTTACCGCCTGCCAATCCTATCCATAAAGTTATCTTATCTTCTCTTAAAACGAACAATTGGTTCAGAGCTCACAACACAAGAACAGAAGAACTTAGGAATGGAGGAGACTGGAAGAGACCATAAGGCCTACACTAGGCATTTCCATGTCCCTTGCCACCTGTCATACCTATCTATAAAATGATCTCATTTGTTTCAGTGCTCACTTCATAAGAACAGAAGAATTTCAGAATGGAGGAGACTACAAGAGACCATAAGGCCTACACTAGGCAGTTCCATGTCCCTTGGCAGTTGTCATCCTTATCCATAAAGATATCAGCACTCGCTACATGGTTACTAAGTTTATTCCATTCCTTAACTACTTTGTTGGTAAATCAGTTCTTGCCCATTCCCTTCGTAAACCTGTCGATGGAGAGTCATTAGAATTTGTTTACAAATTTTGTTCATAGATAGCGCACAGGACCTTCACCAGACTGAGGGAGAAGAGGATATTAGAATTTCGATCAATGATAACCAGCGTCTCTATCCTAAGTGACAGTATCGCATCGAAGAAGCGAAATCAGAGAAGTGACAAAGAGGAAAGACTTAAGGAGGGCAGAAGCAGAAAGGAAGGAGAGTGATGATTATTCTTCTTGTATGAAATTAGCAGCTGCCAACAGGTCTATCGAAGTTCCATGTGAAGACGGAGTCTTTATTACTACGACGTTTCGCTTTTTACACTTTGATCAAATTGTACTTGATAAAGCTGTACTTGATGAAGTTGAAACAAGCGAAACGTCGCACTAATAAAATCTCCGTCCTCACATGGTGTTTAATTTGAAATAATTCTTCTTCTTCTTTTGAGTGGAAACGAGCCTCCGTTCATAGGAGAAAACTGTGCTACTCTCATCCGTAGGGGTATTACTAAAAGTCCCGATTAACGTATTAACTATATTAGACTTATGCGGGGCTCTTCTGTCGGAAGGAGTCTGGTTTGGGGACGGGAGTCATGGTTCATAGTGAGTCTGTTCAAGAGGGAGTCCACATCGGGGTCCGGGTCCTCAGAGGGGTGAGGATAACCTCGTTCAAAGGGAGGCCCACAGGGGTCGCGATCCCAAGTGCTCCCATTCAAAAGAGGACCGCAAGGGTCACAAGCCATAGTGATCACGTTCAAGGAGAGGTCCGCGTTGGTAATTGAATAGTAATCGAGTAGTTTTACCAAAGTAATCGGTAACCGCAGTTACTATGTTTTGTTGGTATTGCTCACACTATTCCTTGCTTCCCATTTACTTTAGTTAGGAGGAGGAGGAACGCGGCGCCATCTATAAATGTGGATTGGAAATATAATTGTACGTATGGGAGGGACTGTTGGCGATTTGATCGCGGGTGTATATATACATGCTAATAAGAACACGGGTACGTGTGTTCACTTATGAAAAGTAGACCACTTGGAAAAAGAAACTAACGAAGTAGAGCGCTTTCGTATATTACATCTTCAGTGCACTAAAGATGTAATATACGAAAGCGCTCTGCTTCGTTAGTTTCTTTTTCCAAGTGGTCTACCTTGCATACATATACATATACATTACAAAATTATAATATTATAATATTGATAAATAAACAAATACAAATTTATAACAGCATTAATAATAACAAAATAAATGCATAGGTATAGTTAAATAATAAACAAACAGGAAAATAGTAAATAATAATAAATTGACAGAGAAATAATGATAAATTAAAATCAAGCAAATAATAATAAATAAACACACATATACATATACATATACATATACATATACATATACATATACATATACAAATAATTCCGACTGCCGTCCCCGGATTCGAACCAAGGCTCGCGAAAATACGAAGCCGACGAAAAGTCCACAAAGGAAATGTACCAGCTTAACCACGAAGCTACGAGTGTTGTTAGTTCTTCGTAAAAACTAAGTACGGACGGCAGTTAGCAGTCGACTTAATTCCTCGGGAGTAGATTCATTCCCAGGTTGAAGAATTTTAGACAACCAATAGCCTAGTGGTAGAGCGTCGGCTTCGCATTCTCTTGAACCTTGGTTCGAATCCGGGGACGACAGTCGGAATGATTTGATTGACTACACCGTCACTGGTGATTATATTCAGATATACATATACATATATTCACATATATTCACATGTATTCACGTATGAACATATACATGTACTTGTACACATATGCATATACATACTGTATGTGCACATATACATATACAGATATGCATATAAACTCATGCATATACGTGTATACATATACACATACAACATACACCCGTGTATTTCGGAAATCAAATCAGAGATGAATCTTCACCAGATTAATAATCAAATGCAAAGATGGTGCATGACTGTCAAGTAATCACATCAAGGAATAAACTATCCAGCCATTTATTCAAGAGGAACTAATGATGTGCAATTTGTACGTTATATCAATCTTTAAGATATTTTGTACAAATAGGGTAAGGAAAACGTGGGGAGGAAGACGAGGGAGAGTCGACCTGTCTCGACCTGTCTTGACCTCTCTCGGCCTCTCTCGGCCTCTCTTGACCTGTCTCGACCTGTCTCGACCTCTCTCGACCTGTCTCGAACTCTCGACCTGTCTCGACCTGTCTCGATCTGTCTCGATCTGTCTCGATCTGTCTCGATCTGCCTCGACCTGTCTCGACCTGTCTCGACCTGTCTCGACCTGTCTCGATCTGTCTCGATCTGTCTCGATCTGTCTCGATCTGCCTCGACCTGTCTCGACCTGTCTCGACCTGCCTCGACCTGTCTCGACCTGCCTCGATCTGCCTCGATCTGTCTCGATCTGCCTCGATCTGCCTCGATCTGCTTCGACCTGTCTCGACCTGTCTCGACCTGTCTCATCCTCTATCGACCTCTCTCAGCTTATGAATAACGTAAATCGAAACATAGTCAAGTCATTTTCAGAATCCCTCATTTCCTTCCCTCCCCTCGTGTTCCCATTAAGGTCCTTTTATAGACTTGCAACCACTAAAGAAGTCATTCACTCTCAAGACATAAGAGAGATGAGTAATGTACAGTCATGATCAAAAGTTTTGAACCACCCAGATTTTTTAATGATAAAAAAGTAAAATTCTTTGTTTGGCAACTTTTTCCATTACCTATTCAAGAAAACTACCTGACTGTAAGCTAAATAGTACGTAGGAAAATATAATGTTTACTCGACAAAAAGAAAAGAATTTTGACGTAAGAACTGAATCGTGGGGTCGCACCTTTTGCTCGTGATTGTAGATGCATATTAGTTTTGTTTCTGTGTATCGTTCGCATGCATTCATCCGGTTTTATGTCGTGGCTATTTTCATGCTGACTGGCATGCTAGTCTAGCATGAATGCTGGAGGATACAGTCTTTTTGGTGACGTCACCCAATCCTTTAGCTTTACGCTTTCACTTTTCTGTACTTTCCTGTTCTGGTTGTGGTCTAAAGTGACTTCCCATACTAAAAGAAGAAAAAGAAGAAAAGGAAGAAGAAGAAGAAATGGTATCTTAATTTTACTTACTTCTTTCTGCAAGAGGGATTTATAAAAAAAACAACATTCAGATATAGAGATTCTTGTGATATATTTGTTACATATTTGGGGGCATGTGAAGCGTCATGTTTTCTCTCTCTCTCTACTGGTATCATTTAATCCAGTACTACCTGTCGCAAGGTCGGATTGTCGGCGACTAAACTGACTTTCTCTATTGTTCCCCCGCCAGTGAGAAGGGTGTATTGGACACTCAGAGGTACGAAAATGAACCAATTTAAAGCGCAAACGAGTTTCCAACTAGTAAATTACCATACAACCCTGTTATGGGTCCCTAACCCACGTGTGGCGTCCCTGAAGAGCTGAGAGACTGAGAGTTCTGGAGGCTCGACGATGTTCCAGTGTTATGGTTGTGCCCTCAGGATAGCAATAGGCCTCTTCGATTCTTGATTCAGCCCAGGATGTGTGTCACGTCTTGGCTTGGGATAATGAATCGACTGAGATGCCTGACTAGACCTTTCGGGTATGAAACACCCTGATCCAAGCAGCTACCGAAGGTCATAACAAATTGTTCGCATAGTCGGTGAAATGGCAAATAAATTTCAATATCTCAGAGTGCAATATGATAAACGTAGGTTTACACAACCCAGAAAGCAGATATAGCTTAGATAAGACATTTTTTAGAGAAAACTGAATACGAGATAGACTTGATAGTGCTACTGAGTCCTGACCACAAATTCAGGAAACAGTGCATTAGTGCCAGGAATAGAGCTAACAGAGCATTAGGTTTCATTGCTAGAACGGTTACAAATAAAATTAGAGATAGTTATCAAATTCTATCTGGCGTTAGACCCATCCCTGGCTATGCGGTGCATTTTTGTTTTTTCGTCTTATAGAATGGATATTGATTCACTAGAATCAGTACAGAGGAGAATGGGCTCAGAAACTTACTTTAATAGGACAGGCTTTGGCACCTTAATTTACATTCTCTGGAAAGACGTAGACTACGGGATGATCTAATAGAGGTGTTCAAGTGAAGCAATGGCTTTAACAAGGGTGATGCAGATCAGGTCATCATATTAAGATAACAGGGCAGGACTCGCAGTAATGAACTTAAATTGGACAAATTTAGATTTAAGAAGGAAATAGGTAAGGACTGGTTTATCAATAAAATGTTTAACTAATAGAATATATTTAGTAACCTTGTAGAGAACGCTGAAACTATTGGTTGCTATAAAAGAAGGTTAGAGAACTTTATGGATAGGGATGATAGGTGGTAATGGACATGGAACTACCTAGTGTAGGCCTTATGGTCTCTTGTAGTCTCTTTCATTCATAAGTTCTTATGTACTGCCTGGGACATCACAGTATCGCCAAAGTGGTGCAAATACTTTCCCACGACCCTTGTAACTGTCGGGTCAGAAACTCAACGTTAAGTGTCCCTCCATTGGTCTTCGGGGAGGGCAGAGGGCGTGAAGACCACAATTTCGCTTCCCTCACTGTCTCTGAAACAAGCCGTGCAACAGATTTGGCTAATGAGAGAAAGGGCACCAAACAGCTTTCGAAAGTCGGAGACAAAAAAACGAGACATGAACAAGACACATGGCACCACGGAGAAACATCAAACACGTAAGACTAACCAAACGTCCAAACACTTCAGTTCTCAGTCATTAAGATGCAGTTCATGCTATCATGATTGCCAAATGAGAAACTGTTAATCTGGATCGTGAAACTAGCTGTTGCAGTATATATTAGATGTTCCTTTCGATGAAATAATTTGTTTTTGTTTGTGGCAATAGTAAAAATGATAAAAAATATGTATAGAATTTGTATAATAATTCCCATGTGAAAAACTGTTTATTTGTTCAGACTTGAGGGTGTACTTGTCTCAGGACACTCCTGTGTATAAGATATTTAAAGTTAACACAAATGTTTACAGGTGAACTCAAAACACATAAAATAATTACGAATAATGAATTTATTACACATTAACATAGCTGAATATATACTGTACATTGTGTGTGTGTGTGTGTGTGTATGTGTATGTGTGTGTGTGTGCGTGCGTGTGCGTGTGTGCGTGTGTGTGTGTGTGTGTGTGTGTGTGTGTGTGTGTGTGTGTGTGTGTGTGCGTATGTGTGTGTGTGTGTGTGTGTGTGCGTATGTGCGTGTGTGCGTGTGTGTGTGCATGAGTACAAGAGAGAAAGGTAGATAGACAGAGATATAGATAGAAAAAGGCATATAGGAATATAGATAGATATGAAGAGACATGAAGAAATATAGATATAGAGATCGAGAGGCAGAGAGATAGATAGAGATAGAGAGATAGAGATAGAGATAGATATAGAGATAGAGAAAGATATAGGGAGAGACATAGGGAGAGAGATAGGAAGAGATGGGAAGAGAGATACAGAGAGAAATACAGAGAGATAGGGAGAGACATAGGGAGAAGGGGAGAGATATGGAGAGATATAGATAGGTAGAGAGATAGGGAGATAAAGACATAGGGAGATAGAGGCATAGAGAGATAGAGACATAGAGAAGTAGGCATAGAGAGGTAGGCATAGGGAGGTAGGCATAGAGAGGTAGACATAGATATATAGACATAGAGATAGACATAGAAATAGAGACAGATAGAGACAAAGAGATAGAGACAAAGAGAGATAAAGAGATAGAGACAAAGAGATAGAGAGAGAGACATAGAGACAGAGACATAGAGACAGAGACATAGAGACAGAGACATAGAGACAGAGACATAGAGATAGAGACATAGAGATAGAGACATAGAGATAGAGACATAGAGATAGAGACATAGATATAGAGACATAGAGATAGGGACATAGAGATAGGGACATAGAGATAGGGACATAGAGATAGGGACATAGAGATAGGGACATAGAGATGGAGATGTAGAGAGGGAGACATAGAGAGGGAGACATAGAGATGGAGACATAGAGATGGAGACATAGAGATGGAGACATAGAGATGGAGACATAGAGATGGAAACATAGAGATGGAAACATAGAGATGGAGACATAGAGATGGAGACAGAGAGATGGAGACAGAGAGATGGAGACATAGAGATGGAGACATAGAGATGGAGACAGAGAGATGGAGACATAGAGATGGAGACATAGAGGTGGAGACATAGAGATGGAGACATAGAGATGGAGACATAGAGATGGAGACATAGAGAGGGAGACATAGAGAGGGAGACATAGAGAGGGAGACATAGAGAGGGAGACATAGAGAGGGAGACATAGAGAGGGAGACATAGAGAGGGAGACATAGAGAGGGAGACATAGAGAGGGAGACATAGAGAGGGAGACATAGAGAGGGAGACATAGAGAGGGAGACATAGAGAGGGAGACATAGAGAGGGAGACATAGAGAGGGAGACGTAGAGCGAGAGAGAGAGGGAGACATAGAGAGGGAGACATAGGGAGGGAGACATAGAGAGGGAGACATAGAGAGGGAGACATAGAGAGGGAGACATAGAGAGGGAGACATAGAGAGGGAGATAGAGAGATGGATAGAGAGATAAAGGGAGAGATAGAAAGATAAAGAGAGAAAGAGATAAAAGGAGAGACAGAGACAAAGGGAGAGATATATAGAGAGAGCTAGATATAGAGATAGAGATAGAGGTAGAGATAGAAGTAGAGAGAGGTAGATATATATATAGACAGAGAGACAGATGTAGATAGAGATAGATGCAGAGATAGATACAAAAATAGAGGTATAGAGATAGAAATATATAGAGATATAGAGATAGATATAGAGATAAATATATAGATAGAGATAGATAGAAATAGAGAAACAGATAGAAATAGAGATAGAGATAGAAATATAGAGATAGAGATAGAGAGATATAGGTATAGATAGAGATAGAAAAAATAGAGATATAGAGACAGAGAGAGATAGCAATATATATAGAGAGAGATAGAGATTCCTCGTGGTCGTACCATAGTCTTCAATCACGTGCTGGACTAATGATTGACAGCTCCTGACCTCCTGTAAAAGTACCAAGGTACTAAATAGCATAACTGAGAGAGAGGCTTAACTCTCCGAGGACGAGGGGGGTCCTATCCTGAGCGGAGTGAAATTGTCTGTTGTTAGGCATGACAAAACTCGGAAACGTTATGTGGCAAGGAAATGAAATTAAGGTGCCTGTGGCAGGAGGCGCTGAGTAGCTGCGGCCGAAGCCGTCGCTTTGTGGGACTGTTGGGCAGCAGGTAATAGACAGACACTGCTGGGGATCTGAGAGAACCGCGGGACTCGAACCCACAACTAAGCGAATGCGGGACCAGCACTTTTCCGAATATGCCACCGGAGTGCGGTGCTGTGGGAGGAATGGTCTTGACTGTTTTAGAGGGAGTTTACACGATCTAACGGTCCGTCGAACGCGGTTCGACAGACACGTGTTTAAAGTGATGTGTGAGCGTGTGAACGGGGTATTTGGTTGTCGAACACGTTGGTTAAACCCCAAATACCCCGTTCACACATCACTTTAAACACGTGTCTGTCGAACCGCGTTCGACTAGACAGTGTAAACTCCCTCTTAGTCTCTTTTGTGGTTAAAGGATCAAACTGTAAACAGACAAACGACGTGCCTCTCCGAGCGTCAACTTAACACAAACCTCTCTTTACCGCCAGATTTATCTTTGCCCCAACTTATACACTTATGTTTATCCTTTCCTTGCATAATACACTTGATTATGTTTAGCGCTAGCGTCCAATATGGCAACATGGAAGACTTACCGACCGCAGCATTTCCTGTTTTAGATCGAAGCTCACCAGGATAGAGCTCACGCGAGAAGCTTGGACCTATCAATCGTTAGTATAACAAAGTTTTGTAAATGAGGGACTTCTTACACTTAAACTTGTGATTAACCACAGAGAAAAGGAGGATACAGGGTTCCTTACCCGCTGAGTGCCAATCTTAGGAAGAAAACTTTCCCACGGGCCCAGAGGGAATGTCCCATTTTGTCCATTATTTTCTCATGAGCTTCTCGTCATATGATGTACTAACTGCATAAGTTTCTTACAATTAAAACTTTAGGGATTTTAGTGAAATCCCTAGGGACTAGAGAGAATAGGGGCTGACTATTCTTAACTTCTATTATCCCTCAATTCTGTTGCTGTCTTCTCCTTGAAGTCTTTCTTTGACCACCTCTACGACTCCACTTGCCTCTTCGGTGCGATATTCCACCCAAGGATAGAAGCATTGGTGATGAATTCATGTATTCTTCTTTCTTTTATATTGTATGTTTGCTTGTATTTGCCACAGCACGATCTTTTTTTTTTTGGCCCAAAGAAATTACTTCTACGCTCGTGTGGGCGGACGAAGGTAAAGATTTGATCTCAATTGGTTCTCTCTTCTCATAAGCACGGAATCCCGGTCTGTTTCCTTACGTTTGCCTAATTGTAGTATATAGGAAAGGAGCAACGCTCGTGGGGTTCTGTTTCTCACTCTCCAATTTTCATACATAGCTTTGCCTTCTCTCTCTCTCTCTCTCTCTCTCTCTCTCTCTCTCTCTCTCTCTCTCTCTCTCTCTCTCTCTCTCTCTCTCTCTCTCTCTCTCTCTCTCTCTCTCTGTCTCTCTCTCTGTCTCTCTCTCTCTCTCTCTCTCTCTCTCTCTCTCTCTCTCTCTCTCTCTCTCTCTCTCTCTCTCTCTCTCTCTCTCTCTCTCTCTCTCTCTCTCTCTCTCTCTGTGTGTGTGTGTGTGTGTGTGTGTGTGTGTGTGTGTGTGTGTGTGTGTGTGTGTGTGTGTGTGTGTGTGTGTGTGTGTGTGTGTGTGTGGGTGCGTGCGTGCGTGCGTGTGTGTGTGTGTGCACACGCATGTGTGTGTGTGTATGTGTGTGTGTGTGTGTGTGTGTGTGTGTGTGTGTGTGTGTGTGTGTGTGTGTGTGTGTGTGTGTGTGTGTGTGTGTGTGTGTGTGTGTGTGTTTGTGTGTGTGTGCGTAGACTCAGAGGTGACTTGATACAGGTCTTTAAAATTCTAAAGGGAATTGACAACATCAAAAGTGACAACATTTTCACATTGAATGAGAATCAGACAAGAAACAATGGTCTCAAACTGTCCGGAAATAGATTCAATTTGGAAGTAGGTAGAAACAACTTTGCCAACCGTGTAGTTAATGAATGGAATAAACTTCCTGCACAGGTAGTGCAATGTAGTTCAGTTCGAAGCTTTAAGAATCATTTAGATAAACAACTAAGCAAGATGCTGTAATGATTATAATTTATTTTATATTATTTGTTTTTGTTTTGTTATCATTTGTCTGTTTGATTTTAATTTATTATTAGTTATAATTCAATTTATTATTATTTACTATTTACCTGTTTGCTTATTATTTAACTATATGCATTTATTTATGTATTTTATTTGTTACCTTATTATAGTTTTTATTTATTTTATTATTATTATGATTTTTTTCGCATCCGACCTAGATATGGACCAAAAGGTCTCCTGTCGGCATGCTCCGCCTTTGTAATCCGCCTTTGTAATCCTTTGTGTGTGTGTGTGTGTGTCCACTATTATCTGCTGACGGTCAACTTGAATATACAAATGAAGGAATGTGTAATATCTTAAACAATTATTTTAGCTCGGTATTCGTAAACGAAACACCTCAAGGTGAATTCCAAACTGAAACCTGTGAAAAGTCTAGGGTAAACTTACTCACTACGGTAAATATAACAAAAGAAAAAATTAAAAGGTGTATAGACAAACTCAAAGTTAATAAAACACCAGGGCCTGACGGTTGGCATCCAAGAATCTTAAAGGAAATGAAAAATGAGATTGTTGTTCCATTAGAAATTATTTTCAAGAAATCCATCATATCCGGAGATGTCCCAAGAGAATGGAAGCTAGCTAACGTTACTCCCATATTCAAAAAAGGTGACAAAAAGAAACCAAATAACTATAGGCCTACAAGTTTGACTTCAATCGTAGGAAAAATAATGGAAACTATCATCAGAGATGCTATCGAACATAATTTAGAAAGTAACCGTTTGATAAATGATAGCCAGCATGGTTTCAGACGGAAACGTTCTTGCGTGACTAACTTACTCGAATTCTACAACACAGTCGTCTCGAATTATGACAAAAGACACAATATAGATTTAATATATCTAGACTTTGCAAAAGCTTTTGATACCGTCCCACACGAAAGACTACTTACTAAATTAACTTTGCATGGAATAAGTGGTAGCCTATTAGGTTGGACTAGTAATTGGTTGAATGTTCAAAAACAGAGAGTTGTTTTAAATGGAAAAACTTCTGGATGGAAAAGTGTTGCAAGTGGAGTTCCTCAGGGTTCCGTTCTTGGGCCACTTCTATTCATAGTATATATAAATGATATAGACCATGGACTAAAATCTACTGTTTCCAAATTTGCTGATGATACAAAACTGTGCGGAGTGGCAAATGATCACTCAAACCAATTAGATATTCAAGAAGATTTAGATCAATTACAGCAATGGTCTGAAAAGTGGCTAATGAAATTTAACACAAGTAAATGCAAGGTAATGCACATAGGTAAAAATAACAGTAAGTACGATTACAAGTTATTTGGAAATTCGTTAACAAAAGTGGATAGTGAAAAAGATATCGGCGTAATTATCAGTAACGACCTCAAATCATCCAAGCAGTGTATTTCAGCCTCTCAGAAAGCAAATAAGATTCTGGGACTGATTGCGCGATCTTTTGATTTCAAAAGTCCATCACTCATTAACAAGCTATATAAATCGTTAGTTCGTCCACATTTGGAATATGCTGTTTCCGTATGGTCACCGAATCTCATTAAAGACATTGACAGATTGGAAAAAGTACAACGGCGAGCCACAAAACTGATTCCAAATATCAAAAATAAATAATACGAAAATCGACTAAAACATATGAATCTGTTTTCCCTAAAAAAACGTAGACTCAGAGGCGACTTGATACAGGTCTTTAAAATTCTAAAGGGAATTGACAACATCAAAAGTGACAAAATGTTCACATTGAATGAGAATCAGACAAGAAACAATGGTCTCAAACTGTCCGGAAATAGATTCAATTTGGAAGTAGGTAGAAACAACTTTGCCAACCGTGTAGTAAATGAATGGAATAAACTTCCTGCACAGGTAGTGCAATGTAGTTCAGTTCGAAGCTTTAAGAATCATTTAGATAAATACCTAAGTAAGATGCTGTAATGATTATGATTTATCTTATATTATTTGTTTTTGTTTTGTTATCATTTGTCTGTCTGATTTTCATTTATTATTAGTTATATGTCAATTTATTATTATTTACTATTTACCTGTTTGTTTATTATTTAACTATACCTATGCATTTATATATGTATTTTATTTGTTATTTACATTATCATAGTTTTTATTTATTATTTTATTATTAATATGATTTTTTTTCGCATCCGACCTAGATATGGATCAAAAGGTCTCCTGTCGGCATGCTCCGCCTTTGTAATCCTTTGTGTGTGTGTGTGTGTGTGATTCACCATGGTCTTGGATCACGTGTTGGACTCGTGAGCGACAGTTATTAACCTCCCGGATGAGAGCTCAAAGCCCGTATGACCGATCTATGGGTGATACTGTGACCTGACACGCACACACACACCCAACTTCCCGCCCACGACAGTTGGAGTAACACCACACAGCGAAGCGATACTGAATTTATTTCGGCCCTGGGCGGGAGTTGAACCCGGACCGCCGTAGTGGCAGGCGAGAACTCTAACCACAGCGCCACGAGGTGTGTGTGTGTGTGTGTGTGTGTGTGTGTGTGTGTGTGTGTGTGTGTGTGTGTGTGTGTGTGTGTGTGTGTGTGTGTGTGTGTGTGTGAGAGAGAGAGAGTGAAAGAGAGAGAGAGAGAGAGAGAGAGAGAGAGAGAGAGAGAGAGAGAGAGAGAGAGAGAGAGAGAGAGAGAGAGATAGGGAGTTTACATAACTATAGTATACAAGGAGGGAGCAATGCTCGTGGGGTTCTTTCTCTAACTCTCTAATCTTCCCAGCTCGTCTTACCTTGTGATTCACCACCTTTGTCTTGGATCACGTACTGGCCTCGTGATCGGCAGTTGCCACCCTCTCGGATGAGAGGTCAGAGCTTATATAAGGCCCGATCTATGGGTAATGATGCGGCCTTACACACACACACACACACACACACACACACACACACACACACACACACACACACACACACACACACACACACACACACACACACACACACACACACACACACACACACACACAACTCTTTGCCTACCAGAGCTGGAATGCGCGCGTGCGCGTGTGTTTGTGTGTGCGTGTTTGTGCGTGAGTTTTATATGTGCGTGCGTGCGTGTGCGTGTGTGTGTGTGTGTGCGTGTTTGTGTGCTTGTGTGTGTGTGTGTGTGTGTGTGTGTGTGTGTGTGTGTGTGTGTGTGTGTGTGTGTGTGTGTGTGTGTGTGCGCGCGCACGCATTATTAGACGTGCATAATCAACGTCTTTGCATCCGCGCACGGACATCATGATGCAAGGAGGCACATGCAAGTTATGTCTGCGCAGAGAGATATTTGTTCACGAGTGCGCATGCGCCAATTTCGCGCAGCAGCAGTAAGCAGTCAACCCGCAAGGAAACAACAGGTGGCAGCGGTGGGGGTCGCCTGCTGAGCCGGCCACATCATCTCGGCTCCAAAACATGACTTTTACTCTCGACTGAAACTACTTCCGCGGTCACCATGGGGATAGTTTGTTCTTTTCAACGGTTGTGGACAAGTTGCGTCGAAAGATCTTTTCATGTGGTTAAGCATCAGGAGATTGTATACTTTTTCGACTACGGTGGAAGTGTGTGTGTGGAAAGATACGTTCAGATACATCCTTACGTCAACCCAAGCAAACATCTGTCTACCCACACGTTCATACATACATACATACACAGTTACACACACACACACACACACACACACACACACACACACACACACACATGCATACATACATACATACATACATACATACATACATACATATATACATATATACATACATACATACATACATACATATATACATACATACATACGCACATACGTACACACATACGTACATACATACATACATACATACATACATACATACATACACACATACATACATACATACATATGATACAAAAATACATGCATACATACATACATACATACATACATATGATACAAATGATACATACATGCATACATATATACATGCATACATATATACATACGTACATGCATACATGCACATGCATACATACATACATACATACATACATACATACATACATACATACATACATACATACATACATACATACATACATACATTCAGAGATATCTAGGACAGTATCTTTTCACGTAGGACTTTTAAAGAAGGGCATTTAACGTAGTCTGTGCTTACTATGAACTCTCTGCGCCGTCATACACCCTCGAACCACATCCATTTTTTATCTCTCCCCCAAATAGTAAAGTTATAAGCTACTCGATCGGCGAGCATTCCAGCATAGGGTGAAGGAAGCCATACAAGTTCGTGGTCAGGGTGTAGATCAAGAGAAAATGTAGGTCGATTTGGCGGTGTGCATTTTTCTGCAGAAGAAATGAGTGTGACACGAAGAATAAAGGTGGAGATGCTCCTCTCCCATGCCCTGTCCCTTTCCTTGAAGGAGGTTGGTTAATTGGATGAAAAAGTACTTTACTCTTAACAGTGTGGCGGGAGTCAGGGATGACCTTTCATCCACGAGGTGCTAAGATGAGAAGAACAACGAATGGGTGACGGATGGGTGTAGGGTGAGTGTATGCTTTGATTCAGCCACCCTTATGAGGGGGAAAAGTCCTTTTGGTATATGTCTTTGTATAACAGTGATGCCATTTCTCAGGAACTACCAGCACCATCATCATCACTACCATCATCAACATCCACACCTCAACCACCTTCTTTACCTTTTCTGTTCTTCCTCCTCCTCCTACTCCTCTTCTTCTTCCTCCTTATCATACCCTTCCTCCTCTTCCTCTGCCTCCTCTAATTCCACTTCCATCTCCCTTTCTCAAATCCCTTCCTCTCTCTTTTCGTTTCCTTCTTCTTCCTCTATCCTCCTCTCTATGTTGCCCCACTTCTCTCCGCTTCTCCTCTTTAATCCTGTTCTACCTCCTGCAACCCATCCTCCTCTTCCTCCTCCTCCTTCTCCCACAACACATCCTCGTCTTCCTCCTCCCATAACCCATCCTCTTCCTCCTCCTCCTCCTCCTCTTCCTCCTCCTCCACCTCATCTTACTCCTACACCTCCTCTTCCTCCTCCACCTCTTCCTCCTCCTCCCTTTCCCCTACTCCCTCTTCCCTACTCCTAATATTCCTCTTCATTTTTCTTCCTCTCTTTTTCTTCTAATCATTACTTTTCCTCCTCTTTCGCCTATCGTATTTTACTTCGTATTAACACTTTACTCCTCCTCCTCTGTCTCCATCTCCTCCTCCTCCTCTTCCTCTTCCTCTTCTTCCTCTTACTACCCCCTCCTTCTCCTCTTCCTACTACCATCCTCTTCCTCTTTTCTCCAGTTATCCGCTCCTTCTCCTCTTCCTACTCGTATCCCCCTCCTACAGTATTAGCCCCTCTTCCTCCTCTTCTTCCTCGTCCTTCTTCTAATCCTCCTCCAACCCTACTTCCTTCTGCTCCTCCTCCTCCTCCTCCTACTACTGCTACTTCTACTACTACCACTACTGGTTCCAACCTCTCCTACTCCTCCATTTCCCATCCTCTTCCTATTAACTCTTCTTCCTCCTCCTCCTCCTCAACTTTTTTCTCTACCTTCTCCTAATCCTCCTAACCTTCCTCCTCCTTCTCTTCTTCCCCCTCTTCCTGTCCATTCTCCTCCTCCTCCTCCTCCTCCTCCTCCTCCTTCAGTGCCACACCCGCGGTTTCGCCATCTGGTGCCGATGTGGTGGTGGTGGTGATGGTGGTGGTTGCAACAATACTCCGAAGGTGGCGTTGTGAAGGTGAGTTACCACCACCACCACCACCACCACCACCACCACCACCACCACCACCACCACCACCACCACCACCACCACCACCACCACCACCACCACCACCACCACCACCACCACCACCACCACCACCACCACCACCACCACCATCACCAACAACCACCACCACCACCAACAACAACCACATCCATCACCATCATCATCACCATCATCACCACCGCCACCTCCTCCTTTTCCTCTTCCCCTTTTTCTTCCCCTTCTCTTCCTCCCCTTTCTCTGCCTTCCAGTCCTCTTCCTCCCACTCCTCTACCTCCTTCTCTTTCTCCCCCTCCTCTTCCTCCCCCTCTTCCTCATCTCCCCTCCTCTTCCCCCTAATCTTCCTCTCCCTCCTCTTCTTTCCCCTTCTCTTCCTTCCCCTCCTCTTCTCCCCTCCTCTTCCTCCTCTTCCTCCTCCTTCACCTCTTCCTCTCTACCTCTTCCTTCTAACCCCCTCCTCTTTCTCCCCCTCCTCTTCCTCTCCCTCCTCTTCCTCTCCCTCCATTCGTCCTCCTCTTCCTATTCCTCCCCTCCTCCTCTTCCTCCATTTCCCCTCCTCTTTTTCCTCCTCCCCTTCCCATCCTCCTTCGAATGAGAAAAGGAAGATAGAAATAGCAGAGGTGAAGGTAAA
>NC_134797.1:45235471-45340471 GCF_046742065.1 Oratosquilla oratoria | reverse complement strand
TTTACCTGGGTTTGGTGGTTACTCTTCAAATCGGGGCTGGGTCGCGTTTATATTATTATTTTTTTTTAGATTTATGGCAATTTGAATAACACATTATCGCAGTGTACACATTCGAAAAGTGTGCGGGCCTCATAACTTCCTAATTGTGGGTTCGAGTCCCGCACTCACTTCTCACCGTTTCCCAGCAGCGACTGTCCCCTACCTTCTCCCATCCCAACAGATAGAGCCAATTAAGGTGGTGTCTTTGGCTGCTGCAGGCGCTCAGCGTCTCCTGGCGTGGGCTCCTCTTGCTCTTTATTCATGTTTTATGCATTCATTATATCAGGGGTTTTAGCACACCCCTACGGACCTGAGCTACGAAGCATTCTGTTAAGCTAGTCTCCACTCGAAGGGGAATGCTAATCGCTTCTGTTACCTTCTTCACATCTCCTCCTTGACCAAGACCTCTACAACTCCACCTCTTCGGTGCGATGTTGTCTTCCAGGGGATAAAAGCGATAGTTATTGCACACAAAATGCTGTTAACAGGGTCTTCCTCGTCATTGTGATTGTGTCACCATTATTATCATTACTGTCACCATTGTCATACTCGTCAGTATCTCTCACTATCACTATCACTGTCACTATCACTATCACTATCAATGTCACTGGCACTGGCACTGCCACTATCACTATCTCTCCCGCTATCACTATCACTACAACTATCACTATCACTATCACTATCACTATCATTATCACTATCACTATCAATATCACTAACACTATAAGTATCACCAGCAGCAGCACCATTCCCATCAATGAGGGGGAAGAGGAGGGGGAGGAGGACGAGGAAGAGGAAGAGGAGGAGGAAGAAGAGAAAGAGGAGGAGGAAGAGGAGGAGGAAGAAGAGAAAGAGGAGGAGGAAGAGGAGGAGGAAGAAGAGAAAGAGGAGGAGGAAGAGTAGGAGGAGGAAGAGGAGGAGGAGGATTTGGCGAGGGTGAAGAGTAGGAGGAGAAAAAGAAAAATAGTGGATCATGAGAACGGTTAAGAAGAAGGAGAGATACAACATAGAGAACCAAGAAAAAAATGAAATTGTTTACATTGTGTCAACAATACCCAGTGTTTCTGCCCACGGGGATACTATGGCACAGAAGAGGTGAAGTCATTGAGGTGGTACAGAAGGAGTATCTGAAGAAGGATAACAGAACGGAGGGACAGTAAGATTAAAAATGACCAGTCTTCCTCTTTGAGAGAGGACGAGCCACTGATCATAAAGGAATTTTGAGGGAAGAAGAAGAGGAGGAGAAGGAGGAGGAAGAAGAGGAGGAAAAAGAGGAAGAAAAGGGAGGAGAAGAGAAAGAGAGGGCGAAAAGGAATTTTTTTTAACTGACTCGTTCAACATATTTACTTACTGGATTTTGTTGAGATTTCAGACAAGAGGTCCTACACATCTCAAAGACACCCCCCGAAATTAGATCAACTGATCCTCTTTTATATGTTAAAATCCTCCTCCTTGCCTGGGTAGTAGCACATGTCCTTGGCCAGAATATATTGCATAAGATGTGTGAGAGAGAGAGTGTCTTTGCTAGAGAAAGTGTAGACGGACGCTGATGATCTCAGGCAAATGACCATTACTAGCGTCATCGTCGTCGTCGTCGTTGTCGTCGTCGTCGTTCTTTTGGTTTTGTTTTTCTCTCTCTCCTCCCATCGTGACTTTCATTCTCATTTCGCATTGCATGCGGTCGTTGCTGCCACTGTTATGATTCAGATTTTGGTAAGACGTCTTCATCATGTACAATCTTCACCAACATTTCGAAAATTACCTTGATTTCGCCATTTAATCAAAAGTGAATGTGATCAGCATCTTCCCTTTCGTCACTTTTGTAATGGTCACAACACTTTCAGTAACTACTACCACCATCGACTTAACTCCAGACATGCGTACATACATGCATGTATACATGGATATATGCATACACACATGAATACATGCAGGCATGCATGGATACATAAATGCATACATGCGTACGAGTATATGTACATATGTATGTATGCACACATAAATACATACATGCATACATGCATACATGCATACATGCACACATGCATACATGCACACATGCATACATACATACACACATGCATACATGAACCCATTCACACATGCATGCATGCATCCATACATTGATGTATGCATACATGCACACATGCATACATGCATACATGCGCATATGAATATATGCACACATGTATACATGTACACATGTATACATGCACATATACACTTGCATACATACAAACATACACACATTCATACATGCACACATGCACACATGTATACATACACACATACACATATACATACATACATACATACATACATACATACATACATACATACATACATACATACTACATACATATATACATACAAACATACATACAACCATGTAGTAAGCGCTGAAACTATCATTTAAAAAAAAACGATTAGACAACTTTATGGATGGGGATGACAGGTGGTGATGGATACGGAGCTGCCTAGTGTAGGCCTTTTGTCTCTTGCAGTTTCCTTTATTCTTATGTTCGTATACATACATACATACATACATACATACATAAAAACATGCATACATGAACACATTCATACATGTATGCATGCATTCATACGTGCATGTATGCATACATGCATACTTACATATGTATTCATACATACATGTATACATGAATACATACATGAATATAGATAATGGATACATACATGCATACATGCAATTATACATATATGCATACATATATGTATTCATGCGTACATGGGTACATGAATACATACGAACTTGTACACATCAACATAGAATAGAATAGATAGACAAATGAATAAATTAATGTATGAAGTAAAATAAGAAAAAAAAAACATGAATCAGAATATGTTAACAGTTTGTAATGGGACGTGCTTAAAGACCCCATCGTAATAGAGATTTCTTACATAGCCTCCATACTTATAGATTGCTGTTCTATAGCGCCCTGGAGAAGACGACTTTTCAACACTAAATTTTGCTTTGCATCCACTAAATCCCACTAATATTCGGTCTCTACCCCCCATTGGGAGACTATCTCCCCTCCCTCCGCCATAGTGGGCGGGGGGGGGGGTAGGCTGATAGGGGAAGTGGATTGCACAATATCTGACCTTAGTAAAAGTGCACATCACTCCTTCCCAAGGCGGATGGTCGAATTAAGAATATTACCAAAGATTTTAGGGTCACTGGGAGGCGGATAGGTGACCCAATATCGGCCTAAAAACCCAGTGGATTGCCGTAAATGACAGGGTTAGCCCTGCTAGGGGTTTTTCACTTCCCACTGCGTGGAAATATGATAGTATTTTTTTTGGGGGGGGGTTATATGATAATGGACCTATTCAGAACTTAACATCACACCTATTCAGAGAAGGCACAGTATTGGAACACAGGAAATATTTAGTAGTTTGTTCTTCTCTTTCTATCAAACCTCACTACCCCCCCACCCCCCACCCCCCAACTCTTGCCGTACCAGTGAGTGTCGCTGACGGACAGGATGCGCACATTTTCTTCCGCGCCACGAGCTGCTTCTGAAAATCAAACGACTTTCTATTCCGCGTTGCTTTTGCACATGAACTCGGAGTAGTCACTCAGAAAAGGGTAGAGGTAATTAGCCTCCTCGTTCCCCTTCGGGGGAGGGAGAGGAGGGAGGAGGAAGGAAGAAGGAGGAAGGAGGGAGGAGGGAGGAGGGAGGAGAGAGTAAGGGCGAGACCCGAGTAAAGAGGATGATGTAGTCACCTCAGTTTTTTATTTATTTATTTTTTTTTTACTGCGAGTCACTGCACTGGAAAATACGTCCTTACAATCACTCTTAGCAATCTGTTACATTTTTGAAGGAGATGGATCACGTCTTTATACACGTCTGCCAATTTACCTTTCTCTTGAATTTCATCTTTGTTTACTTTTTAAAATTGAGAAATAGTGGAACGTTGTGATAAATAGGTGAAGTAGGATGAAGGAAGACGTATGTCTTGTTTAAAGTTGATTTCCGCCATTGTTTGCATGATGATACGAAAAGAAATATCTTGTGTGGAGGAATTCAGGAATAAAATTGGAACGAGTATCGTGTCGGTCCTTCATGAACCTCACCATACTCCCCAAAAAAGTAACTTTGTTGATTTTTTTTTTTTTTTTGGTGGGGTGAGGAGAAGGCTGTTATTAGCCACAAATTTGTCATTCATTTTCGGTTACCAAATCTGGTGTTTATCTTCTGCTCTTTCACTAAGACCTGAATATCTTTTTCTAGATAGCCTTGTAACCATTTTTCGTTTCTTATATTCACTGTATTAATTTCACATTTTCAGTATGTTTCCTACAACATTAAGTTGTATTAATGATAACATATCTCCTGTGGAAATATAATGTATAGGAGGTATTTCCAGTATACATGGTTATACTCAACAGTCCAAATCATCTTCAACATCTCGTGCATTCAAGCCTATAGTTTATATGTTATCATGACGTTTAATATGATATTCAGATTAGAACTTCTTTATTTATTTTCCCCAACCAGTTTGTATTTGTTTATTTCTCACAGCTAACACTCAATGCCTCTTCCTTATTTTCTTTTTCATAGCGTTTCCTGTCTAAAAGATTTCTCCAACCAATTTCTATTGATGTACTTTCTCCTTCTTCTTCATTTTTTCTTTTAATATTCCTAACAGCTAACATTCAATGCCTCTTCATTATTTTTCTTTTTTCATGGCGTTTCTTATTTGCCAATTTTCCCCAACTAATTTGTATTCATGTGCTTTCTTCTTTCTCGAGTCTTAACAACCACTAATACTCAATTCTTCTCCTAATTACCCTCCTTAGGGCATATGATTTTCCTAGCTTTCCCTGGTAATTATAACAGCACTTGGCACAACTATTCTTTTTTTCTAAAATCTAAAATAACTTTTTATTTTCGTTAAATTCTCCTAGTCCATGCATTCCAAAGTCACTGACGCTGATTTGCAAAACCAAAAATAGAACTCCTGCACTATCCAGGAAGTCGATATCAGGGTCGAAGGGGTTTCATCAGTGGATCCTCTTCCTCTTTCCCTCACGTATCCCCCGTATTTATTCCTTTCTGTTCTTTGACCTCCTGGAGAACACTTCGATAGTGAATTTAATCATTTCGCTCTACCATCTCCCACTAGGTCTGTGGCCTAACTTGGGACACTCTCTGGCCCACTAGGGGTTCATTATGGACCACAAGTTGCAAATCATTGGCCATGAGAACAACTGTGGAATCCAGGGAAACCCTTTCGTAGTGACGATCATTGTTATTGACGTACAATTCACCACTGACTTCAGAAAGAACACTTGGTGACTTCAATGCACTTGTAGATAAAAATCCTATTTACACCACACCCCTCCTGGTTTCTAGTATTTGATATTCTACAAATGGCTCATATTCATTCTCTGAAAAGAATCGAAACAATGATAAAGATTTTGATACCAAAGATACATATATTTTGTATTTTGGACAGTAGATGGTATCAATGACTTACAAGAGAAAACGGTTGGAGTCGTTTTTTCATGTAATACTCTGACTTAGGAAGGACGTCCAGATTCATAAATATTGACTTACAGCGAGTTAGAATAACAAAGAATGGCGAAGTTCATTATTAGATAAAATGTAAAATAAAATAAATAGATGAATAAATTAGTAAGTACATTTATATACAAGGAAAATAGAAATCTATGAATAAATCCACATAAAGAACAAAAACGGTGACCGAGTGTCAGGCGGGGTATAACCTGACTTGGATGCGGAAAGTTAACAAACTCTTCGCCTTAAAAATTCATCTTACTGAAACTGGAACATTGCCTCGGACGGATGGATTTAACGATGATAGCCCAAGAAACTGAAATGGAAATGCAATTGAAAGATTTCATTGGAAACAATCCCTTCGAGTAGCAACCTGGAATGTTCAAAGTCTATACCGAACATGGCTTGCAAGAATTTTTACTGATGAGGTGAAAAATTACGAAGATATAGCAACCTTGCAAAAAAGTGAGATGGCCAAGAGAAATTGTGTAATATCAATGGATTTGAATCATTGTATAGTGGATTCGAAAATGAGGTACACAAAGAAGGGGTGGCATTGTACATTAGCACGATAGCTCAGGGAGCACTAATTGAATTCAAATCAGTCAATTAGAGACTCCCCAAAGCACGCTTTAAGTGCAAGGGGTTTAGTATTATGGTTCTGATCGTATATGCACCGACTGAAGATGGAGAAGCCAGGAACAATGACAGGTTGTATGGAGAACTGCAAGATTTGATTGATGGAATACAAAGACATGATATATTACTGATATTAGGTGACATGAATGCAAAAGTAGGTAGAGGTAAAGATTTTCGTTCAGTAGGACGGCAGTCTGTATGCTTCATCGAATAATAATGGATTAAGATTGAGATCTTTTGCGGAGGCAAATGATATGATCATTGGGGGAACGTGTTTCCCTCATAAAAATACTTACAGGCACACATGGGAATCACAGGATTTCATAACGAGGAACCAAATTGATCACGTGTTGATAAAGGCAAAACACAGAGGAGCTCTGGAAGATTTGCGGTGTTATAGAGTGGCGAACTGCAATACGGATCACTTGCAACTAACTGCAAAAGTCATAGCACGACTCAAGATTCCACAACAGACATAACGAGACAGAGAAATTTTTGGACGGAGAAATTAAATCAACAAGAGACAAGATCCTAATGCCGGATAAAATAAAACTAAGGATATACGATACAATCATAAAGCCAATCCTATTGTATGGATGTGAATCCTGGAGCGTGGTTGAGAGAAGGGAGAAAAGTATTTTTGTTTTTGATAAAAGCGTGTTACGAAAGATACTGGGCCTAGTATTTGACGAAGACAACCAACAATGGAGAAGACGGCACAGGGAAGAACGAGAAATATCAGGCCATATCAATATCATAAATGTCATAAAGTCGAGACGACTACAGTAAGCAGGAATCATTACTATGCATCAGGAAAAGGATACCCAAGAGAGTGTTAATATGTGATGTGGTAGGAGGGAAAATATTACCAGGAAGACCACGCACAAGGTGAATTGACAACGTGAAAAAGGACATGAACAATGTTGGGGTAGATGTCTGTGAGTGGACGACAGTGGCACAAAATCGTCGAGAGTGGAAACGACGATTTCAAGCATGAAAATGAGTAAAATATGATAATAGTAACAATATGATAATAATGATAATTATAATGACAACAGTAATAATAATAATATTTATAAATTAAAAAAATAAGTAAAAAAAAAAAAAAAAAAAAAACACTGGTTTTAGAGATCAAGGTCAATTACCTAGTCATGGAATGCAAAATAATAGAAGCGTGTTTGGAGCAAACATCGACAATTGCCTGAGTTGGAAGACGCTATTTTTCTTTCCTGTCAATATTTGTGATGTACTTGTGTTACTCAACGGCATTGTTTGCCACTCACACCAACTCGACAGCGGTGTTTGCTCTCGACATAAACTCACCTATTTTTGTAAACATACGAGTACACGGAGACTTGTATATATATATATATATATATATATATATATATATATGTGTGTGTGTGTGTATGTGTGTGTGTGTGTGTGTGTGTGTGTGTGTGTGTGTGTGTGTGTGTGTGTGTGTGTGTGTGCATGTGTATATGTATGTGTGTGTTTATGTATCATGTAGGTATAAATGTTTGTATGTATGTATGTATGGATGGATGGGTGATAAAAATACATAAACACATTATATATATATATAATATACATATATATATAAACACATACATATATATATATATATATATATATATATATATATATATATATATATATATATATATATATAATGTGTGTGTGCATGTGTATATGTATGTGTGTGTTTATGTATCATGTAGGTATTAATGTTTGTATGTATGTATGTACGTATGTATGTATGGATGTATAAAAATACATACATACATAATACATATACAGTACATATACATAATGTATATATATATATATATATATATATATATATATATATGTGTGTGTGTGTGTGTGTGTGTGTGTGTGTGTGTGTGTGTGTGTGTGTGTGTGTGTGTGTTCGTGTGTGTGTGTTTGTGTGTGTGTGTGTTTATGTATCATGTAGGTATAAATGTTTGTATGTATGTATGTATGGATGGATGGATGTATGAAAATACAGACACACATACATAATACATATACAGTACATAATATATATATATATATATATATATATATATATATATATATATATATATATATATGCATATATATATATATGTATTTATATATCATGTATGTATATACGTATGTATGTACGATTTTGCATGTATCTATGTACGCATGTATGGATGCATAAAAATCTATAATGTATTTCATCGAATCAAAAATATTAAGGGACTTGAAAAGAAAATGAGGATTTTTATCTACAACTACGTTGAAGTCACCAAGGTTCGCAATTTCTGAAGTCTGTATTGATTTTTCTTGTAAGCAAAGAGGGTCATTGATTATGGGAGGGGCTGCCTTCGCTTTAGTGTCGCCTTATTTAAGCGAATTTCATGGCACCCATACGGCCCAGACTCACGAAGAAATCTTCTTATGATCAGAGGCCCAATTCCACTTCAGAAATAAAAAAAATAATGATAATAAATAAATAAACAAAAATGTTGATCACTCCTGACTTCTACAAGCCTTCCATTCTGCTAAAAAAATACTACATACTTCGTATCTTCCTTCATTGCATCCACAGGTTTATCTTCGGATTCTCTCTCTTCCTTCTGCTTAGTGGCTCCGTCTTATGTACCTTTGTCCCGACGTACTCCTCATCATTCCTCTTCACGTGGCCAAACCATCTGACGCTTTATACATACATGCGTACATACATACATGTATACATACATACATACATACATACATACATACATACTGTACACACAGACATGCATACATACATACCGAGTCATGCAGGCATACATACATACGTACATACATACATACATACGTGCATGCATACATACATACATACATACATACATGTATACATGCATACATACATACATACATACATACATACATACATACATACATACATACATACATACATACATACACAATGAGTCAAACCACACATCTACTTCGTACACATTGAAATCCACTTGACCCCATATTCTCATCACAGCACCCCGTGGAAGAAGGGTCATCCCCTCTCCCGCCACACTGCTCATCCGAAAGGCAAGGCAGCGAGACAAAGTTAACTGTCTAAAGTACTTATATATCCTGATTAATCAAGAACTATTATTATTTCAGATGTCTAAAGTATGTATGTATCTTAATTCATCAAGAGCTATTATGATTTCAGATGTATTAGCTTATGATCTACTGCTTGAGCGCTCAGCGGGGTCGATTGTCTTCATGTTTACTCTAGTGGGGAAAGTGTGGGAAAATATCATCCATACTGTGTTACCCATCCAAATCATAAGGTCTTCCCCGTTCGACCTACTACCCCTCGCACCCTTCCTCCCACCCTCTCCTATGATGTCACTCCTCTAGACTAGTTATGCAGAAACAATGGGAGGGAATGAATTAAGAGACTATGAAAGAATCCTTGTTATGTGAGAAATATGTACACTGCTTTGATTGGTTTCGAATTATAAGAATATTATGAAGATAAGAATGAAGGAGACTGAAAGAGACCATGAGGACTACATTAGGCAGTTTCATGCCGGACTTGGTATATTTTTTCTTGTTAAAAGTGCTTAAAGATTCTTACGTTTCCTTCCATTTCTTCGTCTTTTCATTCCTGTCTGTACTTTTTTTTTTTTTTTTGCAAAGGAATTGTTTCGAGTTCGTTTGTGAGTTGTCAGGCATATGTTTCTTTTTGGGGATCAATGTCTGTTGTGCTCTCTAATTCCTTCGTTTCTCCCTCCCCTCCCCGACCAATTGTTTTTCACTTTTTTTTCTTTCTTTTTCTTTTTGCCGTTTTTCTTATTTCTTTCTCCAAGTGTCGTCTACCTTTTCCTTCCTCATTCATTCTTTATCCTCTCATCGCTAAATTGGATCCACTTAGTTTCCATTTCTCTCAGTCAATTTTATGAACAGTATAACTATCTTTAAATAAACTCAGAAATTATATTAATATGGTGGTAATACAAACAAACGACACGTTACCGTTAGTTTGGGAGGTCGCCACTAGATGGCAGCACACCATGACGTCACCTGGAGCTAAAAAAAAAAAGCGACATTGTGCCGATAATCGAATCATTTGAATCTAATCCTTCAAGAAAGTTAATAGTAAACTACTTCTTGATTTTACATTTTAATTTAGATTAGCTTATTCTCCTTTTATGTAAAGAGCCCAAAGAAGAAGAAGCAACGCAGCAAGACACAACAAATCCTCTTTGAGGAAGTTAGTCGAAAATACTTTAGAAATATTTTTCTTGATTTTATATTTTCACTGAAATTCGCTTGTACCCCTTTATGTAACGTATTCAAAGAAGAAACAACGCAGCACGATACAGCACCTCCACAGAGGGGGCCAGAGAGCAGGACATGGTTTACCCCCACATCTTCATTTACGTGGTGGCCCTCCCCACGCTCATCCACTCACGAGAAATACAGAGAAGACGAGGAGAAATCCCTTCAGGTCACATCAATTTGTCATGCATTTACAATCCTTCTCTGCTCACAGTTGTCACCTGCCCTCTCCCTTCCCTGTTCGACAGGTCTTCTTCGCCTAATCCATCCATCCCATTCTCTGGAATAGTAGGAGTAAAACAGTTATATATATATATATATGTATATATATATATATATATATATATATATATACATATACATATATATATATATATATATATATACATTTATGGAAACGAGTCTATCATAAAAGAATGCTACGTGACTTTGGCCCGTAGGGGTGTCACCAAAGTCCCGAAGATATCGATTGCATAAAACCTATGCCATCAATACTCCATACTAGGAGAGCACTGGATGATAATCAGCTAAAGCTCACCATTCCACTCACCCACGAAGGGAAGTGAGAAACCTCTTGTAAAGCACTTTTTTTTTTTTTTTTCTTTTTTAGGGGCGATGTTTGAGGTCGCCTCTCCACCTCCACAGGGCTGTTAGGAACCAACGCAAAAACCACGCAGTGGGCCCCGGGAGCCGGGAGTCGAACTCACAACCACTTGCTCAAGAATTCGACAGCGCGGCACACGGATGATTCCCGACCCGACATTACCCATAAGGATAGAAGCGCTGGTGACAAAATACACCAGACAAAGCAATTTAGACCATATGATGAACAGGAGAACAGGATGAGAAAATATACCAAATACAATGAACAGAAGAACAGGGAGAACATCTTTAGGTCATTAGCGTTGTGACAAAGTTAACAGAGGAACAAATTATCTTTGAGTTTAACGTCATAAACCAAATCTTTCTGAGGACTTTATGAAGTGGAAGATAATTCAATGTAGTCTGTCCTTGAGAAGAACTCTCCCCACCGACAGGTAGCCTCGAACAGCCTCCACGCCTGACCTCTCAATACAGAATATCGAGACTCTAAACGGTCAAGATAATGTAAGAGGATTACGACAGGAGGCGCTGAGTAGCTGTTGCTGGAGCCGTCACCTTTACCTTATGTACTTAGAGAGCTGGATCAATAGCATTTATTGATTACCGTTGGAAAACAAAGGGATTCCAAGAAGATAATATGTACGGACGTATGTATGTATGTATGTATGTATGTATGTATCTATATATGTATGTATGTTTGCATACAAGAATGCATGTAGGCATGTATGCATGCGTGTACAAATGTATTCATTGCGTATGTATGTATGCATGTACGTACGTAGGCATGTAGAAAAGTACATACGTACGTATACATGTATGTATATATGTATGCATGTACGCATGTATGCATATATGTAAGCTTATATATACTTACATATGCATCGAAGTATACGTATGAAAAATTATGTTTACTTGTATGCAAGGAAAGAAGAACCTATTCGTACAGACACAAAGAAAGAAAGACAAAGAGACTAACTCGCTCTCATTAGCATCTCCGTTCCGTGTGTATTCAGGCCAGTGGGCCGAAGAGCATATGGTGCCGGGACGGGGAGAGAAGGGGAAGGAGGGGTGGAGGAAGAGAGAGGGAGGAGAGAGGGGGAGAGAGAGTGAGAGTGAGGGACGGGAGAGAGAGAGAGGAGAAAGAGAGAGAGAGAGAGGGGGGGGAGGGGACAGAGAGAGAGACAGGAGAGGCAGAACAGGGGATAAAGAGAGACAGGGGATAGAGAGACAGGGGAGAGAGAGACAGGGGAGAGAAAGAGGGAGAGAGGGGAGAGAGAAAGAGAGTGAAGAGAGATAGAGAGAAAGGGGAGAGAGAGAGAGACAGGCGGAAAAGAGAGACAGGCGGGAGAGAGAGACAGGGGGAAAGAGAGAAATAAGGAGAGAGAGAGGGAGAGAAAGAGGGGGGGAAGAGAGAGAGAGAGAGAGAGACGGGAGAGAGAGACAGGGAGAGAGAGAGAGAGGGAGAGAGAGAGAGAGAGAGAGAGAGAGAGAGAGAGAGAGAGAGAGAGAGAGAGAGAGAGAGAGAGAGAGAGAGAGAGAGAGAGAGAGAGAGAGAGAGAGAGAGAGAGAGAGAGACGGGGAGAGAGAGAAAGAGGGAGAGAGAGATAGACGAGGCAGAGAAACAGACAGGGGAGGGAGAGAGAAAGAGACAGGGGGAGGGAGAGAGAGAGACATGGGGAGGGAGAGTGAGAGACAGGGAGAGAGAGAGAGAGAGAGAGAGAGAGAGAGAGAGAGAGAGAGAGAGAGAGAGAGAGAGAGAGAGAGAGAGAGAGAGAGAGAGAGAGGGGGAAGGGAGAGAGAGAGGCAGAGGGGGAGGAAGAGAGAGACAGAGGGAGAGGAGAGAAAGAGGGGGAAGAGGGAGATAGAGAGACAGGGGAAGGGAGAGAGAGAGAGAGAGAGAGAGAGAGAGACAGACAAGGGGGAGAGAGACAGACAGGGGAGAGAGAGACAGGGGGAGAAGAGAGAGACATAGGGAGAGAGAGAGACAGGGGGGAGAGAGAGACAGGGGGAGAGAGACAGGGAGAGAGAGAGAGAGAGACAGGGAGAGTGACAGGGGAGAGAAACAGGGGAGAGAGACAGGGGAGAGAGACAGGAGAGAAAGATAGGGGAGAAAGACAGGAGAGAGAGAGAGAGAGAGAGAGAGAGAGAGAGAGAGAGGAGAGAGGGAGAGAGAGAGGGGGGACAGGGGAGAGAGAGACAGGGGAGAGAGAGAGACAGGGGAGAGAATGACAGGGGAGAGAATGACAGGGAAGAGACAGGGGAGAGAGAGACAGTGGAGAGAGAATGACAGTGGAGAGAGAGACAGTGGAGAGAGAGACAGTGGAGAGAGAGACAGTGGAGAGAGACAGTGGAGAGAGAGACAGTGGAGAGAGAGAGACAGTGGAGAGAGAGAGAGTGGAGAGAGAGACAGTGGAGAGAGACAGTGGAGAGAGAGAGACAGTGGAGAGAGACAGTGGAGAGAGAGAGACAGTGGGGGGAAAGACAGTGGAAAGAGGGAGAGAGGGGAGAGAAAGAGGGAGAGAGGGGAGAGAGTGAAGAGAGAGGAGAGAGACAGTGGGGAGAGAGACAGTAGAGAGAGAGGCAGTGAAGAGATAGTGGAGAGAGACAGTGGAGAGAGAGAACAGTGGAGAGACAGTGGAGAGACAATGGAGAGAGAGACAGTGGAGAGACAGTGGGGAGAGAGACAATGGGGAGAGAGACAATGGGGAGACAGTGGGGAGGGAGACAGTGGGGAGAGAGACAGTGGAGAGAGAGACAGTGGAGAGAAAGAGGGAGAGAGTGAAGAGAGTGAAGATAGAGGAGAGAGAGACAGGGGAGAGTGACAGTGGAGAGACAATGGAGAGAGAGACAGTGGGGAGAGAGACAGTGGGGAGAGAGACAGTGGGGAGAGAGACAGTGGGGAGAGAGACAGTGGGGAGAGAGACAGTGGGGAGAGAGACAGTGGGGAGAGATACAGTGGAGAGAGAGATAGTGGAGAGAGAGATAGTGGAGAGAGAGACAGTGGAGAGAAAGAGGGAGAGAGAAAGAGAGTGAAGAGAGAGGAGAGAGACAGGGGAGAGACAGGGGAGAGAGAAACAGGAGAGAGAGAGAGAGAGAGAGAGAGAGAGAGAGAGAGAGAGAGAGAGAGAGAGAGAGAGAGAGAGAGGGGGGGCGAGAAACAGGGAGAGAGAGAGAGAGACAGGGGGAGAGAGAGGGGGGGAAGAGAGACAGTGGGGAGAAAGAGAGAGAGACAAGGGGAGAGAGAAAGAGACAAGGGGAGAGAGAAAGAGATAGGGAGAGAGAGAAAGATACAGGGGGAGAGAGAAAGATACAGGGGGAGAGAGAGAGACGGGAGAGAGAGAGAGAGACAGGGAGAGAGAGAGAGAGACAGGGAGAGAGAGAGACAGGGAGAGAGAGAGAGACAGGGAGAGAGAGAGAGACAGGGAGAGAGAGAGACAGGGAGAGAGAGAGAGACAGGGAGAGAGAGAGAGAGAGAGAGAGAGAGAGAGAGAGAGAGAGAGAGAGAGAGAGAGAGAGAGAGAGAGAGAGAGGCGAGAGAGAGAGAGACAGGGTGGGAGAGAGAGACATGTGAGAGAGAGAGACAGGGAGAGAGACAGGGGGAAAGACAGGGAGAGAGAGAGAGAGAGAGAGAGAGAGAGAGAGAGAGAGAGAGAGAGAGAGAGAGAGAGAGAGAGAGAGACAGGGAGAGAGGGGAGAGAGAGACAGGGGAGAGAGAGACAGGGGAGGGAGAGACAGGAGAGAGAGAGACAGAAGAGAGAGAGACAGAAGAGAGAGAGACAGAAGAGAGAGAGACAGAAGAGAGAGACAGAGGAGAGAGAGACAGAAGAGAGAGAGACAGAGGAGAGAGAGACAGAGGAGAGAGAGACAGAAGAGAGAGAAACAGAAGAGAGAGAGAGAGAGAGAGAGAGAGAGAGGAGACAGGGAGAGAGGGGAGAGAGAGACAGGGGAGAGAGAGACAGGGGAGAGAGAGACAGGAGAGAGAGAGACAGGGGAGAGAGAGACAGGGGAGAGAGAGACAGGGGAGAGAGAGACAGGGGAGAGAGAGACAGGGGAGAGAGAGACAGGGGAGAGAGAGACAGGGGAGAGAGAGACAGGGGAGAGAGAGACAGGGGAGAGAGAGACAGGGGAGAGAGAGACAGGGGAGAGAGAGACAGGGGAGAGAGAGACAGGGGAGAGAGAGACAGGGGAGAGAGAGACAGGGGAGAGAGAGACAGGGGAGAGAGAGACAGGGGAGAGAGAGACAGGGGAGAGAGAGACAGGGGAGAGAGAGAGACAGGGGAGAGAGAGACAGGGGAGAGAGAGACAGGGGAGAGAGAGACAGGGGGAGAGAGACGGGAGAGAGAGACAGAGGAGAGAGAGACAGAGGAGAGAGAGACAGGGGAGAGAGAGACAGGGGAGAGAGAGACAGGGGAGAGAGAGACAGGGGAGAGAGAGACAGGGGAGAGAGAGACAGGGGAGAGAGAGACAGGGGAGAGAGACAGGGGAGAGAGAGACAGGGGAGAGAGAGACAGGGGAGAGAGAGACAGGGGAGAAAGAGACAGGGGAGAAAGAGACAGGGGAGAAAGAGAGAGAGACGGAGAGAAAGAGAGGTGGAGAGAGGGAGGAGGAGGAAACAGTCAACGCATGGATGGATGTTGTGTTGGGAGGATTAGGAGAACAGTAAGGAGTCTACGCCAGGAGGTGATGAGTGGCTGCGTCTGAAGCCATCGCTTTTGCCCTATTGTACGCTTTGTTGTACAGGAGACAAACAGTCACTGCTGGGAATCAGAGAAGAGTACGGGACTCGAACCCAATACTAAGCGAATGCGAGACCAGCACGCTGCCGATCTCGCTAACAGTGAAGAGTAAGGCGAGAGTTGAAGAGGAAATAGATAATGAATGTATCTATCTAATTGTCTATTCATCTATATGCCAAAGGGTTCTTCCCCCATGTAAGGGGGGTAGCCAGTCAAGGCACGCACCCACTCTAACGTATTCAGTTCCCATCCACCACCCATTTGTTTTTCGTAAATAATGTCCTTTATTCCTTCCTTTCTCTGTTTTAGTTTTGTTTTGATTTTCCTTCTGCCATTCGTCTTTCCCTCACTCTAGCCTTCCTTTGCATTTTGTCCTATTTTTCTCCTGTGTTCCCGTGAAGTGTATTGACTTTTTGTATTCGATGTTTTAGGGACCATAGTAACACACATGCGGATCAGAGTCGCGTAGTTTTTATTTATGATTGGAAATTCACAAGAAAATAACAACAATAACAAAAGAAAGAAAGGAAGAAGAAGAGAAAGAAGAAGGAAAAAGAAAGTTTCAGATATCACTTTTCGCTGACCAACTCTACGACTTCATCTTTCTTTTCACCGCCACGCTTTCCCCAAGGAGGAGAGAGAGTAAATAAATATACAAATAAATAAAAATGTAGAAAAATAAACAAATAAATAAATAGATAAGTAAATTGGTAAACAGGTGAGTAAATGAATTATAAATGAAACTAAATAAATGAGATGAACGAACAAATAAAGAAGTTATATAAACAAGAACAAAAAAGTAACAAATATATTGTAAACGTAGCCAACCAGAAACTGTTACCCACAATGCGGTACAAAACCGGAAGTTAGTTAATTACGAAACTACGTACGTGCTTTGACCTTTGACTACCTTTGGTGTAACGTTTCTTAAAGAATAAAAAAAAAATGGTGGCAAGAACATCTAAATAAACATACCGAACAGAATGTTGCAACAATACACTTGGTCCTTCCCGCTTGGGGGTCTTACTTGAGCCTACGAGGATGACCTGTATCCGTGTTGACCTAACATATCAGGAGGGTCAATGAGGGCTTAATCAAAGTCCAATTTACTAAATTAATCTTGTTGCACATTTGTACTACAAGGCGTGGTGGACGCACACGTCATCTTGAGGGGTTTTGATGGTTATATTGTATAGACCTCACCGTCCAATTCTATAGACCTTCGACACTCAGTGCTACGTCAGCCTATGCTTAGTAAAGCACTTGGACAGATGATGCTTCGGTAGTGAGGGCTCTTTTGACACTGGAATGTCCTGTCTGAGTAAGGGAAGGGCAGATGTGTTTCATAACGTAAAGTATAACATGCAAGACACAATGATACAAGGGTTCTAGAGTCAGTGAATAGAAATAGGACTATTCGTACTAGATCGTATGATCTACAGTACATTGGTAGCGTCATCAGAAACGTACTGGTCTCGCATTCGCATAGTTGTGGGTTCGATTCCCGCACTCCACTCCGATTCCCAGCAGTGACTCTCTGTCACCTTCCTCAACAGTCCCCAAAGCGCATAATAGGGTAAAGGTGACGGCTTCGGCCGCAGTTACTAAGCACCACCCGGAGTAGGTTCCTTATCACCTATTTGACTTATTCATTTTTATTTATTTATTCATTTATTGTTTATTTATTTATTTGTTTGTTTATTTATCTCTTTATTTTTCTTATTATTTATTTATTCATTCATTTATTTATTTATCTATCTATTTATTTATTTATTTATTCATTTACTTATTCATTCTTTCATTTGTTTTAGTTGAAGTCAATAGATTTTGGTCATCTGAGGGATGCCCTCTGGACCATTGTTTTACCTTTGGAAACTCATCTTCACTCAAGTAAAAGATGTTGATAATCTTCAAATAGAACTATTTATCTCATCTTCTATCATGCTTTAAGTCTCGCCTTCACTTTAGAGACCTCTTGGATGAGACATCTTCACCAAGGATAGAAACGCTGGTTATTGCTAAAAAAGATTATTCTAATCCTATGTTGAAATGACCTCTAGGGAGTTAGTAAACAGCACTGCATAAGTGTGGGATCTATAAACAAAGTCACTGGGAACTCCAGGTTGAAGAAGGAAGGGGAGGACCCAACGCCAGGAGGCGCTGAGTAGCTGCAGCCGAAGCCGTCATCTTTGCATCGATATGCGCTTTAGAGACTGTTGGGGCAGGTGACAAATAGTCACTGTTGGGAATCGGAGAGGAGTGAGGGATTCGAACCCACAATTGAGCGAATGCGGTACAGTTTTGGTCTCCGTCCTACAGAATGGACATAAATTCACTAGAATCAGTACAGAGAAGAATGACCAAAATGATACATGGACTCAGAAATTTGCCTTACGAAGAGAGGCTTAGGCACCTTTACTTACACTCTCTGGAAAGACGCAGAGTGCGGGGTGATCTAATAGAAGTGTTCAAGTGGATCAAAGGTTATAACAAGGGTGATACAAACAAGGTCATCATAATAAAACAACAGGGCAGGACTCGCAGTAATGGGTATGAACTGGACAAATTTAGATTTAAGAAGGAAATAGGCAAGAATTGGTTTACTAATAGGGTGGTCGATGAATGGAATAAACTTAGTAACCATGTAGTAAGCGCTGAAACTATCAGTTGTTTTAAAAAAAACTATTAGATAACTTTATGGATGGGGATGACAGGTGGTGATGGATACGGAGCTGCCTAGTGTAGGCCTTATGGTCTCTTGCGGTCTCCTTTATTCTTATGTTCTTATGTTCTTAACACGCTTCTGATGCCGTCACCAGCGCACTTCCAGGTTGAAGAAATACACCAAAATAAATTCTTTGTGATTCATTCTATTGTATTGGTTTTTGTAAAAAAAAAAAAAAAAAAAAAAAAATAGCCAAAGCTTCAATTCTTGGGATCAATATCACTCCAGGAAATTAGAGTCACAGAGGTGATATAAGAGAGATATAGGAGATATAGGAGATATACGGTAGGCGATATAGGAGATATAGGACATATAGGAGATGTAGGCGATATAGGCAATATAGAAGATACAGGAGATATAGGCAATATAGGAAAGATAGGAGATATAGAAGATATAGGAAATATGGGAGATATAGGAGATATGGGAGATATAGGAGATATAGAAGATGTAGGAGATATAGGAGAGATAGGAGATATAGAAGATATAGGAGATGTGGGAGATATAGGAGATATGGGAGATATAGGAGATATAGAAGATATAGGAGATATAGGAGATATAGGAGATATATGATATATAGGATATATAGGAGATATAGGAAATATAGGAGATACAGGAGATACAGGAGATACAGGAGATACAGGAGATGTAGGAGATAATAGGTGATATAGGAGAGATAGGCAACAGAAAGGAGGGACTATAGAAGTATAGAATTGATCAGCATTCTATTTTTGAGTGGGAATGAGTCTTCAGATATACAAGAGTACTGCGTGACTCTGGTCTGTAGGGGTGTCACTAAGATCGCCTCCAGTGGAAGGAAGGAGAAGGTAAATAAAGGAATCGTTTGTTGCAGAACTGAAGAAATTATCATGACTAACGATTGTACGTCACTACAGGGAGTTGCAAAAGCCTGCGGACAACCGCGAGTGTGGAAGATGATATTTGGTGATCAACACAAATAAGCAATACGGTAATTGGTGCTTACGTCATCCGTAAATGGTTTGCGATGGCCAATGAAGAATTGTGGAAGGATTTGACACATCCATGATCTGATACAAACTCACCCTCGCGAGAGAAAAGACAAGTGACAATCGTTGTATTATCTGTATCAAGATCTATCTTAATTATAATACTTATATTTAAAACTGCCTTAATTGATTTATCTATATTAAAATCTATATCGATTATACTATCTATAAGGAAAAGATCTTTAGATTATGTCATCTATACTAGATCATACGATTTAAGGAAAATATCTTAAGTGTGTGATCTGTGACGTCATATCGTCTTTTTTCCCCCATTCTTTCAATTGACCAATCAATGACAAAATCCCTCCATCCTCCAAGCTACGTACATCAAAGATTTTATTAATTCTAACATCAAAAGACAAATTCCTTTGATATGGTTGTTGTATTTACATTACATGAATTGAAATATGATAACAATATGACATTTATTCAGCTGAGGGGAACCTTGCCTCGAGATGAAAGGATCCAGTACATTCGACCAATCACAATGTCTCTCTTCCATGACGTCATACACATGACGTCATCAAAGAATGCGGGCGACAGCTGTTAAACCGTTTAGCCAATTAGGGTTACTGTCACAGGAACTAACGAAATACCGAAGAATTTGTCATAACGAATACGTACATGATCGCACATACACACACGCACATAGATGTAAACTTACATGTATACACACATACGCACATATGCGAATACATACACACACACACACACACACACACACACACACACACACACACACACACACACACACACACACATATATATATATATATATATATATATATATAGATTTATATATATATATATATATATATATATATACATATATATATGCTGGTACATTGTGACAAGTTGGTGAAGGTGGAAAAAGAAGTCACGGGTCTAGTTCTGAGTTCCTGAGTTTATTCCTGACCGGTTTCGCTCTATGCTTCTGAAGAAACATAGAGCGAAACCGGTCAGGAATAAACTCAGGAACTCGGAACTAGACCCGTGACTTTTTTCCACCTTCACCATATATATATATATATATATATATATATATATATAATATATATATTTATATATATATATATATATATATATATATATATATATATATATATAATATACAAATAGATACATATATGAATATACACACATACACACACAAAGTACTTATGTATATCATGCATATATGAATAATAGTAACACATTTCTTCTGTTCCGACTGTGGTATTAATTGTGATATACAAATATATACACAAACACATACATGGTACACATATATATCATAAATACATGAATAAATACTCATCCATATAGATAGATGCCTAAGCGAATGTATACACATGTACATACATGATAGACACATACTGTACACATATGCATATATACACGCACACATACATACTGTCCACATATGGATATATACACGCATACATACATATACGCACACATATTATACGCACATGCATATATACACACACATACATACACGCACACATACATACACGCACACATACATATACGCACACATACATGCCCGCACACATATATACACGCACACATACATTCACGCACACATACATACACGCACACATACATACACGCACACATACATACACGCACACATACTGTACGCACATGCATATATACACGTACACATACATACACGCACACATACATACTGTACGCACATGCATATATACACGCACACATGCATACACGTATGCACATTCATATACGCACACATACATACTGTGCACACATGCATATATACACGCACACATACATACACGTACGCACATACATACACGCACACATACATACAGCACAATCAAGAAAACTTATAATTCTACAGTGAATGCACAAACAAATATAAACAAACAAGCAAGCAAGTACAAAAAGAAGCAAACACAAACACAAGCAAATAAACACAAACAATAACTAGCAAGCACAAATACAAACAAACAGCACAAACAAATACCAACACCAAAGAGCAAACACAAACAAAAACAAACAAGTAATCACCAACAAACAAACAAAAAATATAGACGAAAAAGTTAGATAAAAACAAATGTCCTTGTGTTTTAGTACACATGCATATCCACACAATAAATGTATTCTTGCATTTTGCATTTCTTATTCGCATTATAAGACTCCTGAATGCCTTTCCCCACACTCCGACAGGACATTCCAATGTCGAAAGAGCCCCCACTACCTAAGCGTCAGCTGACCAAGTGCTTTATCAAGCATAGCGCTGATGTAATTTGTGTTGAGGTCGAATAGAGTTGGACGCGGCTATCTATACAATGTAATCATCGAAGCCCTTCAGACGGGGGATCGAGGCGTGCCCGTCCGCCACGCCGAGACCTCACGGTCCTTGTAGTACAATGTACAAATTATTGTACATTGGGCTTTAATCAAGCCTCAGTGATCCTACTAACATGTAGTCCTTCATAGATATACGAGGGTTGGTTTACTAAATCAACAAAGGAAGAAATCTCTTTTAATATATAGATATATATATATATATATATATATATATATATATATATACATATATATATATATATATATATATATATTATCTTTCTTTTTCTTTCTTTTTTGAGGCCTCCAGGAACAATTTTCGCCGTGAGTTACAACCAAGCCGCCGGGGAACACATCACCTTTGTGTGCCGTTACACACGCACACACACGCACACACACACACACACACACACACACACACACACACACACACACACACACACACACACACACACACACACACACACACACACACACACACTCACTCACTCACTCACTCACTGTTATATTCACTCACTCTTATATTCACTCACTCACTCACTCACTCACTTACTTTTGTGGTTCATAGGACAATTTCTCTACGGAACGGTTGTTACAACTGTGAAATGTAATTTCTACAGTAATCTATGCAATGCTGAACTACTACAAATAAAAGTATCTGTGTAGCTTTGGTTCCTTTGATGGCAATCGTCAACTTTAATGCAGCTCTAGTAGAAATCTAGTGTCTATTTTTGCTTATGGTATGATGTATATGTAAAGATACATGCATCGATGCTCGTATTATCTTCATGCATCTGTTTGTAGGTCGTCAGACTCACGCTGTAAGTGTTAACTTGGATGTTGAAAAAAATAGGCGTGTTATAATAAATACTTTTGTTCATTATGTTTTTGTATCACTTGCTACTAGAGCAGCAACTTCTTTTTGCTGACTTGTGTATATAACACAATTCCTCAGAACAAATAGATGTTAATAATATGTAATATATCTTAAGTCAGGGGGAGATATTTGTATGTATATCTAAATATACAACGTGCAGAGACTATTTTCTGATTGTTAGGCCCACACATAAAAATAATTTTGCTTCTGAAAAAAAATATTATGGGGGTCCACCGAATGGTTATGGGGGATTAAAAAAAAAGTAAACAAATAAATATAAATGAATAAAATAAATAAATAGATAAATTGAGAATCAGTACTCTAGATCCTGATAAAAGTAAGGAAAAGATGCGAACAATCTTTTTTTACCATTGCCATATCCATTACATAGGGTAATGACAGTAGATGAAATGTTATTGAATTAATGAAAATCTGATTTACAATATTTCTAACAATTATACACTTATATTACAAGGGGTCTGAGATCTTCTTAGTATGGCGGATTCACACGCCTCTGTCTTCTTCGGAAGAGTCTCGATGGTAATAATTATATAGATGGATAGAAGCGTTCAACTATATAGACCTTCGACACTCAGTATTGGGTAAGCCTATGCTTAGCAAAGCACTTGGTCAAGTGATGCTCAGGCAGTAAGGACTCTTTCGACATGAGAATGTCCTGCCAAAGAGTGAGAAGACAGTCGTGAGTTTCATGATGCAAACAGAATGCAAAATATCAGGATACACCTCTCATCCTTCCTTCCCCTCCCTTCTCTTTTTTTCATAACCTCTCCCTCTCCTCCTCTACTTTCCACCTCCTCTTCCCCGTGTTCCTCTCTCTTTCCTTTTCATCTCATTTTCTTCCCCTCCCATCTCCCATCACCTCTCCTCATCTCACTTCTCCCCTCCCCTCCTCTCTTCCCCTCCCTCCTCTCCTCTCTCACACCCTCTCCTCCTATCCCCTCTCTTCCATCCCCACCCTTCCCCTCTCTTCCTCTCTCCTTCCCTCCCTTCTCCTCCCCCCCTGAGGGCACCACGTCGACCAAGAGGAGAAACTCTGTAACAGCGTTCTCCCCCCCGAGGTACCGCCGCCGACGCCGTCGCCGCCGCCGCCGCCACCGCGGTCTCTCTCCCTCGACCACATTTGTCGGTGTTTTCGGTCAAATCAACACGACGACGACGTCGCCGCGTCGGCGCGCCGTCTGAATAGCGTCTTTGGTATGGCGGCTTTTTTGGCGGTTTTATGGCTATTTTTATTTTTATAACTTTTTATCATTTTTTACAAATATTGTATTTTGAAGAACTAATCCAATATTTGGTAAAGCCTAACCTATTCTAACCTAAACTAACTCAACCTAACCTAACCTAAACTGACCTAATCTAACCTAACCAAACTTAATGAAACCTAACCTAACGTAACCTAACGTAACTTAACCAAACAAAGTAGCTGAGCCTAACGAAACATAACCTAGCCGACTTAACCTAAGATAATTTAAACCTAGTCTAATCTAAACTAACCTAACCAATCCTAGCTTAGCCAAACCTACCTTAACCCAACCCAACCTAACCTAACTTGAGCAAACCTAACCTAACCAAACCTAATCTAACCTAACTTGAATAAACTTAATCTAACCTAACTTAACCTAATCAACCTAAGATAACTGAAACCTAATCTAACTTAACGTGAACAAACCTAATGTAACCTAACTAATCTAACCTAAGACAAATCTAATTTAATCTAACCTAACCAAACGAACCTAACTTAAGGTAACTTAAATCTATCCTAACCTAATCTAACCTAAACTAATCTAGCCTAACCTAATCTAGCCTAGCCTAACCTAACCAGCCTAACCAAATATAAATCTATCCTAACCTAACCTAACCAGCCTAAACAAATATAATTTAAATCTAACCTAACCTAACCTAATCTAACTTAACCTAAACTAACTTAACCTAACGTGAGCAAACCGAACCTAACCTAACCTTACCCGATTTAACATAACCCATCCTAACTAACTAAAGGCTTGGTTATCAACATGCCAAAAATACGACACTAAAAAGGGCTGGCTGTTTTTCCGCCAAAAACTTAGCCAAGTCTATCCCCTGCTGGCCCAGAAACCGCCAAACGACGTCATTTTGGCGCGTCATTTTGGTTAAATAATATATTTAGCTAAATTTCAAACCTATGTTTCTTGCTTTTTCTTTCCTCTTTTGTTTTCTTTTTTAAATTTTCCATTTGGATAAGACTTAGAATGTTTGGAGTGGTTATGTGTGAATGATATTTGACGCAACTCGAAAGGATTTCTTCCCGTTTTCTCTTTTTCTGTATTAGGAAACGGAGGGGATGGGGGGTCGCCGATTAAATGAAGCGGCCTTGCCGTGAATGTGCTGTGTCTTGCTGCATTGCTTCTGATTCAGAGCAGTGGGCAGGATACAGGGATGACCCGTCATCCACGAGGTGCTAAGATGAGAGGGAGGAAAGGGTGGTGGATGGGAGTGGAATGGGTGGGAGTGGAATGTGTGGGAGTGGATCTATGCCTTTTGACTAGGCTACCTCTCTTGTAAGGGGGAAAAAGCCCCTTGGTATGTAGATAATGTTTGAATTATTCCGTCCATTATTGACGCATCTGAGAGGGATCTCCATCGAATCCCCCCGAAGGACGATGCAGCTTCTGTACCTCATCACGTTGGCTTAACCCATTAAACTCCGATGACAAGATGTCTTGTCATTTGGTCAAATAAAACAAAAAATCATAAAACACCAAAATGTTTGATCAAACACCAGAAAAAAATATGACGTCAGTCCTCGCTTCCTGCGAGGACTGACGTCATATTTTTTTCTGGTGTTTGATCAAACATTTTGGTGTTTTATGATTTTTTGTTTTATTTGACCAAATGACAAGACATCTTGTCATCGGAGTTTAATGGGTTAATCCTGCTTGGAAAGATTGTATGTATAGTGAGAAGTACATGTAAAGTGTTGTATTATGCTAACACGGCTGTGGCTGTGAATAATGTCTCAAATCAGTGCAGTCAGCTCAGTCATACTGATTAGGTGCTGGCATATATTATATGCGTCACTGGTACTCTGCACCTCTGATGCCCGCCGTTGTGGAGAAGGGCTGGAAAGCAATGAGAATACTTTTTATTTGCACTTACAAGGGATCGAACCCGGGCCTTAGGCGTTCCGAGGCAGGAACGTTAACCACTGCTCCACGCAGGCCATATTATTATTATTATCATTGTTGTTGTTGTTGTTGTTGTTGTTCATAACATTGTATTTCATAACATTGTTGTTCATAACATTGTTGTTCATATCATTGTTGTTCATAACATTGTTGTTCATAACATTGTTGTTCATAACATTGTTGTTCATAACATTGTTGTTCATAACACTGTTGTTCATAACATTGGTCTTCATAACATTGTTGTTCATAGCATTGTTGTTCATAGCATTGTTGTTCATAACATTGTAATTGTAATTATTATAGCTATTATTGTTATCACTGTTAACGTGACCATCATCATTGCCATCATCGTTACCATCGTCATCATTATTATTATCGGTCATTATTTTCATCGTCATTGTCCTCATCGTCATTAATATCATCGTCATTATTATTATTGCAATTGTCATTGTTTTGCCATTGTATATAATTGTTTTGGTCACTATTATGGTCAACTGTTATGGTAAACTATTATGGTCAATTGTTATGGTCAACTGTTATGGTCAACTGTTATGGTCAACTGTTATTGTCACTGTTATTGTCACTGTTATTGTCACTGTTATTGTCACTGTTATGGTCACTGTTATAGTCATCGTCATCATTGTCATCGTTGTCGTCATCGTTATCATCGTCGTCGTCATCATAGTTGCCATCGTCGTCGTTGTCATTACCATTATCGTCATTATCATCATTGTCATTATCATCATTGTCATTATCATCGTTGTCATTATCATCGTTGTCGTTATTATCATTGTCGTTATCATCATCATCATCATCGTCATCATCGTCGTCATCATCATCGTCATCATCGTCATCATTGTCATCATTGTCATCATTGTCATCATTGTCATCACTGTCATCACTGTCGTCATTGTCATCATTATCGTTGTTATCGTTATCATTATTGTCACTATCATTAGTCAATATCATTATAATAGTGATCATCGTTATCATTATCATCATTATCATTATCATCATTGTCATTATCATTATTACCATCATTATCAATATCATTATCATGATCATCGTTATCATCCTTATTATCATCATTATCCTCACTATCATCACTGTCATTATCCTCATTATCATTATAATCATTATAGCCAATATTATCATCATAATGATCATTATCATTATCATCATTGTCATTATCATCATTATCATCGTTATCATCAATCATTATTATCACCATCATCGTTATCATTATTGTCACAATTATTATCAGCATTATTGTTACTGTTATTACCGTCATTACCGTCATTATCAATACTATCATTATTATTACTCTCATTACTATTACTGTTATTATCATTACTATAATCATTATTACTATAATTATTATTACTATCATTGTCATCATTGTCATTATCACAATTATTATCATTAATATTATCATTGTCATTGTTGTTATTATCATTATCATCATAATTAATATTACTATCATTATCATCATTGTTGTTATTATCATTATCATCATTGTCATTATCATTACTATCATTATTATTACTATCATTATTATTGTTATCATTATGCCTGCATAGTTCTTCTTTACAAGGAAAAAGGGAACAAGTGTGAGTGTAGTAGTTTCAGAGGGATCACATTGTTGAGTGTAGTTGGGAAAGCTTATGGGAGGGTTTTGATTGAGAGGAACAGAGGAAGTAATTGGTGAGGAACACTGGGTTTAGGAAAGGTAGGGATAATATTTTTGTGGTGAGGCAGATGTGTGAGAAAGCTTTAGGAAAATGAAAGAATTTTTTTCGGGGGGCCTTTATGAATTTGGAAAAGGCTTACGACAGGGTAGACAGGAAGGCAATGTGGAAGGTTTTGCAGATATATGGGACAGGAGGAAAGCTGTTAAGAGCAGTCAAGAGTTTTTACGAGAGAAGGAGAACCTTTGTTAGAATTAGAAATGGAGAGAGTGATTTGAGGTAAAGTTTGGACTTCGTCAGGGATGTGTCATGTCGCCATGGCTGTTCAGTGTGTACATAGATAGGGTGGTGCGAGAGGTAAATGCAAGGGTAATGGGTCGAGGAGATGGCTAAAGAAAACGGAGAAAATGGGAAATAAACCAGTTGTTGTTTGCTGACGACACTGTGCTTGTAGCAGGATCAGAGGAGGGATTAAGGAAGTTAGTGACGGAGTTTGGGAAAGTGTGTGAAAGAAGGAAGTTGAAGATAAATGTGGGTAAGAATAAGGTGATGAGATGTACAAGGGGAGAGGATGGCAGCAAATTAGAAGTGAGTATTAAGGGAGAGAGACTGGAGGAAGTGGATAGCTTTAGAACAATAATGATAGAGACAGTAATTATAGTAAATGATGATATTTGTTCTTCTCCTTTTGCGGGTGTTCATAGACGCTGTAATCATTATTTTGGCTCCATTCATCCTTTCTCCAATCATATCTGACCACAAATACCAACACTTCCCTGATTCTCTCGCTTGTGAGCGTATGTAACTTTTTTTTGTCGGTTTAAAAATCACGCAAAATCAAATGCATCCAAATGAAAGGGAAAAATGTTAATACAGATGAGGTTTAAGCTGATAACGGTCGAATGAATTCAGTCAGTCATGATGTAGTTCTTCCATAACGGCTTAAACTTTTTGGAGTAAACAGACATGACGCCATCACCAAAAAGAAAGCGAAACACCGATTGGTCAAGAAAACAGACATGACGTCATCACAAGAAAAGAAAGCGAAGCACTGATTAGTCGAGAGAACCCACACACCTTTCTTTCTTTATTTCATTTTCGTTCATTGAAATAAAGGCTACCAATACTTTCACTGTATAGAGTAATGTATTACTTTCTTTCTCTTGCATCATTTTACGACAAGATTAAAAAAGAATATATATATGTAAAAAAAATCTACTCACAAAGGTGCGAGAAGGCGGACGACATGGATTGCGGTTCAGCGAAGTGAGAATATGAGTCATGTCCACAGAAGATTTGTCAGAAAATATTTGTGCTAAAGTTGTGTAACAGAGCTGTTACTTTGATTTATTGTTGTAAACATCTATACTTTTGGATTGAAAGATTCATGTAATGGTTCACTTACCCACTGTGAACCTAAACCTTTCTCTCTCTCTCCGTCTCTCAGTGTTATTGTCTCTCTTTCTCTCCCTGTCTCTCTCTCTTTCTCTTTTTTTCTCTGTCTCTCTTTCTATTTATTTATTCATTTATTTATTTTAGTGTGAAATGAGAAGAACCATTATATCCTGTGTACCAACTTTATATAAATATTGAGTCGGAGTAGATGCATCTACAATATATATATATATATATATATATATATATATATATATATATATATATATATATATATATATATATATATGCATATATATATATGATATATATATATATATATATATATATATATATATATGCATATATATATATATACACACAATATATATATATATACACACACATATACACACATGCATATACACATGCATGCAACACACACACACATGCATATACACATGCATGCATATACACATGCATGCAACTTTACAAAATTGTCAAAAATATACACATGCATGAATATACACATGCATTGTTAGATATACAGTAAGTATCACGCATGCATTTTCCAACATGCATGCATATACACATGCATGCATATTACACACGAAGTTATAGTTACTTTTGCAAAAAAAACTAGTTTTGAGAAAATGCATGCATATACACATGCATGCATAACACATGCATGCATATACACATGCATGCATATTACTTACATAATCCTTTGACCATTTCTGGGAAGTAAGCACAGATGCATTACATTTCTTTTGTACACATGCCAGCTGAGAATCGTACAATCCTAACCTTCCATATCCTTCACATGCATGAATGTACACATGCATTACAATCCCTTTGCTAAGGTGAGTATTCTTGCACTTCTCAGGTTCAGAATGGAGCAAAATACTTCGGCAACTATCACATCTGACATATTTAGTTATGGAGTAGTGAATTTATAAACAAGAAATGTATAAAACAGGATAGCACGTGGAGAAATTACGCACGCATACGCTGAACCCTTTTTCGATCGCACTGAGTGTGGTGACTGCTGCCTAACCTATCGTACAACAATATCAGAGTATAAAATTCTCAAAAAAAAAAAAAAAAAAAAAAAACGACAAAATACAAGGAAAACAAACCATAGCAAAGAAAGGGGCGTGGCTGACGGGCGGACCTTTAAATCTCTGGCCCTTTAAACCCGCCATTACCTGAGAAGGGTGGCGTTATACGTCTGGAAACCAGTCCCGCGGTGTTCAGGGACACCACACCAGTCCACACACGAAGTTTGACATCGAGGACACCGGAAAAATGAGAGTTACCTTAAAGAAATGTAATTAAATAAATTTAGAAGTATGAAAATTAATACAAGTGAGAGTAACATGAAAATAATACAACAAATAGGATACACGATTACAATTAAACAAATATGATTTTACATAATACATCTGACTTGTGATTAACATACATTACACGAAAGTTCGAAAGTTTTAACGAGATTGAACAGACGTAAGACCGGTTCACAGATCACTAAACAGTTTAAAAATATTAAGCTAATCCTAAGCCCCAAATACTACATCACTCCGCGCACACTGCATGGATGACTACAAACTAAGTCCTAATTAATCTGGCTCACTGCTTCGATATCAAGGGAAAAGGGGTACTGACCTCTACGCTGTCCTTTTTTAATCTGACCGGTCGGATGGCTCTAGGCAGGGCCTGAAGGACTTCACACCTTATTGGCCAAACGTATAGACTCATTCACCTTCGCGTGACGAGGCAATACGCTCGTAGTTCAATGGATAATACCAGGGGGGGGGGATTTACCTAGCCTGACTAGCCTACATTGTTACCCGGCTACTTTCCTGATTGGACCCGGTCTTTGGTCTGTTTATGAGGAAATACAAATGGAATATTCTTACGTCACGACCTGTGACGTAGTAGAGGCGCATGCGCAATGGGCACTTGAAACAATCACAAATATTCTTACAAACGAAAACCATAGTTTACATTAACAAATACATATAATACAAAGTACCTTACGGTGACACAGGATTCGGTCATAACCAAAGTAGCATAGTACGAACATACGTAACATGAGAAATTATATTTCCTCGCAAATAATAACAACAATTACATACCTGGGATGTAACCATCACAGATGTAACAACACACACACGCGCGCGCGCGCGCACGCAAGCACACAAATGTATATAATTATTAATCATATGTATGTATGTATGTATGTATGTACTATATGTATGTATATGTGTATATACGCTGGCGGCGGAATTGGTAGAGTACGGTTCGCGGATCTTCTTAGTTGTAGGTTTGAGTCCCACACTCCTTTCCGTTCTTCAGCTGCAGTGACTGTCTATAACCTGTCCCTCAACAGTCCCCTAAACCACCTAATAGGGCAACAGTGACGGATTCGGCTGCAGCTATACAGCGCCTCCTGGTGTGTTATTCACCCATCACAGTATACACAGCACTGAAGCTGACAGTTATATGTTTCTACAGGAAACAAACTAATTTTTTCAAACTATAATAGTTTCACCCCTCCCCTCCTAATGTAGGATGCTCACTTCGAACTCAGTAATCCAACACAAAGAACCTGAAATATCTCCTAGCAGTCCCATATTGTCCATAAGTACAGAAACGTTTGTTAATTGTCGGGTATGACAACAATTTCTGCAGCTGATAAAAAGTATAATAGGGCCACTTGAGTCACGAGAGCCTTATTTTGGATTGATTAATTATCGGGGTTTTTATCTTGGTTATCTAAGAGTTGCCAGTTGATTTTTAACAAATGTTGAATATATCTATTTTCTGTTTTGCAGTTGTATATAACCAGGAGAAAGACTGGGCTTCAGGCACCATGTCGCCCAGGACCTCCAAACGATCCTTCCTTTCTTCTGTGCATATCCTTCCTTCTGCGTGTTATCATCGCCCCTTCAAAGGAACCCTTCATTCCTCCACAGGACTCCATCCTTCTCTAAAGTGTCACATTTGCCACTCGAGATTGATTCATGTCTTGTTCATTATTTGTGGTAAGTACCAGACATATATGTTATTACCGTAAACATACTTGATTATTGGGTTAGGTATATCAGACTACGTGCAAAAGTCGCCATCTATGCTATACTGGTAATTTGGCCATCGTTGTATACTAGGTTCTGCAATAAAAGACTTAGATATGTTAACACTTGACTAAACCTAGAATTGAGCAATGCTTAGTGGATCACGGGTTGATCCACATTAGTTAGAGAGAGTCTTGACTAGGCAGTACAGGGAAAGAATGCTTCTCTTTACATGATTCTCCTCTTGTCATTTCTACACAGGCCTCCTCTGTCTGGTCTCTAATGTGTCTGGAGAATCCGAAGTTAAAGAAATTATCGTACAAACCCCATCTACGGTAGTTCTTCCTGATCTTCAGCAAAATGACAAGGATTCCCAGAAGGCTACGGTGACCAAAGACCAAGATCCTAGAGAGGACAAAGAACTGCCTCAAGTCTTCGGACCAGCAGACAGCGATAGACCTGAAGATCTACATAAAGGGAGTTCGGGCCAGGATCAGAAGGTGATCGATGACCAGAGGGTCATCTCTGATGCTGGACAAGGAGAGTCTGGTGAAGAAATCAGTGAATTGAAGAATGAGAAGGACCTAGATAAGAGGGAAGATTCTTCCGCAGATGAGAATAAGGACGAAGATGAAATCCAAGTTCCAGTGATCGAGGGAGGTGAACATGTAGGTTTAGCAAACACGAGTGGTAACAAATCTGGAGATATAGGTCTCCAGAATACAAATGAAGCACAGACACCAGACATCACAGGCCTGACACATACAAATAAAGAACAGACAGCTGAAGAAAGCAAAGAAAATGAAGCGAAGAGTACACTAAATACCAGTGTGCAAAGGGAACCACGGAGAGCCAAAGACACGGGTATGGAGGACGAGGAAGAAATGGAAAGCAGAGACCACTCGGGAGATCAAGAAACAGAAAACGAGGAAGAGGACACCCACAGTGAGGCCTCGCTGAAAGAGAAACAGTATCCTGATAAGCAGAGAACAGGTGATCAGACTGAGCATGAGGGAGATCAAAAGTCTGATCCACATCGGGCTACTCAAGAAAAACCTAAACCCGATCAAACAAGTGTCCCTGGAACAAATTCTGAGGAAGAACAGGTGAAACTTGAAAAGAAAGAATCATCGTCAACAGATGATACCAACGAGGGTGAACCGTCGCCACCAGTAAAGGATGGAAATGGGACTAGGGAGATCCTTCAGGATTCATCCACGGCGTCGAACCATCCCAGCGACGACACTCCCTCGGCTTCCGGTTCACAGAAACTTCGCGTCCGTCCGCCGAAAGCTAAACCAGCGACAGCCATCGAAGACGCCGAGGCGACCAAGGACCTTGTCGTTTGGAGACCCAAGAGTTCGGGAATCCTGGAGAAGATCGCCGCGACGATCCTGGAGGATATGGAGGATGAGGACCCCAACAACTTTGAGGACGAAGAGGAGGAAGGGGATGAGGAAGACGCTTATGATGATCTGAATTTGTTGAACGATCTCGACGTCAGTGATGAGCGTCAGTCTGTTGAATCATCACAGGTGAGTTGTCGTCTGGTTAATGTTATTGTTGTTTTGGTAATGGACCTCTATGCATTAAAGCTGGGGGAACTAGATTACTATTACTGTGTGTGTGTGTGTGTGTGTGTGTGTGTGTGTGTGTGTGTGTGTGTGTGTGTGTGTGTTTTATGTGCTCACAACACATGTAGGTGGGTATACATTTGTTTATTCAATTTGATATTTACTATTTATGAGGAACTTATAAAATTTGAAAATATTCAATATACGTAACAAAACCCTTTCAAAAATATACTAGGCATTAGAATTTGTTTCTAGTATCAGAAGTCATCTATATTTCGTAACTTTTCGTTCCGAATACCTCTGAATTTTAAATTCTAAGTAGAGAATTATTTGTAAATTAATGTATTCATGTATGCATATAGGTATATGATTCCCAAGAACAATAATCACACACACTAGCGAGCGTTGACAAATACACAAAGCTCCTGAAACGTGCCTTCTGGCAATAATTGTTTTTGCACAAAAGTAACATTTCACTTTCCTACAGACCGCTCTTCCACGCACACAGACACCAGTCCCATGAAAGCGGGTGGTCTTATCTGGATAATCACATGGCACCTGTTCAGACACTTTCGTCTTTCTTTCCCCAGGTGGTGGAGACGCGCATCAAGGCACCTGGAGGAGTGCTAAAGGAGCCGTGCTATAGGGTAAGGCCGATGCCGTGACTCTCTAGAGACCCAAGATAGTTTCCTAACATCTACATAATGTTTGTTCGAAATAGATAAACACCTAAGCGAGATGCTGTAACGACTGCCATTTATTTCATATTATTTGTTTATTATTTGTCTGTTTGTTTACTATTTGTTTGATTTTCATTTATTATTGTTTGTCTGTCAATTTATTATTATTTACTATTTACCTGTTTGTTTATTGTTTAACTGTGCCTGTGCATTTATTTCATTATTATCTATATCATTATAATTTTTATTTATTTATTAATTTTTATTCTTTATTTATTCATTCGATATAGTTATGGACCAAAATGTCTCCTGTCGGCTTGCTCTGCCTTTGCAATCCTTTGTAAATAGTCTGCATTGAAACCGCGATACATTGATAATCATTATCTGCTGCTTCAAGGGAGAACTGATTAAAACAATAAATATATATGTTAAGGGTATTTAATAGACGGCATAGATGAGAGAGGATCCAGTCTCAGCCGTTCAGCTTTACTAGAGTCGAGGTGTAAGAGATTTTGATCTTCCACCACAAGAAAGAGGGTGAAGGTAGGAACGTTTGTGATCTAATATACTGGCCAGTCTAGATGGCGGTCACGTGATGCAGTGACGACGTGGATCGGTAACCACGTGTTATGGTGAGTTCGTGGTGTGGTGTGGTCTAAGTGCTTGCCAGGACCAGATGTGAAAGATGATAAGTCTGTGAGTTTTTTTATTTGCATTCAGATTTTCTATTTTGATCCGGGAACGGAATTAAACGATATTTAGGTAAAGTATCATGTTTGTTATTGTTATTTTAGTAGGGTATTAGGACCAGAGAAACTTACAGATGACGCACAGGTCGAAGACCGGAGATCGGTGGAGTTCTTTGGGGTTTCTGAGACGGGATGAAGTCACGGCAAGAATTTATAAAACATCAGAGAAAAGTTCTGGGTGATTAGGATGACTAAGTGACCTGGAACCATAGCCAGGAAGAGAAATGTCACTGACGCTTACAGTTTACCCATTCACCGCTTTACCCTAATTTAGACTAGCGTGTTCGCGTGACTGCCCACATATTCCCATTTTCACATACGAATCCTTTCTCAAAAGTTGTTGAATACCTCTCCTCTCCCTTGTTCGTTCCCTCTTCTTCTCTCTGTCTCCCTATTCATTCCTTTGATAATACACATTCTTCTTATACCTCTTCCTCTTGTCCATAGGATGAGTCTTCGGGTAAATGCCTCACCTACAACGAGACACTCCAACTTCGGCGGCGTCTCATGCAGGATCTCCAGACAGCGTACCTCCACCCTCTTCATTCCCGCATCCGGTACCGACTCAAGAAGAAGCCCTCCATATATACGTCCAAGTACGACCTTCAGGGATTCCTTGTTCATTTCTGCTTTTTTCCTTCCTTATTTCCTTCTTCTCGTCTTCTTTCTTCTCTCTTGCTCCTCTTCTCATGTTTTCTTCTTTTCTTCTATCCTCGTTCAAACCCCAACTCTTGAATTATCTTCTTTATTATTTTTTCTTTATTTTCAAATTAGTTTTCTGTTTATTTAGGGCAAAGATATATGATTTAGTTTAAAGCTCTCCATTTATCCCTTTTCCTCAAGATTCGTTAGTCATTTGTTTTACAGTTTCTTAGCCCTATCAATATTTTCTGGAAAGGGAAAACTTTTCCATCTGTAGGAGGTGTTCTTAAACCTAACCATTAATTCTTTTAAATCTGATTATCTATTCTTCTAATATTACAGATGATATTTTTCTGGTTTTATATATATCATATTTTTTCTATATGGCTTGCAGTATACGTATTTTGCCCGTACACTTTGTCTTCCATATTTTGTCGTCCATATTCTTTGCCATCTGTACTCCTTATCGTCCATAACACTGACCCCGTTTTACAGGAAACCCAAAATCCGCCCGGGCATCAGGATTCCAGACATATACGGAGTCGATGTGACCCCGAAGTTCGGAGGTTCTCACCAATCCCTACCGGTTCCAGAAGACTCCGGACACAGTAAATACTCCACCCTCCCCCTTGACCTGGCGGAGGAGGAGTATGGGGTCGCCGAGGATGTCAAGTACCAGCACTACCTGCCCTCACCACGACGACCCGCTTACGTCCCTCTCGAGGCCGTCGCCGCCGCGGGAGACAACGAGAAGGACTCTTCGTCGACCGAGAATTCCTACATCCCCTTGCACCCTCAGGACAAGGATAAACCTGAACTTGTGTACCGGCCACCGAAGCGTCCTCCGGGATATAAGAAACGAAGAACCGACGGCCTTCTTCAACGACCAACCCCCAGCAGACCCTACTACTTCACCGAGGCGCCTGACGAACGACTCCATCAACATATTCACCTCCATTATCGAAGACCGGTGTCCTTCAAGTACAGGAGGACGGGGAATGGCCAGGGCCCCTCGTCCGCGGTCACCAAGGAGCCCCTGGGTCGGGACCACAGCGCCGTAACAAAACCTACCCCGAGAAAACCTTCCACAATCATTCGAGTAACTACCTTTGCCACCACTCCTAAGCCCAAGAGTCCCTCACCCACGTACCTACCACCATCGAAGGAACATCCCACCCCAAGTCCTACGAAGGAACCCCACTTGACCCCTGCGAAGGACTACACGGAACCACCCAAGACTTACCTCCCACCGAACAAGGAATACCTTCCTCCTGTGGAACCCCATTCCACTACTCGTCGACCCCATCCTAGTACACAGCAGCCTCATTCTACCACATTGAAAATCCACCCTGCAACATTGAAACCTCATTCCACGACTCGTAAGCCAAGCCTAACCACACCAAAACAATACTCGGTCCCATCAAGAACCTATCTCCCGCCTACGAAGGATTACGTTCCCCCTTCAAGACGACGTCCTTCTCCTCATATACATTCTGCAGGTCCTGCAAAGCCCCTAAGAACCTATCAACCACCTACGAAGGAATACATGCCTCCTCATGGACGTCCTGTCCTTCATGGCTTTCCCCATCGTCGTCGACGTCCCGGTAAACGCCGAAGGAAGCATCGAAAGCGCCCCAGCACTCTTGAACCAGGTCACGTGACACCACCCTCGAGGCTATACCTCCCTCCGAACAAGGATGGTATCGGGATAACTACCATCAGACCATCTGTTCCTATTCCTCCGGCAAAATACGTACCCCCTGTGAATGAATATCTCCCTCCTGTGAAAGTTACTACGCTCGCTCCCAAGGACCCCATTCTTTCGTCGACGCCAGCTATCAAATACCTACCTCCAGTTCGTGGGGACAAGGCCCCTGTCTCGGTGCCACACCTCTCCCAGATCTACCTGCCCCCAACTAAAGACTACGTGCCTCCTCGGAAACCGAGTACCACGTCTCTTCCGGCAGTGACCCCAAAGCTCTCACAGTTATATGTTCCTCCGTCGAAAGAGTATCAACCACCAAGTAAACACAGCCCAGTACACACCTCAACAATAATCCCTAAACTACCACAGTTATACGTCCCTCCATCGAAAGAGTATCAACCACCAAATAAACACAGTCCAACGAACGCACCCACCGTTATCCCTAGGCCCTCGCAGTTGTACGTGCCTCCCTTGAAAGAATATTTACCACCTCACAAAGAGAGTCAAACACACGCTCCTATTGGTGTTTCTAAACCCTCACAGCTATACCTTCCTCCAAACAAAGATTACTTACCACCTCGGAGTGGTAGTCCTACCTTTGCAACGACAGGTCTTCCGAAGATCGCCAGCAGTCCTCGTGGACCAATTCTGAAGCTTTCCCAGGTCTACGTGCCTCCTTCTAACGAGTATGTACCTCCCCATAAAGACAGCCCCCATGTATCCACCGTACTTCCGAAGCTCTCCCAGGTCTACGAGCCCCCAACTAAGGAATACTTGCCACCCCAACAGAAGGTTCCTCTTTCAGTATCCCACCAGACGTCGATTCCAATTCCAAGTCGTACTTACCGACCCCCTTCCAAGGATTACCTTCTCCCCGTCCGAAAACCCCCAGCACAGGTGTCCACCGTACACCCTACGCCCTACCCTCGTCCTGCCGAGTCTTTCAAACCACCGTCGATGGAGTACTTTCCGTCGCAGAAGCCTCGTATTACAACGCTAAATCCTGTCCAACTCAGCACTCTTTATAAACCACCCACCCACGAATACCTCCCCCTTCAAAAGAGCACCCCACTCCCACACGTGCAGACCAAATACCCCCCACCGTCGAGGACTTACGTGCCACCTGTGAACGAATATCTTCCGCCAAAGACTACCCCTGCACCTGGGTATCCCTTACCATCGAAGACCTACGTGCCACCTGTGCATGATTATGTCCCACCAAATACCACACCTGCGCCTGGCTACTCCCTACCATCGAAGACCTATGTGCCACCTGTGCATGACTATATCCCACCGAAGACTACACCTGCGCCTGGGTATTCCTTACCATCGAAAACCTACGTGCCACCTGTGCATGAATATGTCCCACCGAAGACCACACCTGCGCCTGGGTACTCCCTACCATCGAAGACCTACGTACCACCTGTGCATGACTATGTCCCACCAAAGACTACTCCTGCGCCTGGCTACTCCCTACCATCGAAGACCTATGTGCCACCTGTGCATGACTATGTCCCACCAAAGACTACTCCTGCGCCTGGGTACTCCCTGCCATCGAAGACCTACGTTCCACCTGTGCATGAATATGTCCCACCAAAGACCACACCTGCGCCTGGGTACTCATTACCGTCAAAGACTTACGTGCCACCTGTGCATGACTATGTCCCACCAAAGACTACTTCTATGCCTGGGTACTCCCTACCATCGAAGACCTATGTGCCACCTGTGCATGACTATAGCCCACCAAAGTCTACCCCTGCGCCAGGGTATTCTCCACCATCGAAGACCTACGTGCCACCTGTGCATGACTATGTCCCACCAAAGTCTACCCCTGCGCCAGGGTATTCTCCACCATCGAAGACCTACGTGCCACCTGTGCATGACTATGTCCCACCAAAGACTACACCTGCGCCTGGATACTCCTTACCATCGAAGACCTATGTGCCACCTGTACATGACTATGTCCCACCAAAGACTACCCCTGTGCCTGGGTACTCCCCATTATCTCTGACCTATCAACCCCCAAGTAAGGAATACATTCCTCCGGTCAAACCTGTACTTACTTCACCAGATGACTACATACCCCCTGGCGATTTCCCTTCGTGGCTCCTGTCCTTGAAGAGGGACAAGGACGCACCTCCAATCCGCCTACGCCCAGATATGCCCCCGTCCATCACTCGACTTCCACCACGCTTTTCTAATCTCCCTCCTGGCCACAGACACAAACCAACGCCTCGGCCGGGAGATCATTATGGTGTTACCACCCCCAAAATGGTCGCCACGACTCTCTTCCGGCCAGAGGGCTTCCTTCCGAGTTATGACCCACCCTCGCCACTCTACCAACCCCCAGTGAATGAGTATCTCCCGCCGAAAGAGATCTACGTTCCTCCCTCTGTCCCGGAAACCCCCAGTAAAGGCACCGCCTATATTCCTCCTCCACCTCCCATTCACATCCCCTTGGAGTTAGAGTATCTTCCTCCTAAAGAGGATTACAGCCCTCCTACACCCTCGACGACCGTACCTAGCGCAAAAGTGCACCTTTCTCCAGATCTCTATTTCCCTCCTCTGCCCACTGGCGACACGAAGACACACGTCTCCCCAACCCCTCCCTCTCGAACTTACGTCCCACCAAAGAAGGACTATGTTCCACCACCCGCGTCTCCCAAGCCCCTTGCGCCCAAAGCTTCCTACATTCCTCCCGCTACGCCCACCCCGAAGATCAAGCCCTTGACGCCCAGACCTGCCAATAGGGTTCCTAGACCCAAAGGCTCTCGTAGGCCCGGGTATCATCCTTCGACAGAAGCCACCACCTACAAACCCGCCATAGATCTTAAAAAACTACAGGAGTTTAGCTACCCGATGTCTGATGACCTGGTGAGACAGGACCATCATCTGCGCGTCAAGGTGACGCCCAGCCCTCGTCCGACCCCACATTCGCACCATAATGATACCACCACATCCTCTACTACCATCTACTCTCCCCCTGTGTACCAACCTACCACCTTTTCACCTCTGTATAACGAACTTGTCGCTACGACAGCCATGCCTCGACCAAGCCCCGACCCACCTCCGAACCTGGGGCAGGACGACTACTATTACTATTATGACGACGATGACGATTACTACTACTATTACGACGACGACGACGACTACGACTATGACTATGACTATGACTACGACTATGACTTCTACGACGTCATGCCTCAGTTCCAACACGTCTTACCTCCGCATCACCCTCACAAGCTACCCCCGCCTCCCCCGAAGAGGCCCCCAATCCCTCACCACCTCCTCCCGAGATTCCACGACATCAATGAGAACGAGATATACGACTTTGGATACATCGCCGGTATACCAGGTGAGCTCGATGGAATTATCGTTATTATTCTCATTCTCATTACCCATCAGTAACAGCATTCCCCACGTATATGAATTATAATTAGTACTCAGGCTAAAATTTATAGTAGTAATAATCAATCTTCATTATTACTAATATAAAATTCAGTGTCATATTTTTATAGTTCTCGTTATTGGAATCTCCATCGTTCTTCCATTACATCATCTATGGTTTCTACTTGAGAGCTGATTCTTTTCTCGGAGTGGAAGGTTTTTAGGGGTTACAGTGTGTGAAGGGAAGTGATGAATGGATTTGTAGGTGAGGTTTGTGAAGGAGGTTCTTGCACTTCAGATGGAGGAGAGGGTGAGGGGTTGAGTTGGAGGTTCTGTTGACACAGGAGAACGGGGTGTAGAAATTTATGTAGGGATTTTTTGTATCATATTGAGAGTCTTTTTTGATGTGGCTATTTGGGTAGAACCATTGTGGTGAAGGATTTATTTTGGTGGACTGTAGGGCTTCCGCGTATGTGACTATTGGTCTGCTCATCCTGGATTATATTAGTCTTCGGGGTTTTCTGAAACAAATGTGTTCAGAGTCTCTGACATAGAGGACTTCCTTTTCGAATTGGTATACTGTACAGTGTGAAGATGATGCAAGTTGATCTTAGTTGCAATTTGTAAATTTGGCTGGATTTGAGCTTGGGGCACCATATGCGGGGGCTGAGCAATGTATACATACGTCCTCCAGGCGGCAACATCGATGTCCACAGAGTTGGCAGTTGAAACATCGGTGTGGGCGTAGATAGTACATAGTTATTTCTTATCTTAGGAAATCTACAGTTGCGGTCATTATTAGTATAGGGGTATTGATCTATATGACGATGACATCTATGGCACTTGGTGTTTCTTACCAGGCTGATTCTGTGTTGGTACTGTTTTAGCATGGGGTGATGACATAATGCACGCGTGCCAGAATAATTCTTGCTTGTCTTGGAAGTGATTGCTCTGCTAGGTTGATTGATTATTAGTGGAGTATGGTGAAGTATAGGTTATGGCAGTCTGTTGTGGAGTATGGGAAGACGAGGGATGGGAAACACGGTACTTTGAAAGTGCCTTTATAGGGATTGTAACAATTCACATGACCTGTTTTGGCTTGCGGGGAGTTTCCGTACATCCGGGTAATTTGATGTATTTTTGTGTTGCCTATATATGTTGAAATTTCTACCGGGCATCCTATCCAGTAATTCTGAATAATATAAATTAATATGAAATATGTGGGCATTACAACCGGTCGAGATAAGTGTTACAATCCCAACAAAAGAACTCAAGTCCCGTGTCTCCCTTCCCTTGTCTTCCCATACCTGTCTATACAAATTCTAACTATTGTGGAGTGTTTATTTAATTTGTGTGTGTTTTTTATATCGGTGTATTATGGGGTACTGAAGATATATTATTTAAAATGTTCGACTTGAATACTACTGCTGTCGTTTTTTATATTACGTTTGATGTGCTGCACTTATGTGATGTGATATGAGGGATGATGGATGGGTTTAAGGACATAAACAAATGAATATTCTTTCAATGTCCATACATTTTGACAACCCCTGGATGACATTTATTCCTAACTGGTATTCTTTTCAACATTAACTCTATGATCTCTCCCAAACAGGCCGGGCTGGCAGAGACTATCCTATACTAAGTTACATTCCACAAACTTCTTTTGGCTGCGATCTTGTGGCCGATTATCCAGGATATTATGCCGATATGGAAGCAGGTTGTCAGGTAAGTGAACTGATGGAAATGTTTGCCTAACAGTTGCCCTTCAACTGAACAAGAAATCCTGTCATAACATGAAACAAAATATGCTAAGCATGCTATCTGTTCAGAGATAATAACTACTGATGTTTTTAAGTTTCACAGCCTCACAGTTGCTGGCAATAGTCCCTGGGTTCTCCTTTAGATCTCTGGGAAAAACATTGGGTTGCTGTTTGTATTGCATTAGTGTGAATTTGTGGGGAGCAGTAATATAATGTCAAATCTCCTTATGTACATTCCATCACCTCACTTTCAGCTTCCTCCTTTCACATACCCCCCAAACTGCCTCAGTCCCTCTGACCCAACTGCAAGCATGTCATCCACAAAAAACAACGGGCTCATCTCCCATTTCCTTCCACTCTCATTTACCAACTCCACACCCCCATCCATCACCCTTACAGTCACCTCCCATACCACCTCATTCGTGCACATACTGGATAACTATGGTGACATTACACAACCTTGGCACAGTCCCAACTTTACTTCAAACCCTTCATTTTCACCATTTCATACCCTCATAAAAGTTCTGATACTCATCTTTTGATGCCAGTTACCATGTATTCCAAATGAGAAATAAATGTACCCACTATTTTAATCTGTGACAAAAAATCCAGCAAAATACTACTCAATTAAGATCTTATTTAGGAACAGTTCGTGCAGAGAGGTGTGGTATTTTCAAAGACAAAGGAGGCAAATAGGAGAGCAGATGTAAAATGGGGAGAAGTATGACAAAAATTATGAAAGCTATAAAAAATATATTTTGGAAGGAAATCAAGAGAGGAAGGGAGATTTTGCAGATATATAGGATTGGGGGAAAATTGTTAAGGGCAGTCAAGAGTTTTTCCGAGAGTAGTACAACCTGTGTTAGAATGGGAAATGGAGAAAGTGGTTTGAGGTAAAGGTGGGAATGCATCATGGATGTGTCATGTTGCCATGGTTCTTCAATGTGCACATGGACTGGGTATGTGGTGCGAGTGTTAAAAACGAGGGTAATGAGCAGGGGACTGGAGATTGTTAAAAAAAAAGGGAGAAATGTGGGAGGTGAGCCAGTTGTTGTTTGCTGATAACACTGCACTTGAGGGAGGGTCAGAGGAGGTATTAGGGGAGTTAGTAACAGAGTTTGGAAAGGTATGTGATAGGAAAAAGTTGAAGGTAAATGTGGGTAAAAGCAAGGTGATGAGATGTACAAGGGAAGAGGATGGCAGTGAAATGGAAGTAAATTTAAAAGGAGAGAGGCTGGAGGAAGTGGATAGCTTTATATATTTAGGGTCACATGTGGCAGGAAAGGGAGGAATAGAGGTGGAGGTAAACTGTAGATTGAGAGAAACAAGTAAATGCCTTAGGGGATTAAAAAGTGTTATGAGAAATAAGCAACTGGGAATGAATGCAAAGAGGAGATTGTATGAAATGGTGATTGTACCAACTGTGTTGTAAGGAGCAGAAACTTGGAATTTAAGAGAGGCAGAGAGGGAAATTTTAAATGTGTTTGAGATGAAATGTCTGAGAAGTATGGTAGAGGTTACAAGGCTGGATAGAGTGAGAAATGAGGTGAGGAGGAGAGTGGGAATGGAAAAGGTGATGGCAGATAGGGCTGATGAAAGATTATTGGGATGGATTGGACACATGGAAAGAGTGAAAAAAGATTAGTAAAAGAGGTGTGAAAGGCAGAGGTGGAGAGAGTGAACTAGAGGGGACGACCAAGAATCAGATGGATGGGGTGAAGGGGCCATTGAGCAAAAGGGGAATGTCTGTTGAGCAAGGAAGGGAGAAGACAGGAGAGAGAGGTATGATTGGAAAATCACTGTGTATTGATGATACTGTTATGCAAGAAAAGGAGGGGCAGAGGATGGAGGGTAGGGGGTGCTTATGTGTAAATGATATTTTGATGTAGCCCAAAGGGATTTTTCCCCTTCACTTTTTCTGCATGAGGGGTCAGAAGTGGCCTTGCTGTGGATATGCTGTGCCTTGCTGCATTGTGTTTGACCCAGGGTAGTTGGCTGATGCAGGATGCCCACATACATGAGGGGCTGAGATGGGAGGGATGGAAAGTGTGGTTGAGCAGAGTGAAATGGGTGGAAATAGGTACGTGCTTCTGACTTAGCTACCCCCCTTATAAGGGGGAAAAAGATCTTGGTATATAAATATATTTTTTAAGATCAATTAAAAAATTTTCCACTTTATAATTTTTTTACCAATCCACTTTGAGTGTGTAATAATGTGAAGCTAAATTTATGAAGTAAAAATAATTACGTACAGCACGTATATTTTCCACATGAAAGAAGGGAACCGTGACAAGAATAGATCTTGGAATTGAAGCATTGGAATTACTCTTTGACTTAGCAATGCTTTCTTTAATTGAGTCCAAGAATACAGCAAAAGGCCCCTTCTCCATTTTACGGGGGTAGCCTAGTTAAAGCATACATCCACCTTACACCCAGTTATTGTCCCTCCCATCTTAACTTTTCATGGACTAAAGACCATCCCTTTCCATTGCCACACTACCTGGGTCAGAGGCAATGCAGCAAGACAGCACCACAGCAGGGCCCAATACCTGCAGCAGGTTTATTCTTGCTGTTCCATTACATGGTACCCTACCACCTCATCCATTTGATAAATTTACAAAACAGACAGGAAGAAAGCTCTTCTTTGGGCCATGTTATCTCCTTATCCATTTACACTCTCCATTCACACCTAGCTTTTGCTTTCTCCCTATCTTGCTTGACAGACATTCCTCTTGCATCTAATGCCCCCTTCATCCTGTCTGCCTCATTCTTGGCCAGTCCCTCATTTCCTCAATCTACTTTCACTTTCCACTATTTTTGTTAACCTTTCCATATACCAATAACATCCCAGCACTCTTTGAATTATTTTGTATGCCAGATCTCTTTCCATTCATACTACCTTGTCTCCACAGTTCTCATTCTATCTATCCTTGTAATCCTCTCCATATTTCTTAAACACTTCATCTCAAATACATTTAGGCTCTTCCTTTTTGTCTTTTTCAAATTCTGAGTCTCTGCCCCTTACAGTTCCATGGGCATTCCTCCTTCATACAATTTTCTCTCATGGTCAAAATTTTGTATATTTATATACCAAGGAAAAGGTGGAGTAAAGGTGGAGGTAGAATGTAGATTGAGAGAAGCGAGTAAATGCCTTGGTGGATTAAAAAGTGTAATGAGGAATAGAAATTTGGGAATGGATGCTAAGAGGAGACTGTATGAAGGAGTGATTGTGCCAACTGCACTGTATGGAGCAGAAACATGGAACATAAGAGAGGAAGAGAGAAGGAGCTTGAATGTGTTTGAGATGAAGTGTCTGAGAAGTATGATGGGGGTTACTAGGCTAGATAGAGTGAGAAATGAGGAGGTGAGGAGGAGAACAGGGGTGGAAAGGGAGTTGGGAGATAGGGTTGATGAAAGAGTATTAGGATGGTTTGGACACATGGAAAGAATGAGTGAAGAAAGACTAGTAAAGGAGGTATGGAAGGCAGATGTGGAGGGAGTGAACATGAGGGGACGTCCTAGGATGAGATGGATGGATGGGGTGAAGGGGGCTTTGGGGAAGAGGGGAATGTCTGTTGAGGAAGGACGGGAGAGGACAGAAGACAGGGGTGAATGGAGAATGGTTGTATATGGAAGATGTTGTGATGCATGAGGTGAGGTAGTGTGTGTGAGCAAAATTTTGACGCAGCCCGACGGGATTTCTCCCCGTCCTCTCCTTTATATGGGGGGACGGAGAGGGGGGGTCGCCGATTTAATGAAGCGGCCTTGCTGTGGATGTGCTGTGTCTTGCGACACTGCTTCTGACCCAGGGCAGTGGACAGGGTGCAGGGATGACCCGTCATCTAGGAGGTGCTAAGATGGGAGGGAGGGTGGAGGGGTGTGGAGTGTATTCAGGGATGGAATGGGTGGGAATGATTTTATGCCTTCTCCTTTTTGGCTACCTCCCTAGTAAGGGGGAAAAAGCCTTGGTATATGTATATGTATATACCAAGGGCTTTTTCCACTTTATAAGGGAGGTAGCTAAGTCAAAAAAACATGTATCCACTCCCATCCATTCCACCACATTTTCTTTCCTCTCATTTTAGCTCCTCATGGATAATGGGTCATCCCTATATCCTGCCCACTCCTCTGGATCAGAAGCAATGCAGCAGGGCATAGTACATCCACAGCAAGGCTGCTTCACTTAATCAGTGACCCTCCCTCTCTGTTCCCTCAAGCAGAAAAAGAGAAGACTGGGAAAATCCTTTCAGACTGCGTCAAAATATCGTTCACATATAACCACTCCGTACTCCCCACCATCCCCTGCCCCCACTCATTCTTACATTATATTATCATCTATACACAGCCATTCTCTGTATTCACACCTATCTCCTACCCTCTCCTTTCCTTACTCAACAGATATTATCCTTGTCTCATCCTTGGTTGTCCCCTGAAGTTCACTCCATCCACATCTCTTGTACTAATCTTTCTTCACTCATTCTTTCAATGTGTCCAAACCATCCCATGGGATGATTTGCACATCTTCAAAATTTAAACAAAAGAAAAAGAAAATATTTAAAAGATTACCATTCCTGGAATTAAAGCATTGCAATTCATTTAATTTTTTGATTAACATTTACAATAGTTTCCTTAATATGGACTACATCTGTAATTGTTTTACACTTTTCATAAGTACTATTTTTCTTTTAATTATCTACCCTGCTGGTGACGCTTTAAAAGTATATATGCTCCATCAGAAGAAAGTGAGTTATAGTTATGGTGGTGTGCATCTATTGTTGGGCCAGCAGCATATGCAAGTGCTTTTATGCTATAGTTTAGGTTTGGATAAGGAGGACTGTGTACAAAGGTTGAATAGCTATATACCAAGGGCTTTTTCCCCCTTACAAGGGAGGTAACCTTTAAGATAGTGACACGGTTTAATGTCGTATACTCTCCCCCTAATGGGAGGCTAGGATGGTGTCCTTTTCAGAGGACTTTGTAGCGTGGAATTTAATTAACCATGCCCTTGGTTCAGCTTTGCCAGTAGCAGGATTCGAACCGCCATCCCCTCAACATTCGCCACAAGTAACGGCGCCCTAACTCGCTCAGCCAGCAAGCTTCTCTATCTACATTCTACCTCCACCTCTACTCCTCCCTTTCCTGCTACATTTGTCCCCAAGTATCTAAAGCTATCCACGTCCTCCAGTCTCTCTCCCTAAATACTCACTTCCAATTTGCTGCCATAATTTCCCCTTGTACATCTAATCACCTTTTACCCATATTTATCTTCAAATTCCTTCTTCCGCACACCTTCCCAAACTGCGTCACTATTCCTTAATCCCTCCTTTGATCCTGCTGCAAGTGCAGTATTGTCAGCGAACAACTGGGTTTCTTGCATTTTCTCAATTTTCTTTAACCATCAGTCCCCACCCCATTACCCTTGCATTTACCTCTCACACCACCCCATCCATTTATAAATTGAACAGTCATGGCAACATGACACATCCCTGGCAAAGTCCCACTTTTACCTCAAACCACTCACTCTCTCCATTTCTAATTCTAACACAGGCTCTATTACTCTCATAAAAACTCTTGACTGCTCTTAATATTTCTCCTCCAATCCCATGTATCTGCAGTACCTCCCAGTGCCTTTCTATCCACACTGTCATAAGCCTTTTCCAAATCCATAAAGGCCCAAAAAACACTCACCTTTTCCTAAAGCTTTCTCACATATCTGCCTTACCACAAAAATCTGATCCATGCAACCCTCCTATAAGCCTTTCCAACTACACTCAACAAACTGATCCCTCTGAAACTATTGCACTCACACTTGTCTACTTTTCCCTTGTAAAGCGGAACTATACAGGCACTCCTCCAGCCCTCCGGCACTCTACCCTTTCTTTAGACACACATTAAACCTCACCAGCCAGTCCCCATCACTGTACCTCCCTTTTTAGACACTCCACATGACACCCATCTAACCCAGGTGCTTTACCTGCTCTCATCATCTTAATAACTGCATTCATCTCATCTTTTCTTGTTTCATAAATGCAGGATGTTAAAAGTAACCCAACACACACTCCCTGTGTGTTCTCAGGTTTCTTACTTTAAGACTTATTTTTTATTTTACCAATGCCAAGAATAATAGTAAGGGAAATTGTCCCACCCAGGATTTCCTTGAAAACTAATGGTCCACTGTGGTCTTAATCCTTTGGCATCAGTACAGCAAATGCCAATGTACTGTTAACATAAATGCTAATCTAGTAATACAACTTTATCTGAATATTATGTCATCTAGTAAGTCAATATCACAAACAATAACAAAAGTGATACAACCATGGTCCAGGTCTGGAGTTTATTAATTTACAAGTTACTTTTCATGTCAAGTGGGGTATTTCACCTTTATTGTCATGATATTCACTCTAACACTGCTTTTGATTTTCAGTCTGAACTTTATCATCTTCCTCAAGGCTTCTTAAAACCAACATAGCACAATTCTGGGGAATAAAACTCTCTCATATAAAATTAACTTTAATACTTCTTAGACTATTCCCAAGTCTTTAAATGATACATTACAATTACCTATTATATACTTTTTTTTTTACAAATTGGTTTACATTTGTGATTTTTCAAATGTGAAAGACTGCAATTGAAGGAATTATTTCTAAATAACTTTTTTTGAACATTAACAGGTTTTCCATGTGTGCCACAGAGACGGAAGGATCCACTCTTTCTTGTGCCCCAATGGAACCATCTTCAACCAAAAGTATTTTGTGTGTGACTGGTGGTACAACTTTGGTTGTGAAGACGCTCCTTTCTTCTATCCCGTTAATGCTGCCATTGGACAACCAAACATTCCTCTGCACAAAAATGCCTTTGAACCCCATCCAAAACACATCCCTCCCCGTCCAATTCACCATCCCAAACCTCAAACTCATCACCCAATCCATCGTCCTCGGGTCATAAACACTGCTCATACAGCACCTGTAGTACCATTGCTTCATCTACCAGCTGTAACACATAGAACACCTACACCACATGTTATGTTGGCACCTCATCCCTTGCACCATGTATCACCAGTGACACACCATCCAAAACTAGCACATGTTCTGTCATCACCAGTGTCTCATATTTCAGCACCCGTTATTAGGCACCATCTAATGAAAAGCCCACACCATCGTACAAAACGAGAGGATCATGTCACCAAGGAGGAGAAACCAAACAAATCAAATGGGTTCACTCAAGAAAATGAAGCAGCGGACGTGAATCCTCTGAAGCAGATTTTTCAATCGTAATGCAGAGGTCTGTGGTACATAAAAATACTGTGACCTATCAATCAATCCACTGCCCCAAGTCTCTCTTGCAAGAAATCCATGGCTCTATAGCTTGGTTGTGATTATATAGTGCTTAGTGTCCTATCATTATCATATAGAAGTGAAAAGTGAATATAAAATCTGAAAATTCTGAAAACATTAAACCCATGTCCATAGCAGAGGAAAGGAATGTAGAGAGAAAAATTGAATGCAGTGAGAGTTTATATAAATCCTAGAAACACTTATTTACACAAGTCTGGAACTATATCTGTATGCGATACCATGCAGAACCCTTGAACTTGTGTTAATCTAGTCTCACAGCCTTGTCATGCATGAAGATTCATCTTTTTTTGTGGGTCCCAAACTTATAAAAAATTAAACTATGAGTACTTCACAATTTGGTTTAACATCACAAAACTAACCCCTATGAGGAGGCTAGAATGGTGCCCTTATAGAGGATTTTGAAGAGTGGAATTCAATTAACCATGCCCTTGGTTCAATTTGCTGGTGGCAGAGTTCAACCCCCCCCCCCCCCCATCATCTTGACCTCCGTTGCATGTAGCGATGCCCTAACAGCTGTAATCCCCTAAGTACTTCATTAATATACACATAACTTGTTACTGTAACCTTTCATCAATAATTACAAATAAACCTCCCACCCTCTTCATGTAATGAAAAGTGCAATCCTGGATCCAGTGATTTACATTTTCCATTTAATCTGAGGCCAAACCCCAGGTGGTTCAAGGGTAGCACTCTTGCTTCATGCATAACCAGAGTTCAAATCTGCAGGGGGACACAAGAATGGGTGTTGGAAGTAAAGCGACATATGTGATAGCTATGCATGGTTATGCCCTATCAAGTTCACATGGTACCTTATACAAACAATACAAACATGCAAATGAGGTCAGCCCAACATCTTCCATCCCGACTCTTACACTAAAATGTTCCCCACTGAAATGGGAGCTGTCTACAGTGGTGTAACAGACTACAACATAGTCCACTTGAGTGAATATTGAAAAATGACAGGCAGTGTAAAAAATTAATGAAAATCCCTGTACATGGGTCAATTTCTCTGGATGTGTTAATAAATTTGTTGACTAAAATCTCATGCAGGAGACTGATGGCTTCCAGTAACTGGCAACAGTCACTACACTGACCAACAAGTTGCTCAAAGAAGAGATAATGTGTTGTTGTTTGGTTATGGCTGGTGTGGGGCAAGGTAGGATGAGGTGTTCATGTGCGGTGATTGCATCTTGGGCAATTTGCCCAGTTTTGGTTGTCTTTAAGGTAACAAAAATACTTGTTTGTTTACATTGTGTTACAGTAGATCTAATAGCATAGTGCATAGATACCATATTTACAGTAGCTTTGTTCACTTGTTTACTTATGTTTCTGCTGGACAGCAAACAACCATTGAAGGAAAACAAGCAGGTCTCTGCAGAGTTACATTGTTTGAAAATTATACAAAGAAATTATTTGTATTGAATGAATTATTCCATTATTAAAGAGGTGGTAATTATTGTAATCTTCTTTGTCCTTGTTTTGAACAAAAGAAAAAGGTCTATCTATATACCAAAAGGCCTCTTCCCCCTTTAGGTATGTACATGTGCCATAGAATTTTATTAAACTGATGGGGAAGCCCATGGCTTTGAACAAGGTCTTCACCAATCATATCTGAGTTATACTGACATTTCTCATAATCAATCAATAAATCCGTTACACCTGGTCTCTCTTACAGAAGACCTGTAGCCTTCAGGAAACTGGCAAAAGCCTCTGGGAAAGACCATAAATCACTTTGAGAAGAGATTTTGTGTTGTCTGGGAACACATTTCCCATATTAAGATCTATAGTGTGCATCAGTATAGGCTTCTTACTTTCTTATTAAGGAGGTAGCCAGCCACAGTATGCCATCACCCCAACCCATCCATCACCTGTTTCCCTTTCATCTTAGGTACTTGTGGTTGAAGGATCATCCCTGGCATCCACTGTCTTGTCGCATTGCTTCTGACCCAGGCAACACCAAACTTTCACAGAGATTTTAAGGAACAACCTTTAGAAATTGACCAAACCATTTTAAAAATTACATGCTTTGAGCAGCAGGTCACTTTAAGTACATGGTGACAAGTCCCCAAAAAAAACAATGATGTGTCCCTTAGACAACTTTGATTTGTATGATGACCTCCCAAAAATACAAAGTACATGCATACATACAAAAAGAGGCCTTTTCCCCTTATAAGGAAGGTGGCAAAGTCGAAGCATACACCCAATCTCCACCCATCCCACATTTATCTAATCCCATTCATCATACCTCCCACCTTAGTACCTCATGGGCAAAGAGGCATCCCTGTCCTCTGTCACACTGCTCAAGTCTAAGGCAATGCAGTGAGACATAGCACCTCCACAGGAGGACCTGACAGTTAGAGGGGATTTGCTTGTACTGCTTCATTATAAGGCAACACCATGAATAGTGAATGCAGAAATAGACACTGCTCTCCCATCTAACCCTATTACCAAATTCTGATGCCTACAATTGAAAAATATATTTCTATAAAAATAAAACTAATAATCTTAAATCCTGTTGGTTTTTGCCGCTGGAGTACTTCTGGTGAGTCTGTGTAACTGGTCCAGGGTGTTAGGCAGAAGTGGTCGGACAGTGTTGATTTCCAGAAGAGTCAGGTGATCCAGTTTGGCATGTGTGCCTTCACTCTTGATAAAAGCAGTTACGGAAGAACGCAGCTTGGCAATGCGTAAATCCCAAATATCCTGAAAAGAGAAATGAACTGGTTTTCAAGAAAATTAATTTTGTGTAAAAGGAATATTGATAGAATGTAAGATTTCTCTCTTGTAAGGTGGGTGGCCAAGTTGAAGCATGTATATTATTTATACACCAAAGGCTTTTTCCCCCTTATAAGGGAGGTAGGCAAGCACTCTTTCCTCCTCATCTTAGCTCCTCATGAATGAAGGGTCATCCTGTCTCCTGTCCACTGCCTGGGTCGGAAACAATGTAACAAGACACAGCACATCCACAGCAAGGGCGCTTGACTTAATAGGTGACTCCTCTCCATCCCCTCATGTGGAAATTAGAGATGGGGAGAAATCCCTTCTGTCTGTGTCAAAATATCATTCACACGCAACTCCTTACTCTCCCCATCCCTCATCCCCTCCCTTCCTTGCATCAAAGTAACATCTTTACACAGCCATTCTCCACTTCCGCTATCTCACACACAATCAAAATAGAATGGCCCCACCCGACCTCCCATTTCAGTGCCTTGGGGATGAAAGGTCCTTCCTGTCCTGCATCAAAGGCAATGCAGCAAGGTAGAGTGCTTCCACAGTAGGTCACATTGCTGCAGGTGGTTTACCCCCACTGCTTCATTATATGGTAAACCCCACTCCCCATCCACTCGCGAAAGGGATCACAATAACAATACATGTTCTATCTTTATATCAAGAGGTTTCTTTCCCCTTATAAGTGAGGAAGGAGGCCAGCACATCCCACGCCCATCAGGCACCCTTTTCCTTTTACTTTAGCTCATAACTTTATATTCTATGATGATATGGTTTAATGTGACAAACTTCCCCCTATCGGAAGGCAAGGACGGTGCCCCTCACAGAGGGCTTTGTAGCATGGAATTTAATGAACCATTCCCTTGGTTCAACTTCGCTGGTGGCAGGATTCGAACCGCCATCCCCTCGACCTTCGCTGCACGTAATGACGCCCTAACCCGCTCAGCCAGCGAGCTTCACTATCCCATGATAATATGGAAAAAAAAATTCAATCACACTCTTACCTTAATGAGAGTTTTGATCTCTTGTGCACGAGGAATGTCTTCTGGTGCAGTGCTAAGGATAAGTTGTGCAATCACCAAGTAGTGTTCACAAGGCATCATAGTAAATACCTGAAAATGATAAGTTCTACATCACAACAGAATATGAAAAATTCAAATGCAAATGAAAACCTTTCTAGCTCAATAGATGCACATCAATTAAAGGAACCTCCAATACATAAGATGCTCATAATCGAGGCTCAGATAATTATGTACCTATTATAAAACTAGAGCAAAAATATGTATTTGCATATACAAATGGAGAAGGGTTGTGTATAGATGAGGCTGTGATGCATGAGGGGGAGTGGTGGGGGATGAGGGTGAGGAAGTATGTATGAGAAAAAATTTGACGCAGCCTGAAGGGATTTCTCCCCCATCTTCTCCTTTTCTGCATGAGGGGATGGAGAGGGGGGGGGTCGCCAAATTTATGAAGCGGCCTTGCTGTGGATGTGTCTTGCGACACTGCTTCTGACCCAGGGCAGTGAAGAAGGATGCAGGGATGACCCGTCATCCAGGAGGTGCCAAGATAGGAGGGAGGTGGGTGGAGGGGAGTGGAATATATGGGAAATGAAATGGGTGGGATCGATTTTCTATGCCTTTTTCTTTTTGGCTACCCCCACGTAAGGGGGAAAAAGCCTTTGGTATATGTATATGTATGTATATACAAATAATGGCATAGTGATAAGAGTTCAGGACGGTATATGAGAGGAGAAAATTACTAGTATATGTTGGTGAAAGAAAAGCGATAAAATATACGAGAGGTGAGGATGCCAATGGGTTAAAGGCAAGTCTTAAAGGAGAGAGAGTAGAGGAAGTGGACAGTTTTAGATATTGAAGGATTGGGGAGTGAAGGTAAATTGTAGAAAGGGGGAAATAAAAAGTATCATGAGAAATAGGTACCTGGAGATGGATGCAAAGAGACTAGTATATTTACCTAGTTGTATCTTATGGGAAGGGGAGCTATGCTTGTGGTGTCCCGTCTTTGTATCTTGCAGTGTCTAGTTTGCTCTTAAATTCATGTATAGATTTTGCACACACAACTGTTTTATCCAGTTTGTTCCAGATATCCACCACTCTGTGTGGAAAACTTTTTTTTTCAGGTTTCTTCTATAACTATCCTTTTTGAATTTCTTATCATGTCCCCTTGTATGTCTCTAATCCCAATTTAGTAAATCTGTGCCTTTCATGATTCTGAAGAGGTGATTGTGCCTATTACACCATACGGGGCAGATTTGAAATGAAAAAGAGGCAGAAAGAAGAAATTTAGATGCATTTCATATGAAATGTCCAAGAAGTATGGAGAGTCAGATGAAAAGGTGAAATGGAAAGTAGGGATAGAAAGATCTGACAGATAGGGTTGATGAAAGAATGCTCAGATGGTTTGGGCACATGGAAAGAATGTGCGAGGAAAGCCTAGCAAAAAAAAGTGTGGAAGCCAGAGGCAGATAGAGCAAACTTCAGGAGAAGACCAAGAATGAGATGAATGGATGGGGTAAAGGGGACCTTGGATAAAAGGGGTTAATTTTTTGAGTAGGAGCGGGAAAGATCATAACATACGAGTGTATGGAGAATGGTTATGAATGGATGATGAATTGATGCAGCTCCAAGGGATCTTCCCACGTCTTCTTTAATTAATCGCAAGTGAATGAGGACGGAAGGTTGCCATGTTAATGAAGTGGTGGTGGTAAGCCAACTTCAGTGGTTGGGCCCTGCCATGGAGCTGTGCCTTGCTGCATTGTTTTTGACCCAGGCAATGGGCAGAGGACACTGATGACCTTTCATCCACAAGGAGCAAAGATAAAAGGGAAAACAAATGGATGTGTGATGGGTGGAGGGAGGATGCATGTCTTGGCTGGCTACCTCCCTTATAAGAGGGAAAAGGCTTTTCAATATATAAAGATACTGCATTTGCTATGCTGAATTATCATCATCAGGTCATTTGTGTAGGTGAGCATTTTGGTAATAAAATGTTAAATAGAGAAAATAGTATATAACAAAATGAGAATAGGAGGAAGAAAAGTTGATGTATACAGAAAAGAGAGGCAAGAAAGATAAAAAGATTTAGATATTGTGTGAGACCACAAAACCAAGTGTGCAGAGTGTGGGAGAGAGAATGGTACAAAAAGCATGGGTACACAATATTACACTCAGTGGCGCAGTTGGTAGAGTCCCAGTATCGCTGCACTTCGAGTCGTTACTCCAACTCTCGTGGGTGGGGAGTTGGGGGTGTGTGTGTGCATGTAAAGTCATAGCATTACCCATAGATCAGTCATATGAGCTCTGAGGTCTCTTCCGGGAGGGAAATAGCTGTCAATCATGAAGTCCAACACATGATCCAAAGACCAAAGGAAGAGAAAGTGATAGATGGATAGGTAGATTGAAATAGAGCAAGATTTAAAAAGACCTTGCGACACTGCCTCTGACCCAGGGCAATGGACAGGATGCAGGGATTACCCGTCATCCAGGAGGTGCTAAGATAAGAGGGAGGGTGGAGGGGAGTGGAATGTATTTAGGGATGGAATGGGTGGGAATGATTTTATGCCTTTTTCTTTTTGGTTACCTCCCTTGTAAGGGGGACTTGGTATATGTATGTATCTATACATAAAAGGCTTTTCCCCCCTTTATAAGGGAGGTAGCCAAATCAAAAGGCATATACTCACTCCCACCCATTCCATTCCCATCCACCACCCTCTCCTTGCTCTCATCTCAGCTCCTTCTGGATGATGGGTTATCCCTGTATCCTACCCACTGCCCTGTGTAGCAAGACAGTACATCCACAGCAAGGCCTCTTCATTTAATTGGTGACCCACCCTCTCCGTCCCCTCATGCAGAAAAAAAGAAGATGGGGAGAAATCCCTTTGGGCTGCATCAAAATATCATTCACACAACCATTTGCTACCACTCCCATCCCCTGTTCCCTACCTTCCTTGTATTACATTATCATCTATACAAAACCACTCTCTAATCACCCCTATCTCCTGCCTTCTCCAGTCCTTGTTCAATAAACATTCACCTTATGCAAATGCCCCTTTCACCCTATCCATCCATCCACGTCATCCTCAGTCATCCCCTCAAATTCACTCCATCCACTTATGCTTTCCACACCTCTTTTAGATCTGGTCTCTTTTTTGCCTCCTTTATCTTATATTTTGCTTCTTTTATTTTTTTTTGTACATTTTATGTTTCTCTTGTCCTACTTGGTTCTTCTCTTCTATAACCTTCTTCACTGATCATCCCACCACTTATTACCTTTCCTTCTATGTTGTTCTTTTAAAAAGAACAATAATTAATATATTCCTGGTTATATCTCAGAAATGTTAACAGAGACATGTTCTGTTTATATCTTAGCAATGATAAAAACCTCTATTAAGTACCAATACATTTACAATATGTACTCAACATAAACTTACCTTGGATTGAGTTTCCTCCTCTTTCTTCTCCTCCAGCTTTTCCACATCCATCCATTCGGGAGGAATAATACGGCACTTTCCACGCTGTTTCAAATTGATCCCTAGCCAAAGTGGTACATCTACAGGAAGACCTGAAAGTTAAAGATGTCAACACTTTTCAAAATCCTACAACATATGCAATGACTACTTCTGCACTGAAGGCCCTTTCTTGTTTATGAAGATAGCCATATCAAAGCAAACACTTATATCAAAACAAATAAAAATGAAGTGAAACATGTCTCCCATCTCAGCACTCTGGGGATGAGGGGTCATCCCCAACTCCTGCCACACAGCTTGGGTTAAATGCACTATAGCAAGGCAAAGCTCTTTTATAGTGGGCTTAAGAGCTGAAGTTGGTTTATTCCCACTGCTTTACTATTGTTATCAAGATACAGTATAAAGGAAGTCTTTCATACTGGCTACCTTCCTTTTGAGTGGAAAAAGCCTTATGGTATATACACAGATCATCTTATAAAATGACAAGAAATGTAGTAGAACAAATTAAACCTTCATGGCAAAGGAAACTCGGACATTTGATCTCATGATTCCCTGTTTTGTCAAAAAGGACTTACAGAAAGTCATACAGTGAAACAAAAATCTCCCCATAAAACATGAGAATGATAGGAACACAGTTCATAGCCAGAGCCTTTGAACTCGCCTCTCATACAAGCACAGCTTACAGGACAGAAAAATGACTCATCTACATCAACCTACCTAAAGTAACCCACAACATATAAATCACAAAGAGGTTCTAACCATCTATCTTTAAACCAAAAGGCTTCTTTCCCCTTATTAGGGAGGTAGCCAGCCAAGGCATGCACCCACCCCCACTCCTATCCATAATATATATTTATTTCATCTTAGCTCCCAAAAGTATTAACTAGACCAGCATGTCCAGTACTTTACCAAATACCTCCAAATATCAACCTAGCAAAGAAACCACTCCCAACACAACCACAAATAGCACTTGTAAACTTATATCAATCAACAGTTAAAGCATATATACTAGCACTAATTCAACTTGGCAACAAATGTAGTGCCCAAAATGTAATCACTATATCAAAGAGACACAACGCATTATCCTACATGGTTCTGTACTCATCTATATCCAGGCAATTCCATAAAACCTCTTAATTAAATATTAGTATTTATTTCTATAATTAATGCACAACTACACTTACCACTTTAATTCCCTAAAGCTATTTTTCTCTTTATACATTTGGAGACCTCCAAAGTCAACCTGCTTCTGATGCACACTTACAACTGGGTCCTTGGATATCCAGTTTGTAATTAAGTAAGAATCTATTCAAATGAAATGACAATGCACAGGTGAACAAACCTGGTCTGAAAGGTCCGACGTCTCCTGATATCAAGTAAAGTTTGTTCTGGGAAAAGTTGGGTTCGATGGTGACTGGCGTTTTCTCAGCAAGGAATTCAACGATGGCAGCATTCATTGTGGCGAAGTTTCGGAAACCTGCAATCACAAAGTTAATATATTTTGGTTGAACATGTTAAAAGAACATGATATGTAGGAATTTTTCTAAATTTTTGTCTCATCTGCTCACACAGCAATTTTTATACTTTTGCATATTTTGTATGGTTTGGTCATCTGGATTAGGTAGGCTAGCTTTAGGTTGGGTAGGTTAGGTCAGAAATTATCATTCAGAAGAGTTTTAATAAATTAATCCCTAGTTTGGGACTGAAGCCCTGATTTTTTTGAAAGACTTGACATCTTTGATCCAGAGGCTGATGGTGATCAGGATAAAATATTTAAGAAACTGAATTGAGGTACTCCATTGCCAAAACAGTCTTTTTGGATAACAAGTGTTGTTCTTTGACATTTATTATTTAACCTCATTCTGGCTAATGCCATGCTATTCTAATATTTCTTTCAGTTCTGATGTCTATAAAACCTACTCAGGCTACTGCAGAATTATTATTACTATTAACAAACAAGAAGATGAAAATAACGCATAGAAATTGTTACTGTAAGCATAGGGCAGTGATAATAAAACGTAAAAATATAACAGTAAGGACCTAAGACTTCAATAATGTTCGTAGAAGGGAGGAAAATAAAGCTTTATTTTATTAAATTAAGTGTATTGTATAAGATAATAAGCACAGATCCTGAAGTGTGTAAACAATTCATTTAAGTATAATGTGTGATATAACACAATTATCTTCCGTATATAAATCACGATACAAATATAACATATAATTCTAAACTTAAAATAAATCGGTTTACCTCATAATAAATTCGGTAATAATTTATATTCCATTATATTTACCTTTCCCGCCAACTTGCTCCACAACCAAAACAAAACAAATGTTTTTGATATAGAACTGGTTCTAAGGACAGCTCTATCTGTAACCCTTTAATCCTTATATACCTCAAATTCCAACACATATATATTTTTGGATATTAGATAGAATGGAAAACTTCGAAATATTATCAGAAAAATTGGTAAGCATTTTTGTTTTTGTTATAAGAAACATGTGTACACCTTAGAACTCTAAGGCAAAACATCTTTGCAGCAGACGACAATAACCTTATGTGATGCAATGTTTGTTAGCAAAGTGACCGCACGCAGCAGTAAGTTACAAACTTAACTTTAACTGGTAAGTACATATTCATTGTGTCCCATTTATTTATAACAGAAACAAAATTTTAGCACCATATGTCGTATATTTAATGTTTTTCAACCGGAAATTTAAACAATATGTGTTAATAGGTAAAATAAATACTCTGATGAGTAATGGAAAGTGACAAAGTTTTCATGAAACATGGTCAGGGATGACCTGTTGAATAGTTGTCCAAGCCCCAGAAACTTCTATCTCAACCGCGGGAATGTATTATTATATAATGGAAGCCACCCGCTGAATTGCAATTCACACTGGAATGCGAATCTCAGGTACTTGAAGTGCTCCGCAGGTCGGTAACTAAGATCAAGGTTACTGAAATATCCAGCGGGGACCATGACTTTGACAATCGATCACCTAAGGCGATGTTCTAGATTTAAGGAGGTTGTCATGTGCACGATTTTAAAGTGAATCGATGTCGTGAATTTCTGCTTTCCAATGAATCGTATCAACATTTGATTTTTCGTATAATTGTCGTACTGAGACACATTGAATAACGTGACCCCATCACGTGGTGTGCTGACATTAGTTTCAAATATTATCTTTACTATCGTAGCACAAGGGTGATCTCGGGATACAAAGTGGCTTCAATTTTCACCCTTCGTAACCCTTCAACCGAATAGGTTGTTTGATTTAGCAAATAAACAAACAAATATTTGAATATATGCAAATCATTTAATACATAAACGCATAGATACACATATTAACAAACACATAAATATCCAGGTAAATAAATAAACAAAGAAGGACATAGATGCATAAACAAATAAACAAACAACTAACTAATGAAAAAAAAAGAATATAAAAATTACGATTATTGTAACTTACGATCTTACATAGTTGTTCAGCTAAACTCATATCTAGGTGCAGAATAGTAGTAACCATGAAATCACGATGTCCAGTTAAATATAGATAAACAAATTAACAGGTAAGACAGAAAATAATATGAAATAACAAAAACGATAAAAATATATCAAATACGAGACTCAAATCGAGAATTTGATAACCTTTTCATTGTTGTTCACAACTTATATTTTCCTTCTGGTGTCCGCCAGTCGATTTTACTTTGACGATTGAAACTCCCATTGCAGTGAGAAGGTTGATCTGAACTCTTAATCATTTAACATTGTCACTGTTATCGTCATCATCGTTATCATTATTACTAGTATTGTTATTATTGTTATCATTATCATTATCATTATTATTATTATTATTATCGAGTAGAGAAGAACAGGTAAAAGGTGCATATGGAGAGATGATAATGGAAGAGGCAGCAGTAAGAGGAAGACAGGCAGAATATTTTAGGGAGTTGCTAAATGTTAATGAGAACAGGAAGGGAAAGGTAGTTGTAGTGAGAGGCACTGAGAAAATGAGTGATGAATGAGGAAAATGGAGGATAAATAAGAAGATATGTGAAAGCAGTTATTAAAATGATGAGAGCAGCAAGGCATCTGGGTTAAATGGATGCCATGCGGAGTGTCGATGGTGGACTGGCTGGTGAGGTTGATTAATATTTCTCTCAAAGAGGGTAGAGTGCCGGAGGACTAGAGGAAAGCCTGTATAGTTCCCTTTTACAAGGGGACGAGTGTGAGTGTAGTAGTTTCGGAGGGATCAGTTTGTTGAGTGTAGTTGGAAGGCTTGTGGAAGAGTTTTGATTGGGAGGATTAGGAGAGGAACAGAGGGAGTAATCGGTGAGGAACAGTGTGTGTTTAGGAAAGGTAGGGGCTGCGTGGATCAGATTTTTGTAGTATGGTAGATACGTCAAAAGCTTTAATATTTTTGTGGGGGGCCTCTATGGATTTGGAAAAGGCTTATGGCAGGGTAGACAGGAAGGCACTGTGGAAGGTATTCCAGATATATGGGATAGGAGGAAAGCTGTTAAGAGCAGTCAAGGGTTTTTTTTATGAGAGTAGTAGAGCCTGTGTTATAATTAGAAACGGAGAGAGCAAGCGATTTCAGGTAAAGGTGGAAGTGTGCCAGGGATGTGTCATGTCGCCATGGCTGTTCAATGTGTACTTGGATGGGGTGGGGCGAGAGGTAAATGCAAGGGTAATGGGCAGGGGATTGGAGATGGTTAAAGAAAATGGGAGATAAACCAGTTGTTTGCTGACGACACTATGCTTGTAGCAGGATCAGATTAAGAAAATTAGTGGCGGATTTTGGGAAGGTGTGCGAAAGGGGGAAGTTGAAGATAAATGTGGATAAAAGTATGGCGATAAGATGTACAAGGGGAAAGGATGGCAGCAAATTGGTGAGTGTTAAGGGAGAGAGGTTGAAGGAAGTGGATAGCTTTAGATACTTGGGGACGCATGTGACGGGAAAGGGAGGAGTGGAGGTGGAGGTAGAATGTAGCTTGAGAGAAACACATTCCTTGGGGGATCAAAAAGTGTAATGAAAAAGAAACATTTGGGAATGGATGATAACAGATTATATGAAGAGGTGGTTGTGCTGAGAACACTTTATGGGGACAGGAACATGGAACATAAGATAGGAAGAGATTAAATGTGTTTGAGATGAAGTGCCTGAGAAGAATGGTAGGGGTTAGTAGGCTGGATGGAGTGAGAAACGAGGAGGTAGAGTGGGGTGACATAGAGTTGGTGAAAGAGTAGACAACTATAAGGAAGAGAAAAGAGTACAGAAAAATGAGAAATAAGAGGAAAGAGAAATCTAAAAGCGAAAACAGATGAAAATTTTGAGACCTAGAGGCTAAAACGAAATTACAATAGATTAACAGTAAACTATCTAATCGTGTTATATAATAGAATAACACTTAAAGGACAGAAACTACTTTTGATGAAATTCTGTACATTTTCCCTCCCTCAATACAGTTTTATGCATGGGAAGAATCCTATCTATGTAGCCAATGTGGATAGAATTGCGTCTTAAACTAGTTTCTAATGATTTAGAATACCCAACTCTAAATTATTTTTTCTAAAGGTAATTGAAGTCTTGCTTCGATGCTGGTAAGAGGCCAAGAGAAAGCAAAGAATTAGTTAGACTTTGGGTTTCCCCTAAAACGGTGGCATTTGCTGTGTGTGTGAAAGGGGGAAGTGGGTAATTATAACGGGGGGAGTAGGGCTTTAGCCCAGGAAAAAATCTAAATTTGTAGAATCGAATAATAAGACGATGAGAAATACTTTTAAAATTAGGTTGATTTGTTTATTTTTAGTTTCATTTGCAGATTTTTTATACATGTTTATCATGAAATGTTGGGCTTAGAGGCAAGGGCCACCAACTACGATAGCATCCGATCACTAAGTGAAAATTTTTTTTAGTTTCCAAGTGTGATTTACCACACATTTATGCAAAATAGTATATATGTGCTGTGCTAACCCTTTACGTACACGCATGTGTGCATACATTCACAGCACATCTATGATCACTGCCTTTATGGTCAGTAGATGATGTTCAGGATTTCTTATTTTGTTTCCTCACGTACTCTCTACTCTTATGCACTGCTGTTGCTTAGCTTCTCGAAGAAGACCACTTCACCACTTGTTTTCAGGCTGCGGACCCACTTGTGACGTTTGTGGTCCCCTAGGTGGTCCATGGACCACTAGGCCATAGTTGTCATGGTCCAGATGTGTCTCATGCGGTCTTGTTTTGTGTTGCAGGAACCATGGAGAGCAGGGACGACTCCTCGGACGATGAGGCCGACACACTCATCGACGTGTGAGTACAATAAATAAACACACACACACACACACACACACACACACACACACACACACACACACACACACACACACATATATATATATATATATATATATATATATATATATATATATATATATATATATATATATATATTTATATATATATATATATATATGTTTATAATATCTATATATATATATATATATATATATATATATATATATATATCAGCCGTAACCTCATATGGGGTAATGGCTACGTGTTTTATGAATTCATTACTTTAGGCAACCTTAGTGACAGACATTCGGACTCTTAGAGTCACGCGTTCTTTTATAATTGGAGACTCATTTCTACAAAATATATATATATATATATTGGTCACTTTTAATTTCTACTGTCTCTCCGTTCTGATGGTCATCTCAAAAAAGAAGAAAAAAAATCCCTGACCACTTTTGCAACTCTTCCGTGCGATATTGTTGTCAGGGCTAGAAGCGCTGGTTATTGCTGACAAAACATCAATTGCATCATCATTCAGTCATGTTTGGTTTTCTTGCACATTCAAATGAATGGTATGTGTATATTTCTTCACACACACACACACACACACACACACACACACACACACACACACACACACACACACACACACCTCTCATGGCGCTGTGGTTAGAGCTCTGGCCTGCCACTACGGAGGTCCGGGTTCGACTCTCGCCCGGGGCTGAAATAATATCAGTATCGCAGCGCTGAGGGGTGTTACTCCAACTCTCGTGGGCGGGGAGTTGGGTGTGTGTGTGTGTGCAAGGTCATAGCATTACCCATAGATCGGACTTACGAGCTCTGAGCTCTCTTCCAGGAGGGAAATAGCTATCGATCACGAGTCCAACACGTGATCCAAAGACCAAGTGAAAGACCAAGTGAATACACACACACACACCCGGTGGCGGATTGGTAAGGCACTGGCCTCACAAGCCGGAGAACCGGGGTTCGATTCCCCGGCCGGGCGGAGACAAGTTGGGTTTGTCTCCTTTCACGTGTAGCCCCTGTTCACCTAGCAGCGAGTAGGTACGGGACGTTAGTCAAGGAGTTGTGACCTTGCATTCCCGGTGTGTGGAGTGTGAGTGGTCTCAGACCTACCCAGAGATCTGCTAATAATGAGCTCTGAGCTCACTGCCGTAGGGTGGTGTCTGGCTGTCTCGAAAAGAGGCTGCAGCAGATCCGAGGTGAATACACACACACACACACACACAGAAAGACGACAACATAAGTAGGGTGGAGGACCCATGAGAAGGAGCTTCCTGAGAAATCGATTGTTGATTTCCTCAGAAATTTTGTAGATATAGCTCACTGACACCAGGGTCTGCCCAACAAGAACAACAACAACGATGATAGCGACAGCAACACCGTTAGCAACAACATCATTGGCAACATCATCATAGCAACAACAACAACGACGACGACGCCGATGATAACAAAATCAACAACAACAACAACAGCAAGGACGGCGACTACAACGACGGCAATGAGAACGCTAACAACAACGACAACAGGCCCATTAAGTCGAAACGCCGTGCAAATACGGGACGATATTGCGCTAGTGGAGAACTGCCGCCAAATTGCTCGGCACGATTACAGCTTACCACAGCCAGTGGCGGGTGACGCGCATCATACCTGACGTCAGGTTTGGGTAAACGCGTTGGGTTGGTTCGGTTGAAATCGCCAGCCTCATACTTTGCAGCTCGAAGCAAAACAGCCGCATTCAAAAGCAAAGATCTAGAGTCTAGACAACCGTTTGGCGATCATCATTGAACCATGAACGATAATTGCACCCAGCAAAGCGTAAAACACACAAAAGTGGCTCAGCTAACGGAAGAGCAAGATGGAGACATACTGTGTAGGGTCTGTCTCTAGTGTGGCGTGAGCGCCGTCGAGTCAACGAACATCCACTGTAGTGTTGTTTGACAACCCATATATATATATATTTTTTTTTTTACCAGAGCTGTTGCCTTTGGAGACAATATCGCGCCGAAGAGACGGAGTCGTAGAGTGGTTAAGGAAAGAGAACGGAGGAATAGTAGAAGTTGCAAGTGCATTGTCGTTTTGAATACAGATGAGTCTCTAGACGTGAGAGAATGCCGAATGACCCTGGACAATAGGGGGGGTCACTAAAGCCCCTCAAATGTCGAGCGCATGAAACATACGCTTTTTGTTTGTTTTTTTGCTGGGGCAACCCCTTTCACCTGAGTGTGCCTTCCTACCCCCACTAGTGGTTGCCATGGTAACGGAAGTAAACAAGAGGTTTAGTTTATTTTTTAATTGCAATTTGTACTGCAATTTTTTTTCTATTTGTTGTTACCATATATCAAGTCTACACCCCGGAAAGTGTTGGGGAAGGGGGTGTCTCCTCAAATGTAAATGCTCCACATTGTGGTAAAAAAAAATGGAACGTTTCATAATTTTCGTGCTTATACTGTAAAAAGAAAATTCAATGAGGGTTTTAGAGATATATAGTATGTGTACATAACTTGCTTATGTTAGTTATAGCAATCGAAAACTGGATTTATGAAGATGCGAATAGAGGGACCATTACTTGATAAAGAAATTGAAGGTACACGAATTTTAGAAAAGAATTGACTACTACTCAGGGGTTGTGGATATAAATGTGTAAGTTCATACTAACTGATGATTCTCTGTCATTTGGAGGCGTCATGTCGTGGCGGCCGGGAGAGTGAGTGAGTGAGTGAAAGTTCACATTTATACTACTGATCCCATCTGTATTAGTACGTCAGTATTCATCTTCTATTAGTAAGCCGAAGACGCCATTTACATGCTATCCTCCACTGACTAAAATATAGAGCCAGGGAAATGAATGAGGGTAAATATAAATTTGTACCCATAATTCCATTTCTACGCCCAAGCGCAAACTGAGACGCAGGCACAGGACAAAGGCTGTTGCTGGATTGAAGTATAGTTCGAACTTCTCTCATTTGAAATCTTAAAGCAGTACATGGGAGTAGTAGAGCTTGCGTTAGGATTAGAAATGGAGGGAGTGAATGGTTTGAGGTAAAGGTGGGACTTCGTCAGGGGTGTGTTATGTCGCCCTGGCTGTTCAATCTTTACATGGATGGGGTGGTGCGAGAGATGAATACAAGGGTAGTGGGTCAGGGGTAGGAGATGATTAAAGAAAATGGAGAAAAGTGGGAGGCGAGCCAGTTGTTGTTTGCTGACGACACTGCGTTTGTAGCAGGATCAGAGGAGGGATTGAGGAAGTTAGTGACAAAGTTTGAGAAGGTGTGTGAAAGAAGGAAGCTGAAAATAAATGTGGGCAAAAGTAAGGTGATGTACAAGGGGAGAAAGTGACGGTAGGCTGGAAGTGAGCATTAAGGGTGAGAAACTGGAGGAAGTGGATAGTTTCAGATACTTGGGTGCGAATGTGACAGGAAAGGGAGGAGTGGGTGTGGAGGTAGAATGTAGGCTGAGAGAAGCGAGTAAATGCCTTGGTGGATTAAAAAGTGTAATGAGAAATAAACATCTGGGAATGGATGCTAAAAGGAGGTTATATGAAGGAGTGATTGTGCCAACAGCGATGTACGGGGCAGAAACATGGAACATGAGAGAGGAAGAGAAAAGGAGTTTGAATGTGTTTGAGATGAAATGTCTGAGAAGTATGATAGGGTTTACTAGGCTAGATAGAGTGAGAAATGAGGAGGTGGGGAGGAGAACAGGGGTGAAAAAGGAGCTGGGAGATAGTGCTGATGAAAGAAAATTAGGATGGTTTGGACACATGGAAAGAATGAGTGAAGAAAGATTAGTAAAAGAAGTGTGGAAGGCGGAGGTGGAAGGAGTGAATATGAGGGGGCGTCCTAGGATAAGATGGATGGATGGGGTGAAAGGGGCTTTACAAAAGAGAGGAATGTCTAGAGGAAGGACGGGAGAGGACAGAAGATATGGGTGAATGGAGAAGGACTGTGTATAGATGAGGCTGTGATGCATGAGGGGGAGTGGGTGGGGGGTGAGAAAGTATGCATGAGAAAAAAAATTGACGCAGCCCGAAGGGATTTCTCCCTGTCTTCTCCTTCCCTGCATGAGGGGACGGAGAGGGGGGGGTCGCCGAATTTATGAAGCGGCCTTGCTGTGGATGTGCTGTGTCTTGCGACACTGCTTCTGACCCAGGGCAGTGGACAGGATGCAGGGATGACCCGTCATCCAGGAGGTGCCAAGATAGGAGGGAGGGAGGAGGATGGAGGGGAGTGGAATATATGGGAAATGAAATGGGTGGGAGTGATTTCTATGCTTTTTTCTTTTTTGCTACCCCCCATGTAAAGGGGAAAAAGTCTTTGGTATATGCATGTATGTACATCTAGAAGCATTTCAAGTGAGAGACAGATTCAAACTGTATTTCAATTCAGCAACAGGAAGTCTGCCTTCACTTTGTGTTGTCGCCTGTGTCCCGTGTATCTCTGTAATCATCTTGTGTTATCCAAGATCTAAGGATATAGTATATTTAGACCTTGGTGTTATCAAGCCCAAAACGCCATATACACGTTTTCCTTTATAAACTAAAGCATACGTTGCATGTATCTGGGTGCATTTGATGTTTACGTCATGTTTTCTGCATGTCTGTGACACGGAAATACATTCCAGTATGTGCTTTCTTTTTTCGTGCCTCTTGATAAGGAACTTTCTTCTTTTTCCTCCAATCTGAAGAGAAATAAATACATTACCGCGAGTGATGCGGAATTACAAGACTCGTAAAATCGTCCTAACTTTCTGCTCTTCTAAGTATGTTCATTTTCTGATTTGCTTTCCCGATAAAGTTTCTTGTACGAAAAGTGAAGGTCATGTGTGTATGAAATCCACGACTCAGAATTTTTTTTATTTACTTATCTATTTATTTGTATATTTATTTATCTATTTATAAATATATTTATTTATCTATTTATAAATATATTTATTTATCTATTTATTCATATATTGTTTATCTATTTATTTTTATTAATTAATTTATTATTTGTTTATATTTGATGAGGGGCGTGCTATGGCCTCTCAGGTGAAACGCCAAGTATGTTTGGGGCTGTTGAGAATGTCGATGGAGCGCTGACATCCTGTTATGTCTCGGCCATTTTTCCAGTTCTTTGCGGTATGTTTATGTGCTTTTAGCAACAGTTTTGTATGGTGCCACGCCGTCATTGTGATGTCGTCTGAACATGAGAATAATTTAGTGTTTTGGGGAGGAAACTGAAAAACGTTGGCGATAATACTGCACCTAGTGGGACGCCGTCGTCGGAGAATTTTGCTCTCTGAGAGGTGTTGGTCGTGCGACACTGTTTTTTTTTTGTCAGATTTTTTTTTGTCTATTTCTTATCCATGTCTGTTTCTGTCATCTTCCTTGATAATACGCGTACTAAGGCTATGGCAAAGGCTTTGTTTATATCACTTGCTATCATACCTGTTCTCTCTGACGGTATTTCTTTGTTACACCCACCTAATACTTGTGTATGTGGCATCTCCCTGCCACACCCGTCCAGCAGTTGTGCATTTGGTAAGCAGTGTATTGGTAGACTGCCACTTTCTGAAACAGAGTTGGTTGAATATTGATATCATGTGTAGTTTGATTCTTTATAGGGACATTTTTTCCTTTAGCTTGGATATGGTGAAGAGAAACGAGATAAGTCTGAATGCTGGATGGGAATCATGTGTGATCTTTTCCAGATTGTTTGTGTTCTGACGTGTGTTCGGGAGTACAAGAGTGTATATTTTTCTGGTTTCAGATATTCCATTTGTTTTTGTTTATTTGGTACTTCATTTGAGACCTGTGGAAAGGTTTACCATTGACTGAATGAAATTGCCTGGGGGTAGCCAGAATAAATGTGTAAATTGTCAATAGCAGTGAAAGACTTACTCTTCCGTTGGCTTCCAGGACTAAAGTCCCATTACCGATTTCACTAAAACTTTTCAGGCCTCCCTGTCTTCGGACATGGCTTTCCAGTCTCCCAAGATTTGCACACAAATAAAAAGTTAATGTTTATATATAGTATTTGGTTACGAATCTCTTGTCTGGAATTCGTAGAGTGGACGATGGACACCTTGTAGGTTGTATCCACGTACGGGTACACTTCTGTTGATTGAATAAGCAGCGACTTAGGTCAAAAATCGTCTTGGTTCTTGGAAGATGGGTCTGCTTTGGCAATTCCTCATAACAGTCTGGTATTTCCCCTGCACTTTCTCAGAAGCCTTGGAATAGAGGAGGCAATTCACAGGGAGGTTTTCATTCTGGTCATGTAAGTCTTGTCGAAGCTAAAGTGCGTTTCTTGGAATCTAACCCCAAGATATTATCTACTAAAGTGTTTATATTTTGTTTTGTTTTTTGTCTTTTTCTTCTTTTTGTGTATTTATTTAATTTTTATTCTTTTCTCTCTTGTCAGATATCCAATTTGGATTTAGAAAATGAAAATCATGTATTAAAAATTCGCTGAGGTCCTACTTAGGTGCAGTCGATGTGCTACAAGAGATGGCTGGACTTTGAGAACTTCCTTATAAGTTATATCACAAAAGATAACTATGGAAACTGGAATATATGAGGATTTAAAGGTAGTCTGTTGGAATGGATTAAGGATTTTCTGGAGGAAAGGCTCATAAGGACTATATGTAAGAATAGGATGTCAGATTATAGAAAAGTAACTAGTGGAGTCCTACAGTGATCGGTGTTGGCACCAGTTACGTCCTTGATGTACGTGAACGACATGGTGGATAGAACAAATAGTTACGCCAACCTATATCAGTGCAATGTTATTAGTTTATGTTTCTTTTAATATTGGACACTTAGTTTTTATTTTCCTTAGTAATTTGTTTACTTATTAATTTATTTATTGCTATTATTTATTCATTGTTATTATTTATTGTTATTATTTATTTATTGTTATTATTTATTTATTGTTATTATTTATTTATTGTTATTTATTTATTGTTATTATTTATTTATTGTTATTATTTATCTATTGTTATTATTTATCTATTGTTATTATTTATCTATTGTTATTATTTATCTATTGTTATTATTTATCTATTATTATTTATCTATTGTTATTATTTATCTATTGTTATTATTTATTTATTGTTATTATTCATTTATTGTTATTATTTATTTCAAATGGGCACATAGACTTTTCCATACCGTGTGGTACCTACTCATTTCTGTGACCCCCTTCCACCTCAAAAGGATCATATTCGATTTTGATTCGTTTCTTTCGTTTCATACATCACTTTTACTTCTTTTTTCAGGTTGGCGCCAGGCTATTTTATTCACCTCTATGGCACTCCTCTTGGCACCAGAGAGGCTGTGGTGCCAGGATGCCAACAATCTTTTGCGATCTGGGCCAACGAAGGTGATTGCCAACAACACTGAGTGCCAATGATATTCAGTGCCAACAACACTGCGCACATGCGTACATGAAAAACAAAATCAAAATAAGATGGGATGAAGTAAGAATAAGAAAAAATATAGTAGAATAAAATAGAATAGAAATAAGACAGCATTAAACAAAGTAAAATGGAATATGTAATAGAACGAAAAAATTAGATTAAAATTAAAAATAAAATAACGAGATAAGACGAAATAAAATGAAAAAGTCAGATATGGTGAAATCAAAACCAAATGAAAAATAAAACAAGATTGTAAAATGAAATACAAAATTAAAATATATATATATATATATATATACATATATATTAGGTCGACGTACCTATCACTATTATCTTCAACTCATGCTTATGATCCAATGGGATCATAAATATCAAGATATGCGAACAGTCGGGTGAAGAAGGCTTGATAGGTCGATAAGGCTATGCAATTATCTTTTGTGAATAAGTATTTCTTGTATTTCATGAAAATAAATACTCCAATTTAAACACTGCGCCAGAGAATCTCAACCATTTAACCAGAATAATGTTGATAAAGGGAACCACTGCTGGTGACGTTAACGGAAGCGTTTTGATTTCGACATCGCTTAGTTAGGAGTTCGAATCCCGCACTCTTCTTCGATTCCAAAGAGTGACTGTTTGTTTCCTGGAAAATGGTAGTCATCAGTTTGAACTTTTGCGAACACGCAGGAGGGACTAGACTCGACTAGGAGGAGAAAGATTAAAGTGTTCTTTAATTTACAATCTGATTACTACCATTTTCCTGTCACAGCTGATAATGATAACGCGGGCTAATAGATTCAACAACGTTACAAAACATTTCAAACGAATGACAACGTTTTTTGCGATACCCTGTGTTTAAGCCGCCTGGGGGTAAGGTTGTGTGCTGTGCAGATGGCACAGTGCTCTAGGTAACAGGCCCACAAGGACCCCAATATTTTCCGTAATCGTTCGGTCAGCTGCTATGTTGGGTAATAGGATTTCATTTTTCTTCGAATGTGGTGTCATGGTATTTCGTGAGGTTCCTAAACTTCGGGGATGTTTGGGTGTGACGTCATGAGGTGCGATCTGGTATGAGTAGGTTATGTTCTAGTTAAGAAAGAGAACAAACCGAAAGAAAAATGTTTAGAAAGAAATGGGGTTTTGGTGTTTGTTCTCGACTGTCATTTAGGGCGGAATTTGAGAAAGTGAGTGGCTCCTTTCACTCATATCGACTTTTCGCCGTGCGACGTCCACGGCACGACGTCGTGTTGTCAAATAACCGTGTCTATGGACGCTTTCACGCGTGGTCGTGGCGTGTGAAAGCGTCCATAGACACCCATGATTATTTGAGAACACGACGTCGTGTCGTGGACGGCGCACGGCGAAACGTCGATACGTGTGAAACATCCCGGTGGAAGGTGGGAGAGGGAAGGGAGGTGAGAAATGAGGATGTGTGATACAGAATTGTGAGGAAGCGAGAGGTGGACTAAGTAAGACATTTGCTCAGAACATAGACAGAAAGAGGAACACCACAAAGGTAGGGATATTTTTTATTTTATTTATGTTTTTGTGGGGTGAGGAGTGGGGCTCATTAAGTCATGAGGAAGCTTTGAATCATAAGAACATAAGAATGGAGGCGACTTAAAAGACTACGAGACGTACGCGAGGCAGTTCCATGACCCTTACTACCTGTCATCCCTGACCATAAAGCTGTCTAATCTTCTGTTGAAACAACCAATTCCTTCAGCGTTCACTACATGATTAACAAGTCTATTCCATTCGTTAACCATTTTGCTGGTAAACCAGTTCTTGCGTATACTCTACAGGACCTTTTCCATGCGGAAAGGAACTTTCCTCAGCTGAATGGAATCGATTAGCGGCAGCTGAAGATAAGTCGTCAACAGCATTAGAAGGGATGAATCGTAAGGAACTTTGAATAGAGGGTTTATCTGTCTCTGCGTATATTATCTCATCGGATTCAGGATAATTGCACCCCGGGCAGTTGCGTACCAGGATAATTGCCTACCTGGACGTTTGCGTACTAAGACAATTGCGTACCAGGACGATTGTGTACCAAATATTTTTATAACTGGTTAATTGCGAAAGTTGTAAGGAATTTCCGTACTTAATACACTAATGTTTAACTGTTCAAATATATCTGACCCTGGCATTAATATTTCTGTAAATGACGTTGTCGAGGGATTCTTTGATATGTCTGATGATTATGACTTTCCAACAGAATTACCTGCTTTCTTTGAAGTAACATACATTGGCCAAGCAAGATGACGAAGAAGACTAAGTATGTCACCGACTTTTCCTGTAGAGACTTGGAATGTTCGAGAAAGAATGACAAATCAGTTGCCCCAAGTCTAACAACAGTTTAATGGGATTGCATAATGCTTTGCAAAACTCTTTAACCAATTACAACTCTTCTATTTGGAAATTAATTAAAATATTGAAAAATGAGGAAGCTGTTTGCAACAGGGGTAAAAAGTAACTTGAGCAACTAGTACGACAAAAAAAGTAAAAATGTAAATGAGAATCATGACTGCTAGAAACATAGAATCCTGATAACAAGATCATTTTCAAGAGGGATAACCTACAACATACACATTTTTTATTTGATGGTAAATTCACTCTAAATCTATTATCACGTCTATGGCTCCGGGTATGGACAATTGCTCACCAGACAAGTGACAAATAGGACATTTGCTCACCAAAGGAATATTTTTTACTTTTCTTGAACTTAATAACAAACAATGTACATTATTTTTTAGTTATATTGAAGTTTATTACAGCAATAATACACAAACAATATACAAACTTTCATGTTTAGTTTTTAATTTATAAAATTCAATACCAATTTCTTACATCAATATATAGTGATTAGTTTAACAACTGGTGCAGTACAGAAGTGGGTTCATTGTCCTTTGTGGTTTACAAGTCCAGTCTAATGGTGTGGCCAACTGCATTTAGAAAGTCAGGAAGACTGCAGCATACCCCTGGCACAGATTCCGAGGGCGGTTCTGCATCTGATGAGTCACCCTCTTCACCCGCTTCTTTGGTGGTTGCCCTCGTTGGTTTTATAGAATTTGTGTAGCCAATACAGCCTGGTCTTCTCGCAAATTGTCAATCAGCGTCCACGCAGAGGGATGACTGTGGCCTACAAGTTGCTGGAAACCAATGTTCCATGCCTCACATATGTTGTTGGTTCTGGCACGGTCTTGGACATTCCACACTGCAGGTGGAAACTGAGGAGGAAGTCGTCTCAGATGTACAGGAGCTCCAGGGGCACTCTGAACTCGCCGGAAAGTGCCAGACTTATATGTATTGTCAAAGTAGGAGAGTAGAGAATCCATACCAGGCTCATCTGGGGTGTTGTCATGAAGGTAAGGCATACCTTTCTTCACGTCATCAAGTGGCAGGAAGGCTAAGCCATCCAACATGCCAGTGAACAGCCGAATCTGTGTCAAGTGATAGAAGCAGCCTTGAGTAGAGACATGCTCCCCTAAGACTTCAGTGACAGCTCCAATTTCTGCTTTTTCAAAGTCTGTGATGACAGTGGTAGGGTCAGGGTACAGTTCATATTCCTCACACTTGGTCAACACAGCCTGGAACAACTCCTCATTAGACAGACTGATGCTTAGCCGAAAGAAGAGCATACACACATGAAACAGCACTAAATCCCAGTGGTGCACGGATAACATACACCTGGTTGTAAATATGGGGGGAGGGGCAACACTGAAGGTACCATCCATGTACCAAGTACGGGATTGACACAGAAGTTGCAGTGCTTCCTTGATTGCAAATACAGTCACGGTTACGGACACCTGGTCCTCAGTCATGGATCAGGAAGGGTCCAGGATCATCTCCACCAGTAGTCATCCACTCCCCATCAAGGTTGAAGTCAGATAGGGCAGCAGGATCCTTAGGAAGTGCCCCCTGTTTCTGTTTCCTGAGGTCCCGCTTAATGGTGTTGAGGTCTCCGATGTAAGCATGAACCTCATTGCTGGCATCCAGAAGGCCTTGAGACAGGATCCGAATGGGTCTGGCCTTGGAAACCTTGGTTGTGTCACGCAAGGTTGACCGAACTGTAGCCACTTCAACCACAACTTTATCAGCTGGATGGGATTGGATAGTCAGTGAACGGACCTCCTTCACCTGAAAATACAGCATTTTTTTTAAAACTAAAATGTTAAACCTTGGTAAAACAGTGATACAACCTTAACAAAGATAACTTCAACATTTTGAATACCCATTTATCATAGGCTAGACTTTTCTGCACATTTTGGTATATTTTACTTGTATACTGGATTAGTCAAAATAAAGTTACATCAAATTTCTCCATATTCATACTCCCGAAATTAACAAAAAAATCGGCGAAATTTACCCCCAAAAATGCCACATTTCTTCATCAAAATTCCACAGTTAGTTTCCTATGAAATAACTTACAAACACAGCGAATTTTTCTATTTTTTACCTAAAAAAAATCACCCAAAATTTGCTGAAATTCCCCAGAATTTGCAATTTTTTGCTAATGTAACTTTATTATGACTGGTACTGTATATTGTGAATATTAAAATAGTTATGAAATATTAAGAATAGATACTCCTGTTATAGAATATTCAAATATTTTATTTTCATAAATGAAAATGATGACCAATAACAAAGTTAAATGGTTACATCTTGATCTGTTGTCACAGCTCCTTTACATCCAATAGACCGCTGCTTCACACACTGCTATCTGATCCAGTCTTGGAAATCTTTTTTACATACATTACATACATGTGACCCTCTAAACACAACTTAGCCCCACCTCTGATGGATGTAATAAGTTCCATGTTGACTAAATATGCCAACCATGAATTGCCCTGCCTATGAACAGGTGCCTGTATGGTGTTAAACCATAACAGGTCATAAAGTTAAAAGAAAAAAATTGTGAGCAAATGTCCTATTTGTCACTTGTCCGGTGAACAACTGTCCTACACTCCTATGGTCCGGTGGGCAGACCTACGATGGGCAAATATTCTTACAAGACACTGTAGAGTTTTGAAGACAATTTTGGGGTCATCCGCAAACAAAGCCTCTGCAAGGTGAAGGAAAGTGAGGCAAACTGCTGCTGCCAATTGCATATCCCGAGCTTTGTCTCGAGACATTAGACCAACAAGCAAATCAGGAACTGCTTTTCCACCATAACTTCTGGTTGCAATTGTTACAGACACTCTCTCATTATTGTGACACATAGCAGCAAGACAATGAAGAGCAGGCAGTTGTACCCGAGACATTGGGGAACACAACATGCATGCAACAAGTTCTGCTCCACCTGCTTCCAACAACAGTTGCTGCTGCTCACTTGTCTTAAATGCATGTGCCAGAATATTGGCAACACACTCCTGGTTGCTAGTTGGGTGGTAACCATACTGTATCAATGTTGTAAGCAACTTGTGGTCCCGGTTAGGCACTGGGGCACAACCTTGTCTACACAGAACGTAGGCAACAAAAAACCATCCAAGTGTATGCATACCAGCCACAGCTTGCCCCTGCTTCAAATTGCTGCCAAAGGATGGGCAAAAGTCCAGCCTGTCTCGATGTACAAGGAGCGGTTTTCAATTTTGTAACTAGATGTGATGGTAATTTCACCCCAATTCTATTAATCACGCAATTTCTCTGTTTTTTTTCTCCAAGTTGCTACACGCCTCTAAATAAACCTAAGCACATTTTCTGAACAGGTTAGGGCGTCATTACTCGTACCTGCGGCGAAGGTCGAGGGGATGGCGGTTCGAATATTGCCACCGACGAAGATAAAATCAAGGGCATGGTTCATTGAATTCCAAGCTACAAAGTCCTTAGTAAGGGGCACCGTTCTAGACTACCGATGGGAGGAGTTTGTGACGTTAATCCATATCATCATCATCACATTTACTGGACGGGTTGTTCTCAAATATTGTTTTGGATCCGAACTAGGAAGAACCTTTCTTCCAAGCAATCCAGCAGAAACTATTGTTGTAGCACAAAGCTGTCCATCTTGCGTCTTTTGTGATATTATTGCCACATAACCTCCCGTTGGTCTCCATCATTTGACATATTGAAAAAAAAAAATGATTATGGTGATCCTGATGATAATTATTTTTAAAAGGGATAGCTTTTGGTTTTATTTTAGTTACATCAAAGTTAATTTATTTTTGGCGCATGATTTTACTCTTGACTTATATTCAAATAACCAAACTATTAATGATTATTATTCACATATGTTTCAGTAATGTTACTCTATTGGTGTGTTTTAAAGAAATTTAAAAACATAGCTAATTTTAACTCTGATTTACGTAAATACACATTTAGCCATGGACACAAACGTTTGGTCCGTTAAACATTAGTGCATTGAAGTATTAAATTCCTTATCATTTTCGCAATCAACCAGTTATATCATTATCTGGTACGCAATTGTCCTGGTGCGCAACTGTCCGGGACCCAATTGTCCGTTCACCCATCTCATCATATCATGTCATCAGAGTCACGGATTTCGATGGATCCTGAAATTGCCATGACTTTAGGCAGGGTACTCGGAATCCACACTTAACCCCTCCCCCCTCCTTTCCCTCTCCTTCTCCTCCTTGGGTGAAGACGAAGAAATTGATCTGATGACCCTGAGGAGGTCATTGTAGGTGTTCGTTCACAAGCTTGCTCCGTTGAGCGATGTTGTTTTGTTTGATTTGGCTCGACTTTACTCGATATCATTTCATTCTCTTATATTTATTTCTTTATTTAAGTATGCATTTCTTCCATCCTTTATTTTTTATTTGTTTATTATTATGTCATCTATTAATTTGTTTACTTATTTCTGCTGTTATTTAATTTTTTTAGTCTGTTGATGTGTCTCATCAATTTTGTTTCTTGAGTTTTGAAAAGAGGACCAAAACGTCTGAGCTTTATCTAATTAGGGTGGATAAATGGAGGAGGGGAGGCGAAGGGGTTGGAAATGAGGGAGAAGTAGGGGAAGAATAGGTGAAAGGCAGACAGATGAGGAGTGGTTGCTTCTCGCTGATCATAGTAGTCGTCATCGTTTAGGTGGAGCCTAGGGAGTTCGGGGTATGTCGTGCCCACAACATCCTGTTGCTTGCTTAACCCACGGCGACGGACCTTCTCTCGAGAGGTGACAATTGGGTCGTCACGTGCGCCCAGCTACGCACGCGACGTGGTCTTGGTCACGTGACGTGGTGGGAAAAATCTTACGAATGCGCGCGGGGCGGAGAGGTCGGGACATGCGACGCCCTTACGGATCATAGTCACACAGGCCTTGGGAGGTTCTCGTGGTTAAGTAGCTGAGAGTGAGTGTACTTTTGAATAATGATGATGGAGCGCTAATAGGTAAATTGGGGTTGAAATTGCTCCAATCCCCTTCACCCCCTTTGCTCCCGCCGTCGCCACGGGTCGCCCAGTTGTCGTGGTGATTGTTTTTATCGTTCTTGTCGTTGCTATTGTTGTTGTTGCTAGTGTTGTTTGCTGTTGCGATTGTGGTTGTTGTAGCTGTCTTTGCTGTCATCATTATCGTATGTGTTGTTGATGATAATGTCATTTGCTGTTGTGGTTGTAGTTGTCGTTATTGTTGCTGTAGGTTTTGTTGTTGATGGTCACACGAATGAATTATCTATATTCCTGCAACATGGGATGTATAATTTTCTATCTTATTTGGTTTTATATTATTTTGATTTATCTTATTCTATTGGATTTTATTCTCTTTCCCTTTATTCTTTTATTGCATTCTGCTGTATTTTATTGTATTCTAATCTATTTTGTTACATTTGATTCTGTTTCAGTATATTTTGTCATTTAATCTTATTGAACACCATGCTATTTCATTTCATTATATCTTACTGTATCCTCTCATTTTCTTAAATTTTATTATTTTATTTCATTTTCTATCTCACTCCAGTTCATTTTATTCGTTTTCATATAAATTTGATTTAATAACATTTCAGGATTCTCTTGACAGTGTCTCGCCTGCGGCTTCAGTCATCAAGTCGAGGTAACAGGATGGAGTCAACGAAGTGTACTCTTTTGTTTATATTGATGAATAAGTGAATAAGTAAGTAAATTAATAAATATATTGATAGATAAATACAGATGGATGATTAAAGAAATACCTAAAAATAAATTGATATTAAGTAAATTGATAAATATATTGATAGATAAATGCAGATGGATGATTAAAGAAATACATAAAAATAAATTAATATCAAGTAAATTAATAAATATATTGATAGATAAATGCAGATGGATGATTAAAGAAATACCTAAAAATAAATTAATATTTTTAAGTAAATGAATAAATATATTGATAGATAAATGCAGATGGATGATTAAATAAATACCTAAAAATAAATTAATGTTCAACGATTAAATAAACAAACAACCCAATAGATCATTGAAACGACGGAAGCTGATAAACAAATCAATCAATGAATAGATGAATAAATAAATGAATAATCAACTAATGACGCGAAAGCTGATCGCTTTGATATTTCTTATCATATTCCTCCGCTCTGCTACTGCCCTTTCTCCCCTGTTCACACTAGCGGTTTGAACCGCGCCGAAACCGCGAGGGGTAACGAACAGTCAAAGAACAACTGTGCGGTTGTGTGTGAACAGGTCCTACATATCTCCTTGAATACACCTACAACTCCATCTCTTCGTTGCGATATTGCTCCATGGATAGAAGCGGTAGTTATTGCGTACGTATGGGATCATGGACGTTAATGGGGGGGTGAGGACTAGGCACCAATAGAAAAAAAAAATAACCACAGCGTAAATATGTGGAACAAACTACCTGTTCATGTAATTGATTCAGATACAATTGATATATATTTTTAAAAAGCGTCTAGAGCAATATATGGTGTCCAAACCCAACCCATCGTGAGCTCATGCATTTTCCACTGTTTACGCCCTGTAAGGACCAATAGGTCTCTTGCTGTCTGCATCTCCTTTGTATTCCATTGAACTATGCCAATGTGGGAGGAGCACTCTATCCTTCCCTCCACTCTCCCCCAATGTTAGCCAATCAGGAGGCGCGTGGCTTCTTGGAAATTTCTGATTGGTTGTGGTGCTTTGACGTCACGCTGACCTCGATGAGAGGTGCGAAAAGTGGTTTGTAGTGAGGTAGGTTAGAATGGTTAATTTTATTTTCTAATTTCATGTATTCATCAACTTTTGTTTATTATTTAATTTGTTTATTTATCAGTTTTCTTTATTTTGCTTTATCTATTTATTCATTTAATTATCTTGGTTAATTTTGTGTTTATTATTTATTCATTTATTTATCTATTTATTTGTTTATTATATTTATTTTTCAGTTTTATTTATTTAGCTATACATTGATCTATTTCTGGTAAATCACTATTTGTTTCCAAGGTTGACGTGTCTGTGAAATTTTCCATTTTTATTCGTTTTTATTTTTTTATTTTCAAAAATTTCTGCATTGACGAAATCTATTTGGTATATATATATATATATCTTTCTTTGGTGTTCATGACTGAGCTTATATTAAGATTTATTTTTGTTATTTTGCTCCATCGCATTTTTTTCGTCTATTTTTGTCGTTGACAACACAGCCATCAGCTACAGATGTTGATAGCCTGGGAGTGGTCACTTTTAAAATTTGTATTTATTTGATTGTGTTTTATTTTATCTTGTTGTATCTCAGTAAGTTTATTCATGTAATTATTCATTCATTGTTTACTAGTTATTATTCAAAAATTTCATTTATTTCTCTATCATCAGTTCTTATTTCATGTTTTATTGATTTATCCTTCTGTTAATTTATTCGTTCGTTCATTTTTCTCTTTTTCATAGTCTTGTTGACAGTCTGGCCTTGGGTTTAGTAAAGTCTGGGACGAAATTGTGAAGTTTTCTGTATTTAGGTCTCAGCGTCTCTCTCCTCATCCATTATATTTGTCCTCATGAATCTGTCTCTCAGGACATCATTCATCAATTTCAGGTAGCTCATGTGTCTTTCAGTGTATTCCTAAATTCACATTAATATTGTCGAAAGATTTCTTTAGATCCAGCCTAACAACCCGTCTCTATCTCTCACATCAAACTTCGTGTGTGTATGAGAGAGAGAGAGAGAGAGATGGGGGAGATGAGGGGGAATGATTGAGTTTCCGGTGTAGGGGATGTGTTTGCCAAAAAAGTGAAATGTGGGGCTAGGCGGTTACATCTGTTTATCTCCTTTTACTAATCCTATTTCATTTTGTCCCATTACTTCTCTGTTTTTGAGGTGTTTTATCATTTTTATGTTTAGCGTGATTGCAGTGCGGTTAAAGTGGAGTTTGTCGTCATAACGCGAGAAAGATATATCAGGAGAGTTGTCGTGCATTTTGAAGGGAAGGTGCGAAGGCGGAAGTGGAGGCAGAGGTGAAGGAGGGAATGGGTGGGGGGTCCTTCCCTCCATGCGGTTGAGTTTATGGCATTTGCTTCCAATGGTGCCACGTCATGGCCAATCTAATATTTGCAGATGAACACCTATCCATGTGTATGTGTGCCATATGTATCTAAGTAAAATTAATTTTGACTAAGCAACTTGCAAGGTTTTAGTCTCAGTGACTCCTTTTCCCACCTTGTAACGTTTCAGCGACATGACGTCATATGGTGGACAGAATTAGCTCATCGTCGGCGCTAAAACAGAATAATAATTTTGCGACTAACCTCTAATTTTATGTTAGTTACGTAGTACACTATTTTCTTGGTAGCAGTTTTGAAATATACATATCCACATCGACAAAATCTCGTATTACGAGAGATACTGGAGATACATGAGATGAACGCTTAAACGAATGAGTAGCTTTCATTTGAGTCTTATTAGAATGAGAATAGCCACGAGGCAGAAATAGATTATAAATTGATCATCAAGAGCCTAGGAATCGACTCACTAAAAGTAAACCAACTCTACATTCCACTATGCTTCTGTTAAGACTTTTCCATGTATTAGAGAAATGGGTATTTACAACAAAGACGAGATCAAGGATAGGACCAACGGAAACGAAAGTACTGAGATATCTTTAAGGGACAGGAATAGACCGGATAAGGAAACCAAGATCAAAGGCGATTTAAGAGCATTGGGTGTTTTGGAATTAATAAAAGGAAACATACTAATATAGTGTGTACACGGAAAAAAAATATGGATCAAAAGGTCTCCTGTCGGCATGCTCCGCCTTTGTAATCCTTTGTAAAAAAAAACCATACAGAAACCTATGACTAGGAAACTAATGGACAGATCACGGGAAAAGAATGGTCACAGGGAATCAATAAATTACTTGGATAAAAGAGGTATAGAATAGAGATTAAATGAAACGAAACATTTATGAAAAGTGAATCGTGGAGAGAAATCGTAGCAGACGTTAGGTGAGCGAGAAAGAAATGACAGGAACGCGAGGTATTTGGTGGCGTCAGTAACGCCGACAGCCGAAGTTCGAAAGACTTTTATATAGATAGTGGATATTATCGTAATTCAAAGTAATTTTCGTGACATAAATTATAAACACACTTTTCATCGTCTTTTGGAAATTGTTCTCACTGATGCAATTGCAATCGTTAAACATTAGGCAACTTATTATTGGGCTGCAGAGATTTTGTATACAATGAATATCAATCCACACAGATAATAAAAATAGCAAAACTATCACTATGTCGTCACCAGTTATTGAGCACAGGAAATCCCATGAGGAAAGACAAATCTGTATGCCTCGCTACACTATTAATTTTCTTGTGAAAATATCCACATTTATCAGCTATGTTGGCGAAATCCAACATGATTTACATTTTCAAGATGCTAACCGTTGAACACAGCTGCTATGGAGAATGTAATGAGTCACGTTGTGGGGATAGCCGGCATATAAATGTTGTTACTTGGATTCCTTTTCCCAAACCACATTTGGACTTGGAATGATGGCAGCAATGTGTTCGAGCGTGTGTAAAGGAGGATTTTACCATTGAGAACGTGAAAAAAGACGCACACACATATATCCATCATACAGTTCTTAGGTGAATATAGACTTACTAATGGCCACCCACATCCAATACCTGCCCTCTCAAGCCCAGTCACACCAATCTTACGATCTGTTTCCGACCACCGGCGACCAAGTAGTCTTTGGTAGTCGGTAATAAGATAGATAAATAGATAGATCGATAGGTAGATGAATAGATAGATCGATAGGTAGATAAATAGATAGGCCGATATATAGATTACAACACACACAGAATAGTCCCCTGTACATAGATTTTCTTCTTATCAACCACATTCACTTTTTCCATTTCAATTTCTTGCATAGGTTTTGTGTCGCCGACCACACACACACACACACACACACACACACACACACACACACACACACACACACACACACACACACGCGCGCGCGCGCGCGCGCGACTCGATGGCGCAGTGGTTGCGTTCGCAGCCGTCACTACAGCGATCTGGGTTCGAATCCCTCCCAGGGCTGAAATAATTTCAGTATCGCTGCGCTGCGAGTCGTTACTCCAACTCTCGTGGGCGGGGAGTTGGGGTGTGTGTGCGTGTAAGGTCACAGCATTACCCATAGATCGGTCATATATGAACTCTGGGCTCTCTTTCGGGAGGGAAATAGCTGTCGATCTCGAGTCCAACCCGTGATCCAAGACACACAGAATAACTCTACGAGTACGGTATTTGATGAGGTACTGTTTCCCTCAGTGATATATATTTTTTCTCATGTAAGTTCAATATGAATTTTTCGGCTAAGTTATACATACATGTTTGTGAAATTACCAAATAATAATAATAATACGCAATTTGCATACATAAAAAGGATGGGCCACCGTGCGTCATGAAAAAATAATAGATTGTACTACTATCACAAGTGCTGTAAGAGAGGCAAGGTTGTTAGGAATAAACTTGCAACACTTATGTACAGGTTATTATAAACGTCTTTGGTCTTGTGGTTTGGGTATATATTATCTCTTCTGGTAAACCACTTCATTTGTCTATTGTTGTTGTTAAGTAACATGGATATCTTTTCATTCTTCTTAACACTATTTTGTAGTTTGGTTTTGTACACGTTGTGTGTGTTATGAGAAAGCTTTCTATGTATAATGACTGATTGATTGGTTGATTAATTCATTCATTTATTCAACTAGTGGGTGTACTTCACCAGTCGATCTAATGTCAACAAAGTCGTCATGAGTTCCAAAACCGCAAACAAGTTTACGTTAACAAAATGATTTGTCATTTGTAAGCACCTTGTCATAAATGGTAAACAATTCTACAATTTATGTACACACAATGTAATTTGATTAAATTATTTTTGTGCTAAATTTGATAATAAAGGTAGAAGGGAAAATATTATTCTGCCAATCACATGCGCTTAGAATATGCACGTAAACAGTTGTAGCATTGCTTGTTATTTATGAAAAATTAGCAAATGTCGATAAATGTCGTCTGCAGGAAGTCGTTAAACGGTAACGGTTTGGTGGCTGCAATGAAGACGACTTTAGTTTTTCTTTGCTGTCCATTTGTTGTCTCGGATTTATTTATATAAGTTTGATTATATTCCGTTTTCCCTTTCTCCTTCATTGTTTCTCCCATTTTTCTTTTCTCTCTTTGAGGATAATAATTTAAGAAAGGTTTGAATTAACTTTGGGAATTCTTTTTCGATCTATTGTGTGTTTGTGTGTGTGTTTACTTAATTTTAGTACACAGGATTGAAGCTATGCTCACAGGCCCATCTCTTTGCTTCCATTCATCAAACTTTGCCTTAAATTCGCTTACGTTGTTAACCTGGATTGTATCTTCATCAGACTTGTGTGCGTGTGCGTGTGTATGTGTGCGCGCGCGTGTGTAATGTGTGTGTGATGGTGTGTGTGTGTATGCGTAAATGTGTATATGTGTGCGTGTGATGGTGTGTGTGTGTGTGTGTGTGTGTTTACCTTGTATTTTACGGGAAAGGGAGCTACGCTCGTGGTGTACCGCCTTTTTATCTCGCAGTGTCTAGCTTGCTTTTAAATTCGTGAATGGTTTTTGTATACACTATTGTTTCGTCCAGTTTGTTCCAAGTGTCCACCACTCTGTGTGGAAAACTGTTCTTTTTCAGATCTCTTCTATAGCTATATTTTTTGAGTTTCTTTCCATGTCCTCTTGTGTTTCTCTTTTCCCAATTTAACAAGTCCTCTCCATCGAGTATTTCTGTGCCCTTCAAGATTCTATAGATGGTCAGTATGTTTCCTCTCTTCTTTGCTCCAAAGTCGGTAACTCCAATTTAGCCAGTCTCTCTTCATATGACAGAAAGTGCTGTAGCCATTTTTGTGGTTGCTCTCTGGATTCTTTCAATTTTCTTTATATTCTTTTTGGTACTGGAAGGCCACAATGTCACAACATATTCTAGTCTAGGCCTTATCAGTGTGACTAATATTTTTTAATAATTTCTTCGTCCAAATAGGTAAATGCCACTTTTATTGATCTTAGCAAGTTATAGGATTCTCCAACAATTTTGTTTATTTGTTTATCAGATGACAAGTCGTTTGAGATAATTATTCCCAGATTTTTTCAGATCCCACTTTCTTTGCCTCCTTAGTTCCAATTTTATATTGTCCTGTTATTCTATTTTTACTTTTTCCGAACTCCATTGTGCTACAATTCTTAATGATGAAGTCCACTTCCCATTTCTGACTCCACATCCAAAATTTGTTCAGGTCTTCCTGTAGTGATTCGCAATCTGTTTCTGTTTTTACTTTCCTCAACAATTTAGCGTCGTCTGCAAAGAAACTCATGTGACATTCCACATCATCATCCATGTCATTCACATAAATAGCGAACATTATAGGAGCCAATACAGATCCTTGCAGAACTCCACTAATCACCTCCTTCCAACCTAAATATTTTTCTGTGTGTGTGAGCGTGCGTGCATATGTACACATTCACATACATGTACGTGTGTTCTTGCACGTTTATACACATGCACGTGTGTTGACGTTTACTCCTGTTCTTCGACGTTCAAACAAACGTGCACACACACACACACACACACACACATACGCACGCACACCCACACAAGGCAAGAATCACAATCAGTGGCCAGCATTGACGTCATGTCGACTTACGCAAGGAGTTTGACCCAACAACGCATTACAGTCTCCCCTTCCCACCTTCCTTCCCTCTACTTTGATACCAGATCTAGAAGAGTCCGGATGGATCCAGAGAAGTTTCCGCGGGGGACGGGAGGGGGGAGGGGAGAGGAATCCGGGAACAGGTTGTCTCATAACCAGGGTGACACCCCCTCCTCCTCTCCCCTCCCTTCTCTCCCCTTTCCCCCCTCCCATTTACCCCCCACCCCCTTCCCCCCCGGACGTCATGAGCGTCCGGGGGGAAGGAGAGATTGACAGGACGCGAAGACGGGAGGTGATCCGGGAGGGAGGCGGAGGAGGAGGAGGAGAAGGGGGGAGGAGGGAGAGCTATCTCTGGAGGAGCGATTTTCCTCCCTTCTGATTGGTCCGCTGGAGACCAAAGGAAACTCACGTGTAGATGTTCATTGGCTCTTGGGGGGATGGGGGGGGGGGTAAGGGGGAAGGGAGGGGAGACACTGATGTCATAATAATCACCCCAAGGGAGATGCCCTGCTTTCAATAAAAAAAAAAAAAGATAATAGTTGGTTCGAGTTTCACTCGCTGGGTACCCGCTACCCCGTGGCGACCGGCAACGATCCTCGGTACCATCCCCCTATGGATCTCTGATATATATATATATTTACTGTTGTCTGTGCTGCCGTTAGTATGGTAATGTTTCTGTGTGCATGTGATCAGTCACCGGTTGTTAGCTATTCATTTGTGTTGATAGAGATCAAGTGTCAGCCCCTCAGGGCGCCACCTCCACACGGAGGTATATTGATTGACGGGTTTTGAGGATGGGCGAGAGGGGAGATGATTCCACCTGACGTCCGTCTAGCAGGTAGCCGATGTAGGTCCTTGATTTGCAAAGTTCAAATAAATGGGCTAAAATGAATAGTAACGATTCGGTTTCACGCCGCTAACCCCTATCAGGAGGCTAGGATGGTGCCCCTTACAGAGGACTTTGTAGCGGGGAATTTAATCAAACATGCCCTTGGTTCAACTCGCTGGCGGCAGGTAGCGACGTTCTAACCCGTTGGCCAGTGAATCCTAAATAGTGATAGTTAAAAAAAAAAAAATTGTAATGATGTCCAAAACACGCTAAAAAGATCGCGTATCCTGGCATAGTATATCAATACTCCCCTTATCCCTACATCTCCCCCTTCCCCTCCTCCCCCTGAGTATGGAAGTGAAAGGTGTATATGAAGAAATTTATATGTACAAGGTGTTAGGAGTATCATTGTAATGCACACACACACACACACATGCACGCACACACGCACAAACGTTACTCCTTTCCTGTATACAATTAGCTAAACACACACACACACACACACACACACACACACACACACACACACACACACACACACACATATATGTATATATATATATATGTGTGTATATATATATATATATATATATATATATATATATATATATATATATGTATATATATAAATGTATGTATGTATATACATATATATATATATATATACATATATATATATGTGAAGTAAGGAAGCAGGTTTTCTTTGATGCATGTAGAATTAAATACGACAGCATTCTGACAATTGTTCAACTTTTTCTTAATGTTTTCTATTTGTCTTATCAACTTTTTTCCAGTTGTAGGGTGAGCTGATACAAGTTCTCCATAGTTCTCCATTTAATATTCTCGAGCTTTCGTCTTCAAAGAGACATCATCAGGATTGACAAAATTTCTGCAATAATGAATACAAATGTTGGTACATATAAGTTACAAAATAAATTACAAAAATACAAATACAAATATACAGGTAGAACAAAAGATATATAACGAGAGTTATCACTTACGTCTACAAGGAAAGTACAAATGATAGAGAGAGAGAAAGGTTTAAATACATAAACTGCTGTCCGAGTTCCCATTACGGAGTCTGGCTGATCGTCTGAGTGGTGGGGGAGTGGGGTATGGGTGTGGTGGGGGAGAGGGGACCTCAATGTAGCGATGTCTCAGGTTAGCGCTACTGTACAGCTTAATACTGGACGTCATGTCCGACTGAATGTTTATAGTGGGGGCAAAGTCCCTGATGTGGAATGCCTCCAAGAGTTTCAACCTTCTAGGGTCCTCATTGTACGCAATAATTTTGGTACATTGAACTAAGGTGTCTCTGTCAATATTTCGATTGTGATATTTTACATAATGGTCCTTGATCGCTCCGTCCTGTTGGTGAAAAGTTAGTCTTCGGCTGAGAGTACATCTGGTGTGCCCGACGTATGTGATATTGCGAGACGTACAATTCTCGGCTGGACATTTGAATAAATACACCACGTTGGCTTTAGATGTAAAGTCAGCTCGACTATTACAGTTGTTTTTCATCACCATTGAACAGGTTCTAGGGTTACGATAGTATATAAGGACTCGGATCTCATGGTTCTCTTTAGTGGGAGAACCATGAGATCCGAGTTTGCCATCAGAGACGTGCCAGTTAGCAGTGGGTCCTGCGACTGTGTGTTTGAGCTGCTCTTTGTCTCATTTTTCCTACAACACCTGTTCGATAATTAAAGTCAAGTAATGGATCAAGAAAAAAGTAAGTACACTTTAGTAATATGAGGCTTTAATGCTAAAGTAGGGAAGAAGATGGGAGATGAGACGTGCATTGGGAAGTTTGGAGTAGGTGAAAGAAATGACAGAGGCGAGATGTTAGTAAATTTTGCAGAGAACTACAATATGAGGATAATGAACACTTTCTTCCAAAAGCGTGTAGGTCGTAAATGGACGTGGAGAAGTCCAAATGGAACAACAAAGAACGAAATAGACTTCATATTTGGAGATGAGAGCAAAAGCGTTAGCAATGTTACAGTAATAAAGTCAATATAGGTAGTGACCATAGAATAGTAGGTTGCACAACTAAATTCAATTTCAGAGCCGAGAGAAATAAACTAGTTTTAAAAAAGAAAATAAAACCTTGCAAAGGTTAAGGATAATAATAAGAAATTTCAGTTAGAAATTAAAAAGTAGATTCGAAGCTCTAAGAACTAACGAGGACAGCGTGGAAGATATTAATTTGAATTTAGTGAATATCATTAGGGAATCGGCAGAGAAAGTAGGAAGTACAAAAACATTAGAGAAAAGAAATACTCCAAAGCTACAAATGACCTAATTAAAAGAAGAAGGGTCATGCAGATTAAAAGCAGGAGAGACGAAATAGAAAAAGTAGAACTAAACAAGCCTATCAACAAAAGACAGAGATTAGAGAAGAGAAACATGGATGAAATAGAGAAAACTATTCGGAAAGGTAAATGTATTAAAGTGACCGAGCGCAGACATGCTTTAGGAAGACAGCAAATGATATGTTTGAAAGATAGAAATGGAGAAATAATTAAATGTAGAGACAAAATGGTAAAAAGAGTAGAAGAATATTTCCAAGAGCTTTACTCGTCGAAGACCGTAGTTGAGTCAGTAAATTCATGTGTAGACGTTAGTAATGTACCAGGGGTTACAAAGGAAGAAGTAGAATTTGCTCTAAAAACTATGAAACGTGGAAAAGCACCAGGGGAAGATGGTATATCAATAGATCTGTTGAAAGACGCAGGTAAAATAGTTCATATTAAATTAGCTGAGTTGTACTCCCAGTGCTTACGTCAAGAAAGCGTTCCTGATGCGTGGTGCAATGCTATAATGGTTTTGCTTCATAAAAAAGGAGACCAGAAGGACCTTAATAGCTATCGACTGATTAGCTCGCTATCAAACGTATATAAAGTATTCTCCAAGATCCTTACAAATAGACTAAGAGTTTTAGATGGAAACCAACCGAGAGAACAGGCAGGCTTTATAAGCGGATATTCAAATCTAGACTATATGCAGACGATAAACCAACTAATCGAGAAAACGACAAAATACAATATACCTCTGTGTTTAACTTTTGCAGATTACGAGGCATTTGACCCGGTAAAACAAATAGCAATACTAAACTCGCTACGCAAACAGGGTACAAACGAACAGATCGTAAGAGTTTTAGAAAAGGTCTATGCGAAAGGTACCGTTATAGTTCGACTACATAAAGATACAGAAAAGATCAAGATCGAGAAAGGAGTACGACAAAGCGATACAATTTCACCCAAACTATTTACAGCTTGTTTAGAAGATATTTTCAGAAGGTTGAGTTGGGAAAAGAAAAGGTTGAAGATTAATGGCGAATATTTGAACCACCTAAGATTTGCGGATGACATCATTCTTATTTCAGAAAGAGCGGAAGACTTGCAAGATATGCTAAGCGATCTAAACAAGGAAAGCCTCAAAGTAGGTTTAAAAATGAATAAGAGTAAAACCAAAGTAATGTACAAAACGAAAGTTCAAAGCAAAGAGATTGTAATTGATGATGAGAGTCTTGAGGAAATTGAAGGGTATAATTATTTAAGCCAGATGGTGAAAGTGACGAAAGATCATAATAACAAAACAAAAAGATGTATTACAATTAGTTGGAAAGTGTTTGGTAAGTATAATAAAATCCTGAGAGGCTCTCTACCTTTATGTTTGAAACGTAAAGTTTACAATCAATGCATTCTACCAGCAATAATTCACGGGTGTAAGACTTGGAAGCTGACGAGGGCGTTGGAAACAAAGCTAAGGACTGCACAGAGGAGAATGGAGAGATCAATGATGGAAATAACATTGAGAGACCGAAAGAGAGCAAGTTGGGTAAGAGAGCAGACTAGAGTGAAAGATATTGTGGAGGCAGTAAAAGAGAGGAAGTGGAATTGGGCAGGTAAGTTGGTGCGGACGACTGATCGAGCGATGGAGCAAGTGTGTTACTGAGTGGACGCCGTGAGATAGAAAGCGTGGAAGAGGGAGACCAGACAGAAGGTGTAGAGACGAGATCGAGAAGTTTGCAGGAGTGACGTGGGAGAGGATGGCATGGTCGTGTGATTTATGGAATGCTATGAAGGAGGCCTTTGTTCAGCAGTGGACTCAGGATGGCTGATTTGATTTGATTTTGTTATATACAGGGTGGCCCAAAAGCCACTGAGAGGTTTTGAATTTTAATAGCTTCTTTATTTTTGTATGTACATTTATGGAATTTTAATACAACATGAAGAAGATTATGGAAATTTATTTGCATTAAATTACAAACAAGATAAAAAATAATTCATATATGAAAAAAATTACGTCTTTCAAATGGTGTCCATTTTCAGCTTCGCACATCCGTGCCCTTCCCAAAACATGCTCCATGTCGGCTTCGAGGATCTCCTGGTTCAATTCCCTGATTTCCCTTGTGATGTTCTCCTTCAGTTTTTCCAGGCTTTGAGGTTTGTTGACACACATTTTCTCTTCGAGACGCCCCTATAAGAAGAAATCAGGGCTGGTCAAGTCTGGGAACGCGATGGGTAGTTGACATCGCCGTAGTGAGAGAGATAATCCTGTCTCCAAAGCATTGCCTCAGCAACTGCATTGTCTTTCTTGCGGTATGAGCAGTTGCTGGAACCACGAATCTGGCCTATTTTGAATCGGCGGGCGGAGGAAGTTCTCGATCGCGTTCCCTAGACTTGACCAGCCCTGACTTCTTCTTGTGGGGGTATCTCAAAGAGAAGATGTATGTCAACAAACCTCAAAGCCTGGAACAATTGAAGGAGAACATCACGAAGGAAATTAGTGAACTGAACCAGAAACCCTCGAAGCCGTCATGTTTTGGAAATGCGAAGCTGAAAATGGACGCCATTTAACCCATTAAACTCCAATGACAAGATGTCTTGTCATTTGGTCAAATAAAACAAAAAATCATAAAACACCAAAATGTTTGATCAAACACCAGAAAAATAGGACGTCAGTCGCGAGCGAAGCGAGGACTGACGTCATATTTTTCTGGTGTTTGATCAAACATTTTGGTGTTTTATGATTTTTTGTTTTATTTAACCAAATGACAAGACATCTTGTCATCGGAGTTGAATGGGTTAAAAGACGTAATCTTTTATACATGAATGGCTTTTTTGTAACGTTATGAAAAAAAAAATCCATAACATTTTCATATTGTGTGGAAATTCCATAACTGCACATACAAACATAAAGAAGCTATCAAAATTTAAAATCCCTCAGTGACTCTTGGGCTACCCTGTGTGTGTGTGTGTGTGTGTGTGTGTGTGTGTGTGTGTGTGTGTGTGTGTGTGTGTGTGTGTGTGTGCGTGCGTGTGTGTGTGTGTGTGTGTGTAGGTGTGTGTGTGTGTAGGTGTGTGTGTGTGTGTGTGTGTGTGTGTGTGTGTGTGTGTGTGTGTGTGTGTGTATGTGTGTGTATGTATGTATGTATGTATGTATGTATGTGCTATACTGTGCTTTCCTTACCTCCTCCGCTCCATGTTGTCCTTTTCCCTGACTGTCGCTAAGTTGTTTAATTCATCTCCATGGCAACGCGTATGAAGCGAAGCTGTCAGCCTTCAGGAAATAAGACTCAAGGTCTTCAAGACCGTCGTTGTTTACTCGAGGCTCCAAATCCTAATATGGTCGCACGAAGTGACGGGAGAGCAGTGGTCGTGGAAGATCGAGGAGCCTACGCCAGGAGACGCTGAGTAACTGCGGCCGAAACCGCCACCTTTGCCCTATGGATTGAGCCTTGGGGGGACTGTTGCGGGAGTAGGTAACACACAGTCACTGATGGGCATCGAAGAGGAGTGCGGGAATCGAACCCACGTCTAAGCCAATGCGAGACCAGTACGTTTCCGATTACGCCACCAGTCTCAGTGGTCGCAGACGACTGCTGGGATCGCATTTGCTTAGTTGTGGGTTCGAGCCTCAGCCGCAGCTACTCAGTGCCTCCTGGCGTAGGCTCCACATCCTCAGTGGGAGGAGCGAGTGCCACGTTCCTCGCCTTGTTTGCGCGAAGGGGGATGGGGGGAAGCCCAAAGAATAATAAGATGGTCCTGCGCTGCTTGAATCAAATCAATTTTACTGGGGAGGTAACATCCAGTAACCTGCAGGAGATAAATAGATAGATAGATAGATAGAGAGAGAGAGCGAGAGAGAGAGAGAGAGAAAGCGTTGATTGTCATAGGAAGAAAGAGCAGATGAAGGTGTTGATCAAACCGTCTGAAAGCGCCAATTGCTAGCGACGGAAATTCATGGGATTAGTTAATACAAGAATGGAGGGTCTACAACGAGACAAGCTACTAGAACCAAGCCACCTGGTGGGGGATATTTTACATATTTCTCTCTTGCTTGTGAAACATGATCCCAATGTGGGATATTGATGACATATTTTATGCAATCGATATTTGAGGGGTTTTAGTAATATCTCTATGGACCAGAGTCACGCAGGACTCTCGTCTTCATTTATAAAAGAATGTTGATAATTTTCATACTTCGCTGTGCTAAGACCCTCTTTAAATATTTCTCTTTTACTAGAGGCGCTATTTATTGCTGACAAAATTAGAATTGAATTGGTATCTGGTAACAACATAACAAAAACTGTCGTATAAATTCATCACAAACTAAATGAGTGAATTATTAAATGAAAAAAGTCTTATTGGCTTCTGTTACCAGCACTGGTGTGTAGCTATGGTGTTCTATAACAGGGGTTCTCATTAGGGGTGATATTCACCCCCAGGGGGGAATTTTGGGTTTCTGGGGGTGATTTGTGACCACAGTCAGTTTACGGGGTGAGGAAAGCAGTTATAGGTTTTGGCCTAACTGGCCTGTCACCTGGGCTAGAATTATACTAATATGGGAAAATATATACTAATTTGGAAAAGATAAAAGGGTTTTTAGTAATATTTGCATATTATTTAGAATGCACTTTTTGAAACAAGCAATCTTGGAAAGGAGGGGGGAATGACATTCAGACAAATGGTGAAAGGGGTGAATGGGCCAAGTAAGGCTGAGAACCCTTGTTCTATAACAAAGACAGATAACAGTTGTAGTAATACATCATGTTTGAATAGATGAAGTCTTTAATCTGTTGTGGTAATACATCACTAGTGAGCAGATAATTCCTCTTATTGAACACTTTAAACCCACTATCGGAGAAATAATATCAGAAGTACAGGAGATCTGTATATTTCGACTACTATCTGTAGTCCTCTTCAGCAGAATGGTTACAATAAGATAGAGTACAGTAACCATTCTGACTATAGATAGTAGTCGAAATATATGGATCTCCTCTACTTCTGATATTATTTCTCCGATGGTGGGTTTTAAGTGTACATTTACAAATTTATTATAACATTACAGTTTCTTCTTATTGACTTCTGTTACCAACACCATCAGTGACGGACTGTCTTCCAGTTTCTCACCAGACACCTCCTCCATCCGTCACGATCTTCGTATAATCTCTCTTGATTTATTTCTTCTAGTGTTAAATTTCTTCTCTCTAAGTTCATCATTACACAACCTAATCGTCCCTTTCTAGATCTTCCCGCCGGCCTCTTTCCTCTTGTTTGCCACTCCATATATTTCTTAGGATGTCTATTCTTTTTACGTGCCCATACCATCTCAAGTTGTTTCTTCCTATGATTTCTACAATCGGTTCTACTTTCAGATTTTTTCTTATTCTTTCGTTTCTGATCCTATTTCTTCTGGCGACTTCCATAATATTAATTGTCAATACTTTCATTTCTGCGGCTTCTATCTTAGAGTCTATTTTCTTTGTCATGTTCCATGTCTTTGAACCGTACATTAGGATTGGTCTTAATATAATAGTGTATATAACAATTTTACATTTAATCAGTACATTCTTGCCTTTTAAGAGTGGATATAAGATGTTGACATTCACGGTAAATATTTTGAATCTTTTCGTCATTTCACTTTCCTGGTGATTATCCTGTGCAAATAAAAATCCCAAATAACTGGATTTGTTGGCTTGTCTCAGCTGTTGTTAATCTGTGTATATATTGAATTCTATATTCCTGAAAAATCTTTAATAAAGCATGGAGACAAGAAAAAGTGCCAGAATTTGGGAAATAACTATAGTGTGCTCTATTTTTAAAAAAGAAGACAAACGAAATTGAGGAAATTATAGAGGGGTTTCGAGTTAGTCACATACGGGTGAATTATATGAAAGAAGTCTAGAAAGAAGACTAAGGAAAATAACAGAGAAGAAGTTTGGAAACTGACAGCACAGATTTAGACCAGAAGGAGGAACTTAGTGTTTACTTTGAAAATTATTTTGGAAAAGAGATGGGGATGGGATAAAATCAAGCATATCGCATTCGTAAATTTGAAAAAAAAAACCATTCGACAGAATAAATAGGACACAATTTTTGAAAGCGGTAGGAGACCTGCATTTCAGTATACCACAGAAATTGATCAGAGGGATGAAAAGTTAATATCAGAACAATAAGAGCAAATTTCAAAACAGTGAAATTGAAAGTAGATGGTTTAACGTGAAGATAGGAGTAAGTCAAGGAGATATTTTGTCACCATTGCTGTTTATCCCATTCATGGACGAGTGTATGAGAGAGATTTGCACCAATGAAGACAAGGAAATAACAATGGCGTACGCAGATAATGTGACTATGATGATGAAAAACCAAAATGATTTTCAAGCTGCGATAGATAGGTGGCATGAAGCAACGAGAAGGAAAGGTCTGTAAATAAACATCAATAAAACCGAGGTTATGAGTGTCAACAAGATCTCCCAGTTGTTCGATTTAAAACAAAATCGCCTTCATTAATGAAAAACTATCTAAGAAATCATTCCCTACTCGAGCTCATAAAGAGGAGCGACATCGTCTTCTCTATGGAGGTGATCTTTCATCTGTTGTCGACTTTTGGTCGACGAGATCTGTGTAGCAAGTGGAGGCGTCGCTCGCACGAAGTTCTGCACAAGGTCGCATCGTCCAACCTGTCTTCGTCTCAGCAAATCGTATGACATTGGTCCGGATGCATTATGGAGGGACAGCACCAAGGAAAACGTCACCAGAAAAGACGGTGGTACAAAATACTTCTTCCTTTTTTTCCGTTCTTACATAAGCTTGACTTGTCAGTAATGCCGACAACCTTCGATCATGGTTTAAGTAGTCAGTTCCGATCGAAGGAGAATGGCTCGATCCCACCATCTTTCCACCCCATCCTCATCCTTTACCTCCTTTGTCCTGTCGTCAAGCTTGTCAACAGTGGCATCAGCGTCATGACGTCATGTCGCTGACGATGCGAAAGTACGCGGAGTCTATAACTTTTTCTATGATCCGTTAATCATTATTGTATTACGTCTTAGTCAAAAGAAAAGGGATCATTACGATCTGCGTGGTCTTAGACGTCATTGAAGTAAACACATGATCCAGGGAGATAAGAGTCTGTTAATTATTATGCACAATAAAACTTTATCTGTTGGCCCATTGTGCTTTAGAATACGTAGATCATAGTGGCATGATACACTTGGCAATTTCAGTCAGTATACAGTCTTGGATTTTTGGTTACACATTTTTTTGGGGCAAATCTGATAAAACTCTATTTAATAAAACTTCTTTCAATTATGCTGTTACTGTTGTTGAACTATAGAACTATTCCAGTCAGCTTGAAGGCTTAGAGATACGCACTTAATACACTTCCTTCCTTTTGCACTGTTGAACCCCAGTTGTAAATTATATACAGTGTGACCCAATGTAAAACTGATGTACGTCTTGGAAACAATTCTATCACCCAAAGATTTTTTGCTAATTTGCAGGATCATTGACAAGGCTCTGTTTAACAGTGTTCTTACTGACTACAGACTATCCGTTGGGAGGACTAACAAGAGTTAGTATGATCTCTAGTTTTCGACAAAGACCAATGCTGACGTAAATAAGTCAAAACGCATTAACTCCAAAATCCCCTATTTTTGAGAAAATCGATGGTAAATGTTCGACTGCCCATTGCTTTTTTGCTATTTATATCTGAATCTTAGAGGTTTGCAAACGTGGGGATGGGAATGAGAACTGTTGCTTTATGGCGTTTGATTCCCACAAAATGTTAAGCAAATAGTGCATCATACCTTCTAATAACGTAGAAGACATGCGGAGTTAATGCAGTCTGCCTGTTGAGACTCCAGTATAATGGTAAGCTAAAATTAACACACTTTGATAATAAGGTTCGCCTCTTTCTGCTGATTCCATAGATACTAAAATCGCAAAAATCGCATTTTTGAAGATAATGCGTTATGCCTTTTACGGCAGAATGGGCAACGATGGTGCTTAAAGAACGGAGTTGGTGGGTAACTTCGAGGCTCCCAAGCGCGCTCATGCAGTCAAAGGTATCATTCTATTTTATCGACTTCATGGAAAGTCATCACCACTAAGTGACAAATGTACATTTATTTCTACATTTTGAATAGATGACTACCTTTTGCGGGAAGTGCAATTATTCATTTAGCCCATTGTAAAAAGAAGTATTGTTGTTAAAGACTGCGTTGACATTGAAGATTTTGGACGATTTTGGAACATCGACTAGGTTTCCCTGGCAGGGTTAGATCAGTGAGTTTTTAATTTACAAACCCTTCCTTTGACTGATGATTATAGAAAGTTTTGCTAGGGAAATTTTCTAGTATTGTAAATACTTCATGAGCATCCCGAAAAGATGAGCTATGTAATGGAAGTGCTTGAGGGGGGTTTGTGATGGAAAAAGAAAAATCATAATCGATTCTATTCATCCTTCGCCAGGTCATTCACACATTGTAGGAATGCGATGCACCATGTTGTCATTAGCCTACAAAGAGCATATGACTATATACACGGCATGAATCTTTTTAGTGGCTTATATCTAAGCTATAGGCTTGACATCAAGGTTGATACACTATGAAAGTGATGCACAGCCTGTTGCAGTAAAAATGATAAGAGTAAAGCCTTGCCATCTATTCTAACTCATCACTTATCTTCTGTACCTGTAGAATTGTCTTTTATCAATGAATTATTCGGAACCCAGAGAGTTTACCAAGTTTACCAAGTTTACCAAGTTTACCAACACAATACAAAACTAGTGAGAGTTAGATGGAGATGGTTTTCTCCAGAAGGCTAAAGACAAACAGCAATATATAAGTATGGGGGATACACAAGAAAAAAGCTTGAGAACCACCTACCTATATACACTTTGCTGATGCGTAGCGATTCAAATAAGTGTTGGAATGGTCTCCAGGAGGTTCAAGACAAACAGCAGTACATAGGTATGGGGAATGCACAAGAAAACAGCTTGAGAACTGCGTAGCCGTTCTATTCAGTGTTGAAGTGGTCTCCAGGAGATGCAAGATAAACAGCAATACAATAGTCTAGGGGATACACACATTGAAAACCACTGAGTTAGGTTCATACGTTTCCATTGGTGTTGCACAACGATTCTATTCAGAGTTAAAGTGGTCTCCAGGAGGTTAAAGACGAACAGCAATGCATATGTATGGGGGATACACGAGAAAACAGCCTAAGAACCGGTGAGAGTAGACTCATGTGTTTCTTTGCTAATGCTACCATAAGATGTCTCCATTGCCGTCTATCCTGCATCAAAACTTTCCACTCTTCGGGCTTTTCGATGTTCATGAGTTCTAAAATCGTTCTTTAATATTCTTCATGTCTTCGACGTTGTTTTTAGGTCTTCCTTCTGCGGAATTTCTGATTTATTCCCTTCACCAGGCGACTTTATTCAGAGAGTTAATGTAAAATTTGCTGTGCAGCAGAGATGGTTATTATCACCAAAGGTCTAGGTTAGGACTACAATGGGTAATTGATAAACGAGTCTGGGATTGCAAGCTCGGGGAAAGTTGGGGCGGGAGGATAAAACAGCTTGTGTATTAGGAAAAGGAATTTTATTTCATTGTAAACTACTTATCTTATCTTTAGTATGTATTTTTTTTTTGTAAAAACAGGTGTATATCATGCAAATAACAGCGAGGGGGGATCAGACGTGAGAAAGGAGCATTTAAAGTTTTACAGGAAATCTTAATACGAAAATAGTTCATGCCTGTGGGTGTATTTATTAATCCAAACAGGACATACTGTTTGAGAGATATTATGGTCAAGAATTTTAAGTTGTGGAGTAATGTGAAGTAGAAATAAAAGAAAAAAAAAAACTTAGCAGATCCTTGTGGGAAAGAGGAAAAGAAACATCAATTCTGGAAGAATAGAAGAGTGGAGGGACTCAACTTTCGTTATCCAAAATACTCTTCAGTTCCCTTTACTCCCCAAAACAGGGGTTCTTAACCTTTTTTCTCCAATTCCCCACTTTTTAGTGAGCCAACTCTCCATTTCCCACCGCTTTGCTTTTTTGTGCCATTTGTTGACATTTCTAACCCAACAGTGTTGTCACTTTTACCCAAACATGACTTACAATACCTCATATATTGGTTGTTTTTGTTATTAAAACAGTCTGTAAATGGTTGTGATTTGTAAAGTAAGTCAACATTTGGATGTAATGTATTAAATTTTGAAGCACTATCGATTATTTGTGGGTGGAAACAAATTCACGAAATGTGACAACAAGAAGACACCAGAAACAAACAAAAAGAAACAAAAACACATCGATTAGAAAAAAAAAAAAGACAGTGGTTCTTCTGTCCGACCGGTCATTCACCACTTGGCAACTCCGCCATTCCCCACATTCTGCCCCAAAAAATATTTTCATTTTTTTTTTTCTCTCTGGTTTTAATAATGATTTAATGGGTTCTCACTAATGAAGCTCAACAGTGCCTGGCAAGCAAAACAGACATCAAGACTACTCAGTCCTCCCATTTTTTCTTTTCTTTTTGTTTATTTTCTTTCTGTTTTGAATATGTTTTGTTGGCTTGTCTCTAGTGAAGCTCAGCAGTGGCGAGGAAAACAAGTGTCAAAACTAAAAAATTTGAAAGGACTTAATTTCTATTACACAAAATACTATTCAGTCTTCAACCCCCCAATAAAACAGTTTTCTTTTATTTTTGTTTGTTTATTTATGAATAGTGATTGACGAGCAAAACAAACATCAAGACTAGAAGAGTGGAAGATTGAAAGAACACAAGTTCTATTATGCAAAATACTATTCAATACTTCTCACCCTCGGGAAAACTAATTTTCTTTTAATTTTGTTTATTTCTGTTTTCGCCCGTGATTTCATTGGGTCTCGTATATGAGACTGAACATTGCCTTGCAAGTAAAAGTGAAGGTAGGCACCCCCACATGATCCACGTAGTAACGAGTCGTCTGAAGAAGTGCTGTTTCGAAGTCATGATGCCAATGCACATTGTGGCTTGTTTTACGACGCCATTACCATGATTGGCCCTCCTTTGGGTTGACTAAAATTGCTCCTATCATATCATTTGATGTTGGGGGGTGGTTTTATAAGAGCCACGGCCCGGGTCGTAAACTTTCAGATGCTGAATTTCTTCTGCTCAGGTTGGTTACATGTTTGCTTGAGTTTTCTCTCTATTAGCGCCTTCGTGTCGTCGTGTATCAATACAACATTTATTTTTGTTGATGTTTTTAACGTAACTTCACGTGTGATTGGACAAATATCCAAGAAATGAGCGTTTTTCAACTTGCGCTGGGGTACCGTTGTAAATCAATACAATTTACCTTTATCCACTGCAGTAGGTCGATGTTTCAACGTGACTTAACGTGTGATTAGACGCATTTACGAGAAATTGACATGTCATTTGGTAAGTTCACATGATCTTTTTCAACCCAATTCGGGTCATTTCAGATTGCTTTTGTCCTGTTTGACACCAGACGATTTTATTCAATTAAGAAGTCCTTGTACCCAAAAGGATCTAGGATTTAATAGTTACGGAGCAGTCAGACATCTCAGTGTTTTATTCTGGGTGACGCTAAATTGTTCTATTGAGTTTATGAGAACTTCTGCTCCATTGAGGATTAAGAAAATCAAATCGTCATGATTAATTCCTTATGGAGCAATTGAGACGATCACGGATTTGGAAAACTTGATCTACTTAACGCCTAGGATTTTTCCTGTACATACTGTGCAAACACACACACACACACACACACACACACACACACACACACACACACACACACACACACACACACACACACACACACACACACACACACACACACACGTATAAACACAATTCATTTGTTACACTTAACTTCAGTCTTTCTAATATTGACTGAAGGATGGAGGGAGTGTTAGAACAAATCAAATACAATAGTAATGATAGTGATGAGCATAATAATCTTGATTATAATGATTATGATGACAAGTTTGTTATAATTAAGCCCAAAGGGGTGAGATAAGGGCACTTCCTCCCCCCAGATCAGTCTCTAACTCTTGTTTGGCAAGAAGAGACAGCAAGTCATAAGATAAAGCCTTACTTTCCACATGTTACGTGACCAAGGCCATCACTATCTCTGCAATACTTAGGGAGAGTTCCTGGCATAGCTATGCCTTCTTCTCTTCTCTTTTGAATCTCACTTCGGAAAGTCTTTGGTTGGGCACTCCTTTGGAGCTTAAGGAAAGTTCCTGGTACGTCTCTGCCCCTCTTCCTTTCTCTTTTTGATCTCAATTCGTAAAGTCTCTAATCAGAAACTCCTCTAGAGCTTAGATAAAGTTCTTGTCATACATCGGCCTCTTCTCTTTTCTCTTTCCGATCTCACTTCGGAAAGTCTCTGGGGCTTGGGGAGAATTTTTGTTACACTTCTGTTCCTCTTCCTTTTTTTTTTTTTTTTTTTTTTAATCGACAGAGAGCCCTCGGATGTGAGCTCTTCTGGAGCTTGGGGAAAATTATTTTCATAATTCCGACCTTTTTTTTTTTTTCTTTTTTTTTTTAAATCCCTTCAGAAAGCCTCTGTATGGGAGCTCCTCTGGAGTTTGGGGAGATCTCTTGCCGGACCTCTGCTCCTCGTCTTTTCTTTTTTTGGATCTCTCTTCTTAAAGTCTCTGATTATGCGTTCCTCTAGAGCTTTCACACTTCGCCCAAGGGCCGAGAGAACACTCTCCAAGGGCTCTCAGCTTTGAGAGAGTTCCTGTCATATCCCCGTTCATCCTCTTATCTTTTTTGGATTTCCCTTCAGAAAGCCTCTGATTGGGAGTACTTCTGGGGCCTTCACACTTTTCACACTTTCTTCAAATACCAAAAGAACACTATCAGAGGGCTCTCAGCTGCCCACGCTTTGTTTCCTTCGGAAAATTCCAAAATAAGTCTGGCCGCTGTCATCTGCTTCTGGTTCTTCGAAGGTTTTCCGTGTCTGACATTCGTGGCACACGCCTGAGATGTCCCTGACGAGGCGCTCTACTTGTGCCTCTGCTTCTTCCTCAACCGCTTTTGGTTCTCTGCAGAGCCACTTGGTACTGCCTGGACAAACAAACATCCCAAGAGCGCGACTTGAATCCGGGAACGCTGTTTGGGGAGTTGCCGAAGCTTTCTCCAGAGTTGCGTCAAAGAATCGTATATGTTTTCTTTTTTTTCCAGACGTGCGCTCGCGCGTGCGTGTGTGTGTGAAAGAGAGAGAGAATATCTTTCCAGTAAATAGTTCTTGTTGAAGTTGTAAGAAGCATCCTTTTTGACAATGTTTAATTCTAACTTTTCAACAGCTCATATTGACTTTCTTTTGATATAATGATGGAGAAACGACTTGAAATAATGTTTTTCGCAAATGCTGCTTAATACAAAAATGTTTACAAAAGAAAAATGAATCTGAAACGATACATAGAACAGAAATAGAGGGCACAGAAATCACATTGACAGTTGACAATGCGTTCAAGTGTCGTTAAAATTGCTTTCCGTGGGGTGATATTGAATTTCTTCCATGTCTTGTCCATCGTCAGAGTCACACCCGTTTTCTTTGACTAAAGAGTAGAAGAACATATGAATGAAGATGACTGCAAGAGACCATAAGGCCTACACTAGGCAGTTCCATGTCCATTACCGCCTGTCCTTGCCATCCATAAATTTATTTCGTCTTCTCTTAAAACAACAAATTGTTTCAGTGCTCATCACCTATGAACAGATGAACATAACAATGAAGGAGACTGCAAGAGACCATAAGGTAGACCCTAGGTACTTCCATGTCTATTACCACCTATCATCCCTCATCCATAAAGTTATCTAACCTTTTCTTAAAACAACCAATAGTTTCAGCTCACACTAGATCGTTACTATATCATCTTGGCAAAGAAGGTGGCTGGTTCTTGTATGAAGTCTTCGAAGTTTTTTCTTTCTTTTTTTTTATTAATGTCCTCGAGATACAAGCTTATTCCTGTCCAACACCAGACAATGACTTCATGGATGGCATCAAGCCATATAGTTATAAGAGACCACCTTTCTCCGAGGAGCCTACCCCTTTATGGAGTACTGTCTGCATATCTTATGCTGTCAATATCTTAGGGATTTAAGTACCATTCCCATGGACCAAGTGTGCAGCGGCTGCGTCATCGGAAGCGTACTTCCTTGTCTCGCACTCGCTTAGCTGTGGGTTCGAATCCTGCACTTCTCTCCGATTCCTATTGCATAACTGCTTGTTACCTGCCCCATCAGCCCAAACGCATCATAGGGCAAATGCGACGGCTTCGGCCGCAGCTACTCAGCGCCTCCTGGCGTAGGAGCCTCACATTCTTCTTTCCACTATCCAAGTCACTCAGCACTCTTATTAAGATAAGAGAATAATCTCCACAAAAAATGAAAATAAAATAATCTTAAACTTTCCTCACCCCTCCTTGAATGTTCCTTTAACCAATAGGACTTCACCTCATCAGTGCAATATTGTTCCCAAGAATAGAATCACTGTTTATTGTTAAAAAATATGTATTGATTCCATGATGAAATGGCCTCTAGTGAGTTAGTAAACAGCACTGCATAAACACCATGGCGAAGGAATGTCCGCACGAAAGAGTGCTCAAGGATGAAAAACAACCAATCCTGCTTAATGCCCACCCACGATCTCCTCCATTGCTCTAACGTCATCATGAAGAGTCTCGTTGCATTTTCGAAGTCTTGGGACAAGAATTTGTCTACTTCGAAGGAGGGGCTCGTCCACTTCGAAGGAGGGACTCGTCCACTTCGAAGGAGGGGCTCGTCCACTTCGAAGGAGGAGCTCTTCCACTTCGAAGGAGGGCCTCGTCCACTTCGAAGGAGAAACTAGTCCACTTCGAAGGAGGAATTCGTCCTCTTCTAAGGAAGGACTCGTCCACTTCGAAGGAGGGCCTCGTCCAGTTCGAAGGAGGAACTCGTCTACTTCGAAGGAGGAACTCGTCCACTTCGAAGGAGGAACTCGTCCACTTCGAAGGAGGAACTCGTCCACTTCGAAGGAGGAACTCGTCCACTTCGAAGGATGGACTCGTCCACTTCGAAGGAGGAACTCGTCCACTTCGAAGGAGGAACTCGTCCACTTCGAAGGAGGTACTCGTCCACTTCGAATGAGGGACTCGTCCATTTCAAAGGAATGACTTCCACTTCGAAGAAAAGCCCCATCCACTTCGAAGGAGGGACTTCTCCACTTCGAAGGATGGGCTCGTCCACTGCGTAGTCATGGACACCACAATGCGTTTTAAGCGTCTTCGAGAACTTGCGTTCCGTCTTCTAAAATAAGTCACTATTTGTACTGCGTCTTTAAAAAAAAAAAAAAAAAATGATCCACTGAGAATTTTTCGTGATGTAAAAGTCGAATTCTTTATCTGACATTTTTTTCATCTATTGAAGAAAATTACCTAACTGTAAGCTAAATACTACAAAGGAAAATACATTAATACTCGACAAAAAGGTCATATTGATGTTGTGATAACTGTAACATGGGTCAAAACTTTTGCTCGTGACTGTATATATGTTATTAAGGCACGCTAAATCACCTTTCTTATATCAACCTGCAGACATATAGAAGACTTTAAGACATAAGAACCTAAGAATGGAGGAGACTGCAAGGGACCATAAGGCCTACACTAGTCAGTTCCATGTCCCTTGCCACCTGTCATTCCTATCCATTAAGTAATTTCATCTTCTGTTAAAACCATCAATTGTTTCAGCACTCACTACATGGTATCTAAGTTTATTCCATTCTTTAACTACACTACATATTTCCGGCAAAGAGTTTAACTGTCATCGCATTCACTTACGAGAGTGCACGCAATTAGCTTGTC
>NC_134797.1:45227971-45232971 GCF_046742065.1 Oratosquilla oratoria | reverse complement strand
AACATAAGAATGGAGGAAACTGCCACATTAATGACGCCACTCACTTCCTCAACATAACACTGGTTAGCTGCTGCCGAAACCGTCACCTTTGTCCTATGATGCGTTTTGAGGACTGTTGGGGCAGGGAACTAACAGCCACTGCTGAGAATCGGAGAGGATTGCGGGACTTAAACCTATAACTAAGCGAATGCGAGACCAGCATGCTAGCGATTACGCCACCAGCATATTTTCTCATGGTTAGAAGCGCTGGTTATTCCCGAGGAAAGGCTTTCCGTCTCAGTTATGAAGACTTTAAGTCGCTCTTGGAATGATCTAAAGTAAAACAGCTCTTTTAGTGTATTGTAGGGCATTAAGTGTTTTAGATGATCATGAAAGATTCATAGAGTCGTTTCACACGTATCGACTTTTCGCCGTACGCCATTCACGACACGACGTCGTGCTCTCAAATAACTATGGGTGTCTACTGTATGGACGCTTTCACACGCCACGACAACGACAACGTGTGAAAGCGTCCATAGATACCCATGGTTAATGGAGAGCACGGCGTCGTGTCGTGCACGGCGCACGGCGAAAAGTCGATACGTGTGAAAGGAGTACTCTTGTCTGACACTCTCTAGGTGCACTCTTATACAGTACTTTCAAGGGATTCTTGATTTATAGCATAGCGTTGAGGTCGTGGGTGGTATGTCGATGTTTGTGACACTGTATGTTGTCTTCTTTATTTGTGGTTGTGTTGTGATTATTTCTGTTGTGATGTCTGGGGTTTGATTTTTTTTTGGTCGTGTTGGAAGAGTATGTTATTGTATATTAGTGGTCTAATTCCACCTGTGTTTTGTCTTTCCTGATCGTGGTGCAATTTGGTTTCCTGTATAAGTGCAATATGTATGGTATACTCGTGTATGACTTGTTGCATTTCTCTGTGCTTTTGTTAACGTTTGCATAATTTTTAGAATGTGTGTGTTTTGTGTTGGATTGTTTTTTTTGGAGTGTGTGTGTGTGTATGTGTATGTGTGTGTGTGTGTGTGTGTGTGTGTGTGTGTGTGTGTGTGTGTGTGTGTGTGTGTGTGTGTGTGTGTGTGTGTGATTCACCATGGTCTTGGATCACGTGTTGGACTCGTGATCGACATCTATTTCCCTCCCGGAAGAGAACTCAGAGCTCATATATGACCGGTCTATGGGTAATGTTGTGACCTTACACGCACACACACACCCAACTCCCCGCCCATGAGAGTTGGAGTAACGACTCGCAGCGCAGCGATACTGAAATTATCTCAGACCTGGTTAGGATTCGAACCCGGACCGCCGTAGTGGCGGCCGGGAACTCTACCAACTGCGCCACGAGGTGTGTGTGTGTGTGTGTGTGTGTGTGTTTTGGCTACAGGTCAAGTTCATTGTGTTCATATGTCACATGAACAAATGAAATAATCGGAGCGAGGTTACGGTAGGTCATGGTACCGAAGGAATTGCACTGAGGAGTTGAGTACGCCATCCAAGGACGCTCATCCAAATACAGTGCCAGATTCCTTTTAACGTCTATTCCTTTCAAGTAAACGAACAAATCGCAAGAGAACTAAAGAATCTCGGGCTCAACTTTACGTTTTCTTACTCCCTTTGCAACTCAATAATCATTGTTTTCCGTTCTTTATTTCTCAAGGTCTTGAACTACGTCGCAGAACGTAACTGGCTACTCGCTTGATGTCATTTAACTGTGATTGGTCAGACACTTGTCCTCTCCAGCCAATAGGAGCCAATGGCACTCGTCTTACGTTGTTGAACACTTGTACTGACTTTGCTCGACTGAGATATCCTGATTTTCAAATCGAGTTCGCAAACGCACAACGTCCACAGGTGCAGACAGGGAGACGAGGCCCCGGCAAAAATTTAGCTCTATTCATGTACATTATAATTAGGTGGATTAGATAAAAAGACACGCTTTCTCCGTCCCCCCCCCCTCTCTCTCTCTCTCTCTCTCTCTCTCTCTCTCTCTCTCTCTCTCTCTCTCTCTCTCTCTCTCTCTCTCTCGCATACTCACACAGGCACACATGTAGACTTTAGAAGAACTGAGGTTAGTTATGAAGAATTTCTTTGAAAAAATTGAGCAAATTCAGAGACGAGAAATACATAGAAAATAGGAAATCGTTGTAGAAAACATGTGTCAAAAGTAAATGGGGGAGATTTTTTTCAACAAATGGTGTGGACAGGGAGAGAGAGAAAGACGGAGACAAAGAGAGTGGGATAGAGAGAGAGAAAGAGAGAGAGGAAGACAGAGGGAGAGAAGACATAGGAAAAGTTGAAAAAAGACGTATAGAACAAATGAATATTACAGGAAAACCATAAGAGAAAAAAACAACAGTAATAACATCAGAAAGGTATGACTGATGAATGTAAAGGTAAATCTAAAGTGGTCGATAGATTTGTTGATGACAAACGGAAACCCAGGGAAGAAACCGGTAAACCAAGAACAGATGGAATAATCTGTATAGATACAAAAACTCAAGCTAAAATATCGAATAAGTTTCCGGTTTGTATTCGCAAAGAAAATTGACGAAAGAGGTAAAAGGAGCAAATACTCAAACTGAAATAACAAACAAGTTTCCTGTCAATATTCACAAAGGAAAGTGACTCAAGAAGTGAAGGGAATGACTGAAAATGTTGTTTTGAATTACACAAAACTGGAAGTGCAGGAAATATATAAAGTACTAAAGACCTCAGGTGTAAGAAAAGGCCCAGGGCTTGATATCCAGCTGGATGCTCAAAGAATGCAGAGAACAATTAGTGAACACGACTCATGAACTAATTATATGTCTTATATGTCAGAAGAAGGGAGAGTGCTTAGAGAATGGAAAAGAGCCAATGTGGTCCTAATTTACATATGAAGAAACACGGAGGAACGCCTGTGTCCTTGAATAGCAAGGTAGCTAAATAATGTGAGATGATTGGGAAACATATGTTGACAAAACGTGGCAGGTCTCCAATTCACCTTTAGAAAAGGAAGGTTGTGTGTCTTATATTTGTTATGGTTTTAGTTATTCTTTGTTCCATCTACCAAGTCGTTAACTTGGACCAAGAACATTGCATGCATGACGGTGACAAATGGAAAACAGATACCGAGAGTTTAAACAGAGGACTCTCAGTTGTAGAAACATCCGTTATATGTCCTCCTCGAGTTCGATAGGTCTCGTCTTCCAGATCGAGTTAGCGGAGTGCCATGGGATGCCCTACGATTGGCATCAAAGGACGCGCTGCGACCTTAGCACACACCTGCTTGTGACAGTGCGACCCGACGTGCCCTTGCTGCTTGACCCCTGCGTGACCCAAGGGTGACCTAATTATGGTAATTACGCACCACGGGCGATTGCCAATGCGGTATATATACCGGCTTCGGGCCGCATGTAAAATCAGTTTGGTTCTAACCTTACAAATAGAGGACGAGTTCACATTAACCCTCTTTCCTTCCCGCCGTAGCCACCCCTCCCCACCTTGTCACGCTATAAGAAACTATAGAAGTTCCACTGATCTCATCCTGATATGTATGTATGTATATATGCATGTATGTATGTGTGTACAGTATGTATGTAATGTATGTATGTATGTGTATATGTATGTATGTATATATGCATGTATGTATGTGTGCACAGTATGTATGTAATGTATCTATGTATGTATATATGTATGTATGTATGTATGTATGTATGTATGTATGCATGTATGTATGTATGTATGTATGGTATGTGTGTCTATGTGCATGCATGTGTGTAGCATCAGGCCTAGTTATGGATCAATAGGTCCCCTGTCGGTATGCTTTTCCTTTGTAAACCTTTATACGTGTGTATGCTTCCATGAGTATGTATGACTGTGTATATGTACTAATTTTTATGAATACAAGCAACGGCTTCGCCGTTCCGGCTACACCAGGGATGCTTGGCCTACTGATTTTCTTTTGCCGGATGAAATATGCCTAACGAGATAGTTTGGTTTTCTTAGTACTGGTTTCGACACCAAAGTCGCTAGTGTCGGTGTCATCTTCCTTATCGCTGGAAAATCTCTTCCCGAACCACACACACTCAAAAATAATGATAAAAAAAAAAGTAAAATAAGATAAGATAAAATAAAATGCAATAAAAAAAAAAAATAGAATGAAATAATGGTACGGAACCGACATATCCTAAAAGTATCTTCAATATTTCTTAAAAAAAAAAAAAAAAAAAAAAAAAAAAAAGTTGGTATGAGGTATTTCAGCGTCGTCACATATCTCGGTTTTAGTGGAGGAAGTCAGCGTTTGTGATGACCTTGGATCTATAGGTACGCAGTTACAAAAGGATATTACGAAAGCAAATGTTTTCCGAGTGCTGGGGTTCTGTAAAATCTCTCTTTCTATCTCTCTTTCTTTCTCTCTCTCTCTTTCTTTCCCTCTCTCTTCTTTTGTGCAATGTCGTTCCTCGAATTGAATTCTTGACGCAGTGTTACCTCAACTCATCTTTTATTCTAAGTAGAATGGATAGCTAAAACCAGCTCAAAGGGGCTATCACACTAGGCTTTTATCCTCCCACATCCTAACTTCAACCTCCACTTGAATAACTAGAATATGAATTCACTTACATAAATCTAGACTTCTCTAAGAACATTTAAACAGTATGTATAACATTTGTAGTTCGTTATTCAGCTTTGCTATAATCAATGGGAAAATAAATTGATATTTGGAGATTTGGAAATTTTTATATTGTAACCGAAGTCGTTTTTACTCAAACGAGCTCAGCTGTCGGCGCTGATGAAGCCCGTGGAAGCCCAGTGTGATAGCCTCTTAAGACCTCCAAAACGCGAATCAGGATTACTGCATAGCGAATCAGTTTCACAGCTCCAAAACAGGACGGCTGCACAGCGAATACCTCTTTATACTTTCCGAGATCGAAGAGAAAAAATAAACAAGAGATCGGGCAATCCCACCACCTTTTAATGACCTCCTGACGGCGACTCTCGGCCGTGAGTTGCATAAGTGGCCG
>NC_134797.1:45222971-45225471 GCF_046742065.1 Oratosquilla oratoria | reverse complement strand
TTTTCCTGAAGTGAATAAAATCGAATAGTGTCAGTCTGATGCAGCACGAGCTAAATATATACGGTGCCGAAGAACAGTACCATTTTTTGGATCCGAATTGATGGGTGGTCGGATTCGGTCAAGACCTCATTATTGTCCCGAGTTTCCCTAAACCCTTTCCTTCTCCCTCCTTCCTTTCCTTCGTCCCTCTCTCTTCCTTCCTACCTCCTTCCTCCATCCCTCTCTCCTTCCTACCTCCCTCCTCCCTCTCCTTTCCTTCTTCTCTCTTCCCTCTCCACTCCCCTTCCCTTTCCTTTGTTACTTCTGTTGGGAAGTAAGCTAACATGTTCTCAGCCGCCTGGAGCGAGTGGTAGGAAGAGTAAGGTATGGGAGGTTTCCAAAAGGGGAGTCAGAATACACCATTTAGTTCACCGTGGTATGATTCCCTGAAGCACAATTGGAATGAAAAATCTGTAGCTTCTGTAGTTGGTTTTTCGATAGTGGTAAGAGGGAGGTATGGGTATTCTATTATTGGTCTCACAAAGGCTTTGTAAAGGTGTACATTAACTTTGTCTGGCATTGTTTTGAATCTCCTTAGTTTTGCCGCGATGGTTTTAGCCTGTTTTAATCTGTCGCTTACATGGGTCAGGTGTGCCCCGCTGGGTTACTTTGAGTCCCAATAGTTTGCCAGATTTAGAGTATTTATTGGTTTCACCTACTTTTATTGATGCCAGGCTGAACTTCGCAATTGGGGTCACCTCGTATTTTTATTTATTTGTTTTTATTGTCCATTGCTTTTCAAAGTCTGTAATCCAGCTGATAGCTCTTTCTACTTGCTTCGCCATCATTTTGGTTGATTTTCTTGGATAGGTAATGGTTTGTGTTATGTCATCCGCATAAATTATGTAGTCGCTGTTTGCCGTAGGAGGGGGGAATACCTACAGTGTATATCGTATATAGTGTTGATGAAACACGATCCTTGAGGTACGCCACTCCTGAGGGGGAATAGATCGCTTTTGTGTTCTTCAAATTTTATTTTCAGTGCGCCCTGTTAGGAATCCGCAAAGGAGTCTTGTTAGTTCTTCTGGGGACTATTTTAAGTTTCAGTCCATCATGCCACACCTTGTCGAACACTTTGCTAACGTCTCGAAGTACTAATGTGCATTGGTAACGTGTTGACATTACTATCTGTTTATACGTTCTTGCGATGGCGGTGGTTGTTCCACGAAGTAGTCGGAATCCATATTGCCTGGAATTGTATAGTTCCTCCCCCCCCTCGAGATGCTGCCTCAGCCTTACATTAATGATTTTTCCAGTATTTCTACTGGAACTTCGAGTAGAGAAATCGGCCTGAAATGTTCTACCCTAATTGGTGAGTTTTCCTGTGTTGTAGGCCTGCTCTTACGGCAATGGCTACTCCATGTTTTGTTTGTATACTTCGTACTCAAATATCTTCATCCCGTTGTTATCCTTAACCCCAGTGCTGTTCAGGAGTATGGCGTCGAGAGTTATTTGGTTGTATATGTTTGTTAATTCATTGTGTCTGTTCAATGACCATTGTAGCACATCATGTTGTATTATTATCAGTTTATGAACGTCCATTTCCAAGATTGTATCCTGGTCTCTATGACAGAAAAAAATAGGACTTTTGAAAATCAAGAAGCCAAGAATTCCTCAGTTATCTTCAAGCATGCAACTCCATTCATCCCACTAATGTTCTTGACATCTTTGGCAATAGTCATCAGAGATGCACTATGTTCAGATATATTAAATAAACGAAAAAATCTCAAGTGACTTAATTCGGTCATATATATCAATGTTGTGGATGGGATAACATGTTTAATGTGGCATGGTAAAAATGGGAAACAAGCTGAAGAAGTTTGGGAACCACTGGCATAAAGGTTATAGATTTAGTCTGAAACGAAAGAAAAAAACAAGAAAATAATCCAATGCCAAGTAAAGGGATCGAACTCCAAGAAAGTGATTCGATCCTATAAAAAGGGGATGAATTTTAAAAAATGGCGTTTACAGAGTCACTTGCATTCCAAGCCAAATGTGACACTTAAATCCTAATGAGAAAGAAAGAATAAATAAAGAAAAAGGTATTTAATCTTGCTCAAACCAGTTTAGCTGTTTAAGTTTCTGAGTCGGTTGTGGCGCTGCAGGCGGAGGAACTAATGAAGTGATTTGGTCGACGTGTAAAGATATCACATCGACATCTCACAGACACTGTTCATGTTTTGGGCTCTCCCAAGATAACTACGCTTCGCGAGGTGAAACTATGTGTATTTTTGTTATTGCGTGTATTCTAAAGAATAAAAGAAAAGGCCAGAATCACAAAAACAAATAGAATGCTTATGTTTTAGACTTTCCCAAGATAAGACTTCACGCGGTGAAACTATGTATATTGGATGTATCCCAAAGACCGACAACCACAAATAAAATACCTTCAATTTTCTTTTGCGAAAAGAAGAGGAAATGAAACCCTTACAGATAGGGACATATCCTCCGTCATAGCGTT
>NC_134797.1:45215471-45217971 GCF_046742065.1 Oratosquilla oratoria | reverse complement strand
TTGCTATCTTTCTTTTCATATGATTCGATGGCTGATCTAATAGGGTGTGAAGCTTCTCTTTCTGCCTCACTTCCCTTCCCTTTGATATGTTTCTTGTGATTTCTCTAATTTCATCCACATTAGTCTCCTGTTGATCTAGTGACACGATGTTGTTTGTCAGGAAGGACGTGAGTTTCAGGGATTTTTGGTGTTCTATGTTGGCAAAGTTTAGCGGGTTTGAGATCCCTGACCCTCCTATTCTTGGTGGAAGTTCAATTAGTTTCCTTTTCGTTTGGTATCTGTCTATTGGTGATGGCCGGAATTAGCTCACTTCTGATAGTTTCTTCAAGAGGACTTAATAATTCGGTGATGTTCGGTACCGTCCTTAAGATGTAATTCCACTTGTGTTTAACACCATATATGAATGCGGCATATGCCGCCTGCGGTTCAGTCTTTGCAAAGTTGGCTAGTAGCCTAACTTCCGCCACCCATTCGTTAACTTTGTCTTTGATATATTGTTTTTTAAAGGATTCAGAACCGATCACTGCACCGAGATGTCTTCCCCCCCCCCCCCTATAGTTACCTTTATTTCACTATCGTCAAACAGATTCTTGGCTTCGTCGAACTAATCTGGCTTCACTATAAGGACAGACTTATTTGCATTCGGGATATAACCCAAGTCCGGGCCACTACTACTTCTACTACTACTACTTCTACTACTACTACTACTTCTACTACTACTACTACTACTACTACTACTACTACTACTACTACTACTACTACTACTACTACTACTACTACTACTACTACTACTGCTGCTGCTGCTGCTGCTGCTGCTGCTGCTGCTACTATGGTAACCTTGGATCAGCCATCCCTAGTGAGAACAACATAGATAAGGAAGTAACTGAGAGTAGAGGTGCAGGAAACAGATGTGTCATTGTCCTCAGTAATGTGTTAAAAAATAGGAATATCTCTCGAAGTATCAAAGTGAAAATATACGAGTATGTTATCATAAGGCCAATAGTATTGTATGGGTGTAAAACCTGGACCCTTACTAAATAGAAAATAAGAAAACTTGAAGTTTTTGATAATGATATCTTGAGGAGACTACTGGGGCCTGTTTACAATGTTGAAAACAGCCGGTGGGAAAGACGACACAACATTCACATCCGACCAATATCAGGACCTTATATAATATATTATAAAATCACTACGACTACGATGAGATGGACACTTCTCCTGAATGACGGATGAGCGACGACCCATGATAGTCATGAATGGCACGGAACTCGCCCAGTTGGCTGACCGAGATATTGATGGGGTGACAACTTGCGAAAAGGTGTCCAGGAGGTAATTTCCAACATCGACAACAGGCAGACTGGCAGCAGCAGAGGATGGCAGAGCGTGGCGAGGCATAGTGAATGCGGTATTGGGTCTTCTGCACAGGACCGAGAACCACAAAGCCAGTGGTTATTATCGTAGTATTATCAATGCTATTATTATTTTGATCATTGTTACTATTATTATCATCAATATTATTGTTATCATTTTTATTGTTACTATTATTATTCTTTTTATTATCATCATTATTCTGTTTATTTATTTATTGTTATTATTATTATTGTTATTATTATTATTATTATTATTATTATTATTATTATTATTTTATTATTATTATTATTATTATTATTTTTTTTTATTATTATTATTTTTATTATTATCATCATCATCATCATCATCATCATCATCATCATCATCATCATCATCATCATCATCATCATCATCATCATCATCATCATCATCATCATCATCATCATCATCATCATCATCATCATCATCATCGTTACTATTATCATTACCAACATTACTAGTACTGTTATTGTTATCATGACCGTCATGCCTATCACTGTTGTTGTTGTTCTCACCTTGGCGGAGGCCAGACACCACTCCTCGTCTGAGCGCCTCGCACATCCTTGCGGGGACGATCATGTGCCTTCTTCTGGGTCCCCCCCTTCCGCGTTTTCGCTCTTCCTGGGGGCGTGCTCAAAGAGAGGAGGAGCAGAATGGAAGGAGAGGTGTTGGTTGCTTTTATTCTATTATTGTTCTCATTATCTTTAAATTTATTTTTTTTGTTTGTGATTTTTTTTTTTTTTTTTTTTTTTTTTTTTTTTTTTTTTTTTTTTTTTTTTTTTTTTTTTTTTTTTTTTTTTTTTTTTTTTTTTTTTTTTTTTTTTTTTTTTTTTTTTTTTTTTTTTTTTTACTCTTCAGACATGAAATAGTGTGGAATGACTCTGGGCCATTGGGGTGCCACTAACGTCCCAAATATATTGGCTATATGGAAGTTATGCAGTTAGTGCCTTATATGGTACACGTACGTTGAAAAAAATGGATTAAGAAAAATGAAAAAAAAAAAAAAGATCTTGAAGGATCTTGTAAGACCAAACTATATATATACATATATATATATATATATATATATATATATATATGTATATATATATATATATATATATATATATAT
>NC_134797.1:45200471-45210471 GCF_046742065.1 Oratosquilla oratoria | reverse complement strand
ACAACCTGTGGTCTGTGGACCACCTAGGGGACCATAGAATGTCTTAAAGGGAGTTAATGGATTCAGTGTCGAAGTGGTCTTCTCTAGGAGCCTAAGAAACAGCAAAGCATAAGCATAGGGGATATGCTAAAAGATAGGTCGTGAATCTCTGCGTCTAATTCTTTGGTAACCGTGACAGGCTTAATCAGTTTTCTTGTTTTTCTTGTTTTTTATCGATTGTCTATTGGATTTCATGTTTTTTTTCTACCGGTTTTCTATTGGTTTTTCTTGTCAGACACTCTTGTGGCTGAAGATTTCCTCCTTTTCAAAGACTTAGTAAACAAAGAGATCGTTTCTGAGTCTCCAGAGGGATTTGGCCAAGAACTTTCCTCTTCTGGTCGAAGTGATGAATACAGGAGGCATATGAATGAGGTGGATGTAGGACGTGGATGTATGAGGAGGTGGAAGGAGTGGATGGGAGACGGAAATAGTGGAGAGTGAGTGGGCTGGAAGGGAAGGAATAGATATCAAGACCTGCAAGAGCTGCTCTCGTTGCGTGTTTTCCTCTTAAGACCTAAGGTTATGTTTTGCTGTTTGATGATCCTTGTGTCAAATTATCAAATGTTTTCATGACTTTCAACTCCGTCGAGATACTTCATATATTTTTTCAGGTTAAGAACAGGTGTGAAGTTCAATGATATCGTTTGTTCCCAGGTAGAATAATTTAGAATGAGAAATTAATATTATGGATGCGATCAGAAAACGAGGATTCCATTACTAGAAAGAAAAACGAGATTGTCAAGATAAAATGTATGGACAAATTTAAGTTCAAGATAAAATGTATTGACAAATTTAGGTTTAAGAAGGAAATAGGCAAGAACTGATCTACCAACAGAGTAGTTAACGAATGGGATAGACTCAGTAACCATGTAGCGAGTGCTGAAACAATGGGTTGTTATAAAAGAAGATGAGATAACTTTATGGACGGGAATGACAGGTGGTGACGAACATGGAATTGCCTGGTGTAGGCTTTATGGTCTATTGCAATCTCCCCCGTTCTTTTGTTCTTCTTTTCTTATGTTCTTTGTGTGTATGTCGGACAAACTTGATCGAGGTCCCACGCGGACATGCAATGTAGAATGTTGATGCTGCCACCAGTTGTGAAGCCTTTAGGGTGGCGCAAGGAAAGATAAATCCTCTTCGGGATTTCTTGATTTATTGATGCGAAGACGTATTTACAAAGTGGGGATGCAATCCCCTATTGGGGAGAGTCCCCAGGTGCTTCCTCTAAGGAAGAGTCCCCTCTGATGCTCCCTCTAAGGGAGAGCATCCAGGTTATATACATGAATATGCCTACATTTGCATTTCTGTGTAGGATTTACAATTAGATCATAGGTTTGTGTGTTAATTGTAGTATAATGTATCTGGTTAGTATTAGTGAATGTATCTTGACGTGATGTATGGATTGGAGTTATGATTGTGTAGTTTGGTAGGTATAAAGAAATGGTTAATGGTCTCTGGCGACTTGTGGCATTAATTGGAAGGGTCACGTGATCGTGGTGTCAGGTTTGTTGTTTTATGATTTAGGGGACGTGTGTGTCAGCAAGAGTATTAGCATTTATGTTTGGTCTAAGTATCAGTTGACTGGCGCCAGTGTCTGACAACATCCTGTGGTAGGTTTGTGGATCACGTGCTGTGCATGTGATATATTGTATATATGGTTATAGGGTTGGTATATGGATACAACAGTTTGCAATTTTTTTTTTTTTACATTTTACTTTCTAATCTATCTCTCCCTCCCTCTCTTTCTCTACCCTTTCACTCTCTTCCCCCACCCTCTCTCTCTCTCTCTCTCTCTCTCTCTCTCTCTCTCTCTCTCTCTCTCTCTCTCTCTCTCTCTCTCTCTATATATATATATATATATATATATATATATATATATATCTGTGAGTGTGTGTGTCGGCCAAACTCAGTCGAGGTTCCAGGCCACCATGCAGGTCGCAAGAGTTGTTTTTTTCAGTGTTTACATTTTCCTAATTAATTTCTCTCTCCGTCCCTCCTTCTCTTTCTCCTTTCCCTCTCTCTCTCTCTCTCTCTCTCTCTCTCTCTCTCTCTCTCTCTCTCTCTCTCTCTCTCTCTCTCTCTCTCTCTCTCTCTCTCTCTCTCTCTCTCTCTCTCTCTCTCTCTCTCTCTCTCTCTCTCTCTCTCTCTCTCTCTCTCTCTCTCTCTCTCTTCTTCCCCCCCCCTCTATTTCTTCCTATCTCTCTTCTTCTCGTATCGCCATGGTTGATCCATTGTCTTGCACACAAGGTGTGACGTAACTTGACAACATAACTGAGGACACAATGGACTTCATCTTGCAGAAGGCTATGCTGACCTGCTAACTTTCCGCGTGCCTTGATTGGGCTGACTTCATTAAAACTAACCGTTGCGTGTATCTTAAAATGGTGTGTGCGCTTGTGTTTGATTCACCACGGTCTTGGATCACGTGGTAGACTCGTGATCGCCAATCATTACCCTCCTGGATAGGAGCTCAGTTCATATATAGGTTAGTCTTTGGGTAATGCTGTGACCTCACACACACACACACACACACACACACACACACACACACACACACACACACACACACACACACACACACACACACACACACACACACACACACACACACACACACACACACACACACACACACACAGTCACACACAAAGCTCCTTGCCCACCAGAGTTGGGGTGCCGGTTAGCAGTGGAACGATGGGGAATTTTTTCAGCCCTGGACAGGACTCGAATTCGGATCGCTAAAATATATGTTGAGAACGGTACCACTGCACCGTCTAGCCGTGTGTGTGTATGTGTGTGTGTATGTGTGTGTGTGTGTGTGTGCGTGTGTGTGTGTGTGTGTATGAATGTATGTATGTATGCATGTATGTATGTATGTATGTATGTATGTATGTATGTATGTATGTATGTATGTATGTATGTATGTATGCATGTATATATGTATGTATACAAAATAAAACTCGTTATCAACACCAACAATGAATAGAAAAAATCATAGTTGTTACAAAAAAATATAGAAAAAATCTAAGCACATTATAGTCTAGACAACAACTCCACCCATATTAGGAAGGGCCTAAACTTCCAAGGACACTCCCTAAACAACTCCATGAGCCAGCAGGCCTAACGTAATACCTCCCAAAATCCCAGCGATCAAACATACATAATGCACATACTTTTATTAATTTTACTATTACGCTTATGGGAGGTCCGTGGTAGGAGAAAGATATAAATAGCACATCCAGACAATCATTAGAATTCTTGTTCATATTTTACAGTATTTGGAATCCCAAGGACCACTGAATTGTGTTGGAAATGAATAATGATTTTGTTGACGTCATGATTAATTAATTTTCTTCAAATTTGTCGACCAGGTTGAAGTTAATTTTGAAGACTTTTAGTTATGATTTCCATAAAAGGAGGTGGGGTTATGAAAACCTGAATAATATACACTTTTAGAAATTATTAATTATTCCTTTTAATACATACATACATGCATACATACATACATATATACATACATATATGCAAACATACATACACATACATACATCCATCGTCGTTGTCGCGGAAAATCATGTCCGATGACTCCATGTTTCTTCTGTTTTTATGGTTGGTGTCTGAGATAGCTGACAAGTCCAGTTCTGGCGTGGAATCTTCTGTGACATCGTGGACACTGGATGGTCGGAGGAGGGCGATGAGCGACAAGTCGTTGTCTTCTGCGTTACCACTTTTCCTCGACTTTCTCTTCTTGCTCCAGTGTTGCCGATTGCTTGCATCCGCTTCCCAGGTCTCTGGGTTAATTACAGTTGATCTGAAGGTGGATATCAACTGGTCTTTTGTATCTGGGGATGACCACAGAGGCAGCTTCTCTTAGCCAGTTCGCTGAGGAGGATTTGCCTGGGGAGTCTTGTTTCCGGCATCTTTGCAACGTGTCCAGACCAGCGGACTCGATGTCTCATGATCGTAGCTTCCATGCTTTGGCTGCAGCCACGGGACGTCATTGTTGGTGACGTAGTCATCCCATTCAGTATCTAGGACAGATCGAAGCTTCTGTTGATGGAATCGCTCGAGCTTCTTCAGGTCTCTGCGGTAGAGCGTCCGTCCACGTTTCACAGCCGTATAGGAGGGCGGAAACAACAGTGGCTTCATAGACCAATAGTTTTGTTTCTCGGCTGAGGACTTTGTTGTTAAATATTCGGTGATGCAGTTTCCCGTAAGCTGCAACTCGGTGTTCTACATCTCTTTCCGAGTTGCATTTGTTTGTAAGAATGCTGCAGAGATATGAGAAATGTTCTGGCGATGTTCCAGCAATGGTGATGTCAAAACATGACAGCTGTGTTCTTGGAGCTGGTTGTGCCGGGACTGTAGTTTTCTGGATGTTTTCGCTCATACCGAAACGATGATAGGCATCGGCAAAGTTGTTCACTGACTGTTGAAGATCGTCAGGTGATTGGCAGAGAGATCCCTCGGTAGCTCCCACAGAGCTTTCGATCTCCTTTCTTGATGACTGCATCTTTAAAGTCTCTGGGAACTTGGTGGATTTCCCACATCTTGAGGGTGAAGGTATACATACATGTAGTACATATACATACATACATACATATACATACACATATAAATACATATACATACATACATACATACACACACATATATACCTATATACATACACATACATACATACATACGTACGTACGTACATACACATATGCAACAAAACTGAATGCTGATTACATTTAACATTTACTTTACCCTCGTCCTGCTACGAATCTCTCTTTGACCAAGACCGCTACATTCTTGCTTAAGATGAAAAACAGGAAAAATATGTATAGATAAGGTGGTGGTAGGTCAGGAGCCTACGCCAGGAGACGCTTAGTAGCTGTGGCCCAAGCCGTCATCTTTGCCCCTATCAAGCGCTCTAGAGGACTGTTAGGGGGAAAATAATAAGCAGTTACTGCTGGGAATAGGAGAGGAGTGCGGGACTCGAACCTACAACTGAGCGAATGTGAGACAAGCAAGCACATCACAATCTGGTTATGGCTATAGATTTCAGATTTAGATAAATTAAATCTATATTAGTGAACTGACAGCATCTGTTAGCTTCATACACATACATACACACACACACACAGACACACACACACACACACACACACACACACACACACACACACACACACACACACACACACACACACATATATATATATATATATATATATATATATATATGCAAAGTAGACCACTTGGAAAAAGAAACTAACGAAGCAGAGCGCTTTCGTATATTACATCTTCAGTGCAACAAGTAATATACGAAAGCGCTCTGCTTCGTTAGTTTCTTTTTCCAAGTGGTCTACTTTGCATAAGTGAACACACGTACCCGTGTTCTTATTAGCATATATATATATATATATATATATATATATATATATATATATTCACAAACAAACACACACACACACACACACACACACACACACACACACACACACATTCAGTGGTCGAGCGTTGGTTTTAAACATAGCAGAGTCCTGAGTTCACTTCCGGCCTACCTCAACCATTCCCTGGTTCAGCTCAGAACGTGTTCCATCATTTACTCTTGTGTAGGGAGTCCTTGGGACCCCTTAGGGAGTGGGGCGGGATGGGGCGGGGAAGGAAGGAGCTGTCTGGCTAACTGGCTGGCTAGGCCTCCACACCTTCCGCATTGTCCTGAGAGGTCAAACAGTTGTGACACCTATGCTATCTAGTTTGAATAACTATGATTCTTGTATATATATATATATATATATATATATATATATATATATATATATATATATATATATATATATATATATATATATCACAAGACGAAAATGTAGTAGCACACTTAGTACAATGTTTTAAATTACTCACTGTCGGAGAAACAAAGCAAAAGAAACAGACGAACTGTATATTTCGACCACTACTTTGGTCCTCTTCAGCTGAAGAGGACCACAGTAGTGGTCGAAATATACAGTTTGTCTGTTTCTTTTGCTTTGTTTCTCAGACAATGGGTAATCTAAAACAGATATATATATATATATATATATATATATATATATATATATATATATATATATATATATATATATATATATATATATATATATATATATATATTGAAAGGAGGTTTATGACCTCACTGTAAGTAGTCATTATTGCTAGATCACGATTTCAGGTACAAGACCCTTCTTCAGTAGTTTAGGATATTCTTTCTCTATTGTTAGCATAAGAATGTTCCGATGAATGGTGTGATGATATTTCATTTTATATGTTTGTGTTCATACTTGCTCTTCACTTGGGGAGGTTACTGGATTACTGGGAGGGGTTATTGTGTAACTGTGAGAGGTTACCGGGTAACTGGGAGAGGTTACCGGGTAGTGACGGTTTGTCGTATGCTTGGAAGAGCCTTCGGATTCGGTTTTGTGGCGGTGTGTCCTATACTTGGGTTTGTGGTGTTTTGTCCTATACTTGGATTTGTGGTGTTTTGTCCTATACTTGGGTTTGTGGTGTTTTGTCCTATACTTGGATTTGTGGTGTTTTGTCCTATACTTGGATTTGTGGTGTTTTGTCCTATACTTGGATTTGTGGTGTTTTGTCCTATACTTGGGTTTGTAGTGGTTCGTTGTATGCTTGGAGGGGGGGCTTGAGGTCTTCTGCTTGTAAGTTCAAGTTTGGGCTCAACTCTTTGATATATAGTTAATACCTCTAAGACTGGGAGGCGTCTATCATATGTACATATACCCAAAATCTCTTTTTCCTTCTAGCATGCTTCTAGTAAGGACTATGCCATGTATACCATTTATATTCATATGTATGTATGCATGTATGTGTGTATGTATGTATATGTATGCATGTATGTGTATCGGCATAACTTCGACTACATTTTTGAAGAATCCTGACGTGTCACCTATCCTAGGCGAGCCTATTCTCGGCCACTGCTGGGCACCCTCACCCCCAAGGAATAAAACAATTATAATCAAGACAAAACTTCTTGTCTTGACAACATAGAAGGACGACAAGCGGTTCGAGTCCCGCACATCTTAATCTTAATTAAAACAGGTATTCAAAATCCTTACTTTTTTATTGTTGTCTCGTAAATGCTACTCTTTCTGTGTGTAAAGGGGGAGGGGAGGGGTTATTCATATCGCCAATCCCCCTCTCCCCTCCCCCTCCCTCCTCCCCCTCCCCCCTCCCCCTCCCCCCTCCCCCTCACCCTCACCCCTCTCCTTCCCCGATGCCAATCTTTGGCACTGAGCTCATGGCCTAAAGCACCTCCCTTCACCAGGAAGGCCTTGGACATGACAATATCACCCTCATCATCATCACCTGTTGACTGTGAAGTCGCTATCAAACTGGACCGGTTGTCCGCCAACATCAGAGTAATCGGCGGTACCGCCCATCTCCATTTTTTTTTTTTCAGTCGTAAAATCACTATGGCAAACTATTTTCTTTTCTCAGCAATTTACAAAGAATGCTGGAGGGAAATTATTTTCCTGCAGCATATCAGACTACTTCCCGAGTGGGCTACAAATTTGCTCCGACAATCGGAGGAAAAATAGCCCAGTGTGATAACGACGTTTGCATTTCTCGTAAGAAACGTTTAGAAATGTTGCGCGTCAAACGTTCCTCCTCGTATCAACATCGATGACGTCATTATATACTTTGGTAACGTCATAGCTTACACTGCTGACGTCACAGCCTAGTCTGATGACGTCACAGCCTAGTCTGATAACATCACCGTCAACTTTGGTGATGTTTCAGGCTCGACAACGTGGCAACCTAGTTTTATGACATAACCGAATTTATTACCACAGGCTAGATTGGTGACGTCACAGTTTGGTCTGATGACGTCACAGCTTAGTCTGGTGACGTCACACGTTTGAACACGTGCGAGTCCCTTTTTTTTTTTTTTTTTTTTAGTGTAACAAGTTTGCGATTACTTAAGCGTTGGTCACACGTGTTCCCTTCCTCTTTTTGTTGCCAATTCGACGTCGCGACAGAGATAAGTGCAACTTTTTGTGCTCTACTGGGCGAGATTTGCGGTTGGTATTCAATTCAACATCCATATTTGGTGTTGCACTAAATCAAGTGTTAAAAATAGAAAGGTAAGATGAAAAGGTTCAATGTGTAATTTAATTAGTAGTTGTTCAAGTGATATTAATAGTGGTAATGATACTAGTATTGATTCTAGTAGTAATAATGACAATTGTATTGATAATAGTAATAATTATAATAATAATGATGATAATCATAGTAATAGTAATAATAATGATAATGATAATAATAATAATAATAATAATAATAATAATAATAATAATAATAATAATAATAATAATAATAATAATAATAATAATAATAATAATAATAATAATGATAATAATAATAATAATGATAATAATAATAATAATAATAATAATGATAATAATAATAATAATAATAATAATAATAATAATAATAATAATAATAATAATAATAATAATAATAATAATAATAATAATAATAATAATAATAATAATAATAATAACAACAACAACAACAATGACAATAATCATAACAAAAATAACAACAATAGCAGGAACGTTGATAATAATAATAATAAATGATGAGAACAATGATAACGATAGTACCGCAAGGTAAGATCTACGTAAGTGTGGTCCCGCCTGTCTGCTTCCATCTGTCCAACTTGACTTTTGATTAATTGACGCTGGTCGTCAGACTGGTCAATTTCTTTAATCCACCTCAACTCCATTCATCTGCACAGAAAACGGCGTTTCTTGGCGTCCTTCAGACCACCTTGGCTTTTTACAGTTTCATTCATTGGCCTTCTCCTCTTGTCCATCGGGAGGTCCTCTTTATTGATTGCCTCTCTCTCTCTCTCTCTCTCTCTCTCTCTCTCTCTCTCTCTCTCTCTCTCTCTCTCTCTCTCTCTCTCTCTCTCTCTCTCTCTCTCTCTCTCTCTCTCTCTCTCTATCTATCTATCTATCTATCTCTCTCTTTCTCTCTCTCTCTCTCTCTCTCTCTCTCTCTCTCTCTCTCTCTCTCTCTCTCTCTCTCTCTCTCTCTCTCTCTCTCTCTCTCTCTCTCTCTCCCTCTTTCTCTCTATCTATCTCTTTCTCTATCTCTCTCTCTCTCTCTCTCTCTTCTCTTTCTCTCTCTCTTTCTCTCTATCTCTCTATCTATCTCTTTCTCTCTCTATCTCTCTTCTCTCTCTCTCTCTCTCTCTCTCTCTCTCTCTCTCTCTCTCTCTCTCTCTCTCTCTCTCTCTCTCTCTCTCTCTCTCTCTCTCTCTCTCTCTCTCTCTCTCGTTCTCTCTCTCTCTCTCTCTCTCTCTCTCTCTCTCTCTCTCTCTCTCTCTCTCTGTGTGTGTGTGTGTGTGTGTATGAGTGTGTGTGTGTGTGTGACTCACCACAATGGTCTTGGATCACATGATAGACTCGTGGTCGGCAGCCATTATCTTCCAGGATAAGAGGTGGGAGCTCATATATGGCTCCGTTTATGGACAATGTTGTGACCTTACACACACGCGCGCACACACGCACACACACACACACACATACACACACACACACACACACACACACACACACACACACACTCACACGCGCGCGCGCGCGCATCTCTTTGCCCAATAGAACAAGATGCCTACTTGCAGTGCCGTAATACTTGTGTGTGTGTGTTTTTGTGTGTGTATGTTTGTGTGTGTATTTTGTGTGTGTATGTTTGTGTGTATGTGTGCGTGTGTGTGTGCGTGTGCACGTGTATATATATAAAGGAAGGACCTTACTAATACCGTTGTTCCAACTCTTCCGTGGACACAGTATCTCCATTTGGGCCACCGCGCCCCCCCTCCCCCACCCCCACCACCCCCTTCAAGGCCGACACCTAATAACAATGACGTCACATAGACCGCGGGTGTTGGCTGATACAAATCCTC
>NC_134797.1:45152971-45195471 GCF_046742065.1 Oratosquilla oratoria | reverse complement strand
TTTTCCTGCTACACTTGCACCCAAGTATCTAAAACTATCCACTTCCTCCAGTCGCTCTCCCTTAATGTTCACTTCCAGTCTACTGCCACTTTCACCCCTTGTACATCTCATCACCTTACTTTTACCCACATTTATCTTTAGCTTTCTTCTATCACATACTCTCCCAAACTCTGCCACCAGCTTCCTCAATCCCTCCTCTGACCCTGCCACAAGCGCAGTATCGTCCGCAAACAACAGCTGGCTCACCTCCCACTTTTCTCCATTTTCTTTAACCATCTCCAATCCCTGACTCACTACCCTAGCATTCACCTCTCGCACCACCCCATCCATGTATAAGTTGAACAGCCAGGGCGACATAACGCATCCTTGACGAAGTCCCACCTTTACTTCAAACCACTCACTCTCTCCATTTCCAATCCTAACACATGCTCTACTACTCACATAAAAACTCTTGACAGCTCCCAAAAGCTTTCCTTCTATCCCATAAATCTGCATAACCTCCCACAGTGCCTTTCTGTCTACCCTATCATAAGCCTTTTCCAGATCCATAAAAGCCCAAAAAACATCCTTCCCCTTTCCTATAGCTTTCTCACATATCTGTCTTACCACAAAGATCTGATCTACACAACCTCTACCCGTCCTAAAACCACACTGTTCCTCACCAATTACTCCTTCTGTTCCTCTCCTAATCCTCTCAATTAAGATTCTCCCATAAGCCTTCCCTACTACACTCAACAGGCTAATCCCTCTGAAATTACTACATTCACACTTGTCCCCTTTTCCCTTGTAAAGAGGAACTATACAGGCACTACTCCAGTCCTCCGGTACTCTACCCTCTCTCCAGCAAACATTAAATAATCTCGCCAACCAGTCCACTATCACTGAACCTCCCTTTTTCAGACATTCTGCATGACATCCATCCAGACCAGGTGCCTTACCTGCTTTCATCATCTTTACAACTGCCTTCACCTCATCCTTCCTTATTTCTCCTCCATTCTCCTCACTCATCACTCTCATTTTCTTCGTATTTCCCACTGCAGCTATCTTTCCTTCCCTATCCTCCTTCACATTCAGCAACTCCCTAAAATATTCTGCCCATCTTTCCCTCACTGCCATCTCTTCCATTATCAACTCTCCATCTGTACCTTTTACCTTTTCTTCCCTACTTGATTCGCCTCCTCTTCCTCTCTTAATTTCTTTCCAAAACATCTTTTTATTACTTTCAAAATTTTCTGTCATACTCCTACCCCATTTCACATCTGCTCTCCTCTTTGCCTCCTTTACCTTTTGCTTTACTTCTCTTTTCTTTTCTTTGTACGTCTCATATGACTCCCCTGTCCTCTTTTGTAACCAATCTGTGAATGCTCGCTTCTTCTCTTCTACAACCTTCTTTGTTTCCTCATCCCACCATTCACTACCCTTTCTTCTATTTCCCCCTGTCCTTCTTGTTCCACACACCATCCTTGCACACTTTAAGACTCCCTCCTTGAACCATCCCCATTCCTCCTCCACACCCATCTCTGCTCTATCCTTTACTCCCTCCCACTCCTCCTTCAGCTTCTTTTCGTACTCCTTCTCCTTTTCCTTTTCATTCAAGGAGTTCACTCTAAGAACCTCCCTACCTTTTGTCCCTTTCCTCCTTCTCCATCTATCCTCCACTCTCAACTTACCTTCCACCAAAAAATGATCTGATATTCCCCCACCCTCTCCCCTTAGCACATGTACATCCTTAACTCTTCCTATCATAATCCTATTTACCACTACATAATCCATTAGCGCTCTATCTACCACCCTTCCCTCCACCACCCTCTCCCATGTGTACTTATGCTTGACTTTCTTCCGAAACACTGTATTTGCTATCATCAACTCTCTTTCTAGACACATTTCCACCATCAACTCTCCACTACGATTCTTTCCTGGAACTCCACACTTCCCAACCACTCCATCGATTGGACCATTTCCCACTCTAGCATTAAGGTCTCCCAGTACTATTACATTGACATTTCTTCCTAAACCCTCTATGCACTCATTTAAATCTATCCAAAAGGCCTCCCTTTCTTCCATGCTCTTCTCACTGCCCGGCCCATATGCACTTACAAAGACCCACATCTCCTTTCCCAGTTTCACCTTCATCCACATTATCCTTGAGGAAACCTCCTTCCACTCCACTACCCCTTTACCTATCTCCTCACTTACTAGAATAGCCACCCCTTCCCTCCCTCGCCCTCTCTTCACTCCTGATAACCTCCCACTTACACTCCCAAACATACACTCACCCTTCCCTTTCAACTTAGTTTCACTCAAAGCCAACACATCCAACTTTCTTCTCACAAACATACTACCTATCTCTTCCCTTTTACTCTCATCTGTACCACATCCACGCACATTAAAAGACCCAAACCTTAGGGTGCTGGCCCGAGGCCCGCCAGCACCCCTTATGCCTTTTCTTTTCGATTTAGGAAGTTGCCCTTGGGGCTACAGGGAGAAGGATGCCTAGTCCCTCTCCCCGTCCCTTTCTTCTCGCCTCTTACGATCCAAGTGGGAAAACTTGGTGGCAGTATTCTTTTCCCCCACCACAGGGAATTCCCCCAATCAGAAAGAGAATACTCAGAGAAATGGTACAGGACAGCAACAAGGGGTTGGGGGACAGCATAACGGAGGGACAGTCGTAGTATAAAAGTGTCATCATTTCTCTATGAACAGAATTTCTTCTATCATAGACAAAATGATGTGTGGCTCTGGTCCGTAGGGGCGCCCCATATAGACCCTAAAGTATCGACTGCATGTTACTTTGCCACAATAACAAGCAGCCAATACCCCAGACGAAGGGCAGCCAATACCCCAGACGAAGAGCAGCCAATACCCCAGACGGGGCAGCCAATACCCCAGACGGGGTATATATATATATATATATATAATATATATATAATCCATTGCTCCATCAAGAGAGTATCTCTCGATGGAGCAATGGATTAAGTCACTACAGCACTTGTTACGCGCTAGCCGGGTTCGAGTCCTTGGCCGTACCACGTTTCAATTTCTGCATGTTGCCTCCACGGGTCACCCGATGTTGATGGCTTAGAATTAAAGTGCATTGTGGTTGATAAAAATGTATCTCTATTCACTGGGACCCATTCAGTGTTGATTAAATACTTTCCCGCGTTCGTTTACTTACCAATTGTATCATCATAGTGGAGATGGGTTGAACGCAAAATTTCGTGTATGTGTATGTAACTCGAGCATACAAATATATAAGAAAAGTTGCGCTCAACTTACATCTCTCTTGATGGAGCAATGGATCAAGTCACTACAACACTTGTTACGCGCTAGCCGGGTTCGAGTCCTTTGCCGTACCACGTTTCAATTTCTACATGTTGCCTCCACGGATCACCCGATGTTGTTGGCTTAGAATTAAAGTGCATTGTGGTTGATAAAAATTTATCTCTATTCGCTGGGACCCATTCAGTGTTGATCATATATATATATATATATATATATATATATATATATATATATGTATATAATGTATATATATGTATATATATGTATATACATATATATACATATATACATTTATATATATGTATATATATATATATATATACATATATATATATATATATATATATACATACATATACTGCATATGTCGACAGTGGCCACTTTTATGCAAAACTGAAGATGTTCATTGAACCTGAAGTGATGGGTGCCTTGCATAATGTGGGTATACCACCGACAGTGGAGAGAGAGAGAGAGAGAGAGAGAGAGAGAGAGAGAGAGAGAGAGAGAGAGAGAGAGAGAGAGAGAGAGAGAGAGAGAGAGAGAGAGAGAGAGAGAGAAAGCGAGAGAGGGGTGTTATCTTATCATACCTAGTTGTGTGTGTGTGTGTGTGTGTGTGTGTGTGTGTGTGTGTGTGTGTGTGTGTGTGTGTGTGTGTGTGTGTGTGTGTGTGTGTGTGTGTGTGTGTGTGTGTGTGTGTGTGTGTGTGTGTGTGTGTGTGTGTGTGTGTGTGTGTGTGTGTGTGTGTGTGTGTGTGTGTGTGTGTGTGCTTCCGGAAGTCATAGTGAAACATCCGTTGCTGACCACGCCACCGGAGAGATCAGCGACTGCCCCGGCATCGACTCGAACAAGAACCGGCACCAAAATCAGCAAGAACACCTCATAATGTCAAAGACCACGAACAAGTCAAGGGACACGTTCCTAAAGGACGTCTTGTGGTGGTCTCCTCGGAGTGGGGGGGGAGGGCAGCGGGAGGTAACGGTCAGTACCTATGTTAGTACTGAATGGAATATTTCTCTTTGTCCTAAGACAAGGGCAATATGATTTCTTTTCGTCAAAGTTTTTTATTGATATATAGAACCATTTACATGGGTGTTTAGTTATATATAGTTAGAACGCTTCAGAAGAGAGTTTAGGGTGTTTAGATAGAGAAAGGGAGAAGGTAAAAGTTGAAAATGAATTGACGACTTGTAAGGGGAGAGGAGAAGAAGTTGACCAAGATATGTCTGGTCTAGTTGGATTTGTTGCAAAATGTCCAATTGAACGGTGGAAAGCGAGCGTGTGGGTGAGGTTGCTTTCATTCATTACTAAATAAAATAACAGCTAGGAAAAGCAAAATAAGATAAGTAATACTTCTTGAAACATTAGGATTATTGTAAAATATTCAACATTGCATAATGTTACTGGCTATGTGGAGGGTATACTGAAAAATGAACGAGTATAGCTTATTCTGTTGCGCAATGTTATGGAGTTCCGTGAGTAGCGATGATGATGACGTAATGTCGTCTGTGTGTGTCCCCGCGTCGTACATCAAAAACAATATTTCTTGAACAAGAACGAAGCTCATAACTTTACATAAGATCATTTTTTTCTTGTGGAAAGCAGAAGCAGAATGCAATGAATAATAGTATCACATACTTCCTTGATTATGCAGATAATACTCATATTCTGTAGTGCTAATATGCTAAGTTCCTTTACTAGTTAGGGCTGAAGTTTTTCAATGTGTTTTCAACCCCATATTTATGTATTGCTGTTCTTTAGTTCATTGTTGACCACTTTAGCATGTCGCGGAGATGAATGTATACCGGATAGATAGAGTGATGACCACTGCAATAAAAATATTTTTCTTGGTAGGGAAAAGCTAGCTGTGAATTTAAGATTTGTAAATTTCCAACTGCCAGGAAATATAGGAATGCTGATTTGATCTCTTCCCTTTCTCTCTCTCTCTCTCTCTCTCTCTCTCTCTCTCTCTCTCTCTCTCTCTCTCTCTCTCTCTCTCTCTCTCTCTCTCTCTCTTTAACTGCTCTGTTTCAGAAGTTCGTGAAATGTTTAATTCTTTTTATCTATATTTCTCTTTGCATACACGTTCATCGTCCTCTTCCTCTGTTTTCTTCTTCTTCTTCTTCTTCTTCTTCTTCTTCTTCTTCTTCTTCTTCTTCTTCTTCTTCTTCTTCTTCTTCTTCTTCTTCTTCTTCTTCTTCTTCTTCTTCTTCTTCTTCTTCTTCTTCTTCTTCTTCTTCTTCTTCTTCTTCTTCTTCTTCTTCTTCATGCCTTAGTCCCTCCCCCTCTCTAGGGGTTCGTCACTCTAAACACTAGAACCTAAACTAATGATTCTTTAACGCTTTAGTCACATACCCTCTTTATGCGTTGCTGTTGCTTATTCTCTTTGCAAAATCTTCAAAATGTTAAGAAAAAAAACTTTGGTCGCTATACCCTAGAGTCCTAGACGAATAAAATCGTCTGGCGTCAGTCAGTACAATTTGTCCCTTTGGTTAGTAAAAATTAATTGGGAATATTCAGTCGGGATAATTTGTAATGAGAAGTATCACAGCGCTAGGAGTCGGCATCCTAACTCTGGTGAGCAAGGAGGTATGTGTATATGTGTAAGGTCACAACGTCACCCATAAATCGGGCCATATATGAGCTCTAAGTTCTCATCCGTGAGGGTAATATCTGTCAATCACAAATCTAACACATGATCCAAGACCATGGTGAATTATATGCAGTATCTGTGTATGTCACGTTTTCTAAGAAAACGGGTTTTTTACTGAAAAATAATTTCATGTGAATAATGCGGGACAAACATTTACTACTTAAAAAAGTCAGTCAGTAATTCTGTGTAATTATATTATGGATCTATAGGAGATGATAGGAAAAAATAGACAAAAAATAAAGATTAAACAAGAAACCTGTTTAAGAAAACTGAAGTTGTTTTCATTAAAGACAAATATTTGATTATCGAGGATTTCTTCAGTTCAATAGAATCGCTTAGCATTACCTAGAAAATAATATGATACCGACATTATCTAAATGACATCGCTAGCAATGGCTACAATGAGATATATTCTTACGAAAACGACATGACGTCAACAACTTGAACGAGGTGCTAGGTACCATTTTCAGGTAATCAATTAGTATCAGGTAATACCAGGTTAGGATCACAAAAAGTAATCTGCAGGAAATACCAAATACTAACGGGCGTATGGATACTAAAGATACCAGACACCACTGGCGATTGCATCATGGAAAGCAATATTACGAAATGACTCAATATTCCTGGCAGCATGAGATGTATCATAACCTCAGGGGGTACTTCAGCGGACGACATTACGTCACAGGATAGAGCAAGATAGCTTGTGGCGTACCGGGAGATGCAAGTCAACTCAAACCAGCGACATGATAAAAGGAAATATTTCTTTTCATGGTTGACCGAAGACGATTTTATTCGGTAATGGAAAGAACTTTTTTTTTTCCCGAGGCCATCTTTCGATCTATTTATTATATAAAATATCTTTTAACATCAATTATCTCTTATCATAATGCCAACGTCTTGAAACGGATGTCGTCGAGGACTTTCCCTGTGCGCGCACGTACGTGCACGACTCGCCATCGTTGTGGATAACGTGCTGGATTCGTGATCGAGAGCTCTTGCATGCGTGTGTGTGAGAGAGAAATAGATAGATAAATAGATAGATATATAAATGTATGGATAGACAGGCAGATAGATAGATAGATTGATGGATAGATAGACAGATATATAGATGGATGGAGAGATAGATAAATAGATAGAGAAAGAGAGAGAGAGAGAGAGAGAGAGAGAGAGAGAGAGAGAAAGAGAGAGAGAGATCGAGAGAGATCAAAACGGTGGTAATCTTCACATACATTATTCTGACTCACGGTAATGGATCAAGTCCTCAGGCCAGGGTCGTTTGGATGACGTCACTGCATTGAAGAGAATTAATGCAAAGACGGACATCGACTAGGAGTGTCCACCACTGAACGTGGTTTTTATCACTACACTGTATTTAAATCTTGATACACAGGGTAGAGACCGAAGCTACTAAAGTTACAAATAGGAGAATCTACTGAAGCCGCTACAATTTCCAAAGCTAGTGAAATAGTCACTGAGACTGAACCCACTGAAAGTATCATAACTACGAAAACTAATGAAACTAAAAGAAAGATGCTGAAATGAACGAAAATACTGAAACTATTAAAAGTACTGAAGATACTAAAGCTACCGAAATGGCCAAAACTACTTAATTGGACCCTACTGAAATTACTTAAATCATCAAACCACCAAAACTATCAAAGCTACCCAAACCACTGAATTTAAAGAAAATTTAACTACTAAAGTTACTTAAACATCTGAAAGTACCAAAATTACCGAAAATAGTCTTTATTGCTCAAGAGTACTTCATCCCTGGCTCTATCCAATTTCCGGTTGTGTCTTAAAACTCCCTTTCTCCATACTCTATGTATTGCTGTTCATTGTCCTCTATAGAAGACCATTTGGACACTAAATTATGTCACTAAACATCATCGATTTGTGGTCCCACTAGGTGGTCTATAGTCCACAAGTTGTAAACCTTTTCCTCACAAATACCCCATGGTTTATGGACTACTGTTCTTTAGACTGCTGAAGAAGACCTCTTTTCACTAAAACTGAAAGCGCCCGAGTTGAATGAAACGCGTTCTGAGGTAGACTTTACCTTTACGGGGAAAGTCTCCACAGGGCTGGACTGAGTAAAATTTAATCTAATTCTTAACCTCTCTTGGTACCGTGATGTGTAATCTTTGTGGGCATATTTTTTTTATAATGCCAGGCAATTTCATTCAACCAAATTCTACATAACCGCTCACAAAAGGAACCTTGATTGATGGAGACAATTTATCGATTATATTTAGCTCTATGGATAACTGATATCTTCTAACGGCACTAAGGGATGAAAAACGACATGAAGATCACCATTGAGGGCGCTTTTGTTTTGATAGTTTTCCGTTGTCGTCGTGACGTCACGTCCTTTCTCTTTTTTTCCGATAACGACTTTTCTTTTCTTCTTTTGTTTCACTCTTTTCTTTAACTTTTAATTAATAGAAATAAGGCGAATTGATTTCATTTAAGAATTTTATGTTATCAGAGGCCAGATAATTTTTCATTTAAATTTGAGGAAATTCATGATTAATTGAGTGTTGAGTCTTACGAGACGACTTTAACTCTGCTTCACGCAAGGCGAATATTTAGCGCGTAGGAGCGAATGGTAGCAACCCCGCCCCTTATCACACCAGGTATGAAACAGTCTCCACCGTGATACGGTGTTGCGCACCACGCACAGGCACAGTGGCATCCTCCACGGCCCGTGTCGGCGGTGGGGTCAGACGCCAAGGCTACAGTCGCCTCAGGCAGTGGCAACAAGGCGGACAGAAACCTCACAAGCATTCAAATTATAACCGCCCGCTGCCGGCGCTGTCAGTGCACTTCGTTCCGTGTGACAAGGCCGGTTTTCGGTGGTGTTGTTTTTGTGCATATGTGTGTGCGTGCGAGAGTGATTTTCTAAAAGAGCTACCGACGTTGGAGACTACCTTTAACTTCTACAAGTATGAAACCGCCACGAGAGCTCTTGCCGCATTCACCCCCTGGCCCGGCACGGTGAGATTGGGGGGAGGGGGGGTCTTGAAAAAGACCTTGTCTTGTCTCCTAGATTCGAGCGAACCAAGACCAACGCTTAGTCGATATGCAATGCAACGTTCTGACCAGCATGGCTGTCATGCATACATGGATGCAAGTACTGTAATGTGGATGCCAGCTCTCGCTCAATGTCTCGTGTTTGTGTATTCCGTTGTAGGTGCGACTGGACCAGGCGTATGCATGTGCACGTAAGAATCATGCATACGTATGGAGGTACACATACATATGGGTCCACGGAGAACGTGCATGTGTATACCTACCCGTGTCCTGGCAGGTTGTGTCTAGCCTCGGCCTGCTTAATTTCTTTATTTAGCTTGGCCTGTATTCGCGACCTGTTGGCAGGTTCAAATTGGTTTGTTTTGAATTTTGACTGTCAATTCGATGATTTAGACTACTATTATACATTATCCAGGATACTTATAATATTTCGCAACTTATTTCCATATGTATGATAGTATTCTACAATATTCTTATATTGTTTTACGTTAAATTATACATTCGTTCGATTTTGTGCGAAATGATCATATCCCATGCGAGAGTACTAATATCGAAAGAAAACGGGTCCATTTTCTTCGATCTAACGGTCGACTGACAAATTTTATTATCATCATTTACTAAAAATTTTCCTACAAGAAAAAATGTGGTAAAAACCATAATTTATTATTTTTTGGGGGTAAAAAATAAGAAATACTATGTAGAAGAACTGATGATATATATATATATATATATGTATATATATATATATATATATATATATGTATATGTATATATATATATATATATATATATATATATATTATATATATATATATATATATATATATATATATATATATATATATATACTTAAACAGCACCCCCTCTCTTATTTGTATCTACTGAAGAGGATTGCAGTTTGCAATCGAAATATATAATTCCCCGTTTCCAGTCTTTTCTACTCCAACAGTGGTTTCTACGTTATATATATATATATATATATATATATATATATATATATATATATATATATATATATATATATATATATATAATATATATATATATATATATATATATATATATGATAATGAACACTCTCTTCCAAAAGCGTGTAGGTCGTAAATGGACCTGGAGAAGTCCAAATGGAACAACAAAGAACGAAGTAGACTTCATATTAGGAGATGAGAGCAAAAGCGTTATATATATATATATATATATATATATATGTATATATATATATATATATATATATATGTATATATATACATATATATATACATATATGTATATATATATGTATATACACACACACATATATATATATAATATATATATATATATATATATATGTGTGTGTGTGTGTGTGTGTGTGTGTGTGTGTGTGTGTGTATGTGTGTATATATATATATATATATATATATATATATGTATATATGTATATATATATGTATGTATATATGTATATATATATATATATATATATATATATATGTGTGTGTGTGTGTGTGTGTATATATGTATATATGAATGTATATATATGTATATATGTAAGTATATATATATATATATATATAATATATATCTATATGTATATATAATGTGAAGACCACACTATTACTGCGTATTCCAGTTACGGACTGAAAAAAAAAATTCTGATGAGCTTTCTCCTCATATCTTCGTCAATATAGTCAAACGAGCTACATTCTGATAAGAAACCTTTTGGTCCCTAGTATTTGTATTACTAGATCTTTCTTTAGTGATTTCCAGTCACCTTCACTTGTTTAATTATCATGTATCTATTTATTTGTGTATATATTCATATTTGACTCTTTTCATTACGTTTGCATTATATAAGAATAGGTTGGTCTAAGTTCTATCTACCATGTCGTTAACGTATACAGGAATATTACAGATGTCGAGACCAAACCCTGTATGATACAGTTAATCACATATGTCCCATCCAAAATCTCATCTGTGATAACCGTTCTTATGAGTCGCTTTATCAGGAAATCCTTCATCCATTCATGAATATCCTCAGAGTTTCCCTACAATGCCCAAATTCCACATTCGTGTTCTGTGAGGTACCTTATCGAAAGCCTTTTCCAGATCCAGATATACACTCTCCACCTAACCCTCTCATACAGCATGTCAACTGTTATCGATCCACAAATTTTCCTTTTCTGAAATCGAATATGGTATATGACAAGACTCCACCCCCCCCTCCATTTCCGAATATTATGTCCGACTGTCTTCCACAATTCTTTCTAACAATCTGGTTGTTATGTTAGTCAAGGGCACTTTTCTAAGTCAAGGGTTTCTCTTTATCAACCCCATTAAGAAATTGGGGCCACGTTTGCCTTTTCCCGGTCTTTCGATACTTGTCTTTCTTCCGAAGAACACACAATTAGTTCGTGGATCTGGCCCACCTGCTGTTGTTTGCATCGTTTGAGTATCCAATTAGAAATCCCGTCTGGTCCTGAGACAATTCCCCCATCCAGTGTACTAAATAATTAATGTACTTTCCAAACTTCCATTCTAATATGATTAAAAAAAAATTCTCCTCGGATTAATTTTCTTGGTTGAATATCTACTGAAAAATTGTGTCGATTGTTACAGATTGTTTTTTGCCTCGTTATATACTATCCTATCAACATTTAACTTAGATATTTCTTTCATTTGTCTCAGTCATTTACAAATTTATAGAACAGTTTAGGTTCATGTTTACATTGATCAATTATACTTTTTTTCTTTAAAGTTTCATCCATTTTCTATTTTGTTTGGTACTTGTTCCTGGTTATCTTGTATTCTTTTTCCGTCATATTGTTACCCACCTACCTTTCCTATACTTTAATTCTATTCTGCTGTTTTAAACCTTATGTTAACCCATTCAACTCATATCAGCCGCTTGTGGTGTAGATACGAAAAACCGGATATGGTAGGCCTCGCGCCGGCCCGTACATCCGAATATCATCTGATGCGGCTTGACCGCGCGAGGACTGACGTCATATTTTTCTGGTGTTTGATCACAAAATTTTGGTGTTATATGATTTTTTGTTTTATTTGACCAAATGACAAGAATCTTGTCATCGGAGTTTAAAGGGTTAAAGCCAGTCCTTCTTGAGATGCTCTGCCACTCATATTGGTACATACTTTTTCACAACTGAAAGATTTTTACGTATTTATTTGTTTGTTTCTTATGTTTGTCTGATTTCCTTCCAATCCATTTCTTCCACGAATTTCTTCTGCTTTATAAGGTTTTCTTTGGCGAAGTTGTATGCACACTGTCATTATCATTCATCTCTTAGTTCTCATAGGTTATTAGATGATTAGAATCGGTTTTTGGTTTTGATTTAATTTGTTTTCTTTTGTTAACTGTGTTAACAAATTACCTTATGTTGATAAGTTCTTTGATATTACCCCTTAAACTGAAATGTTATAACTGAATGTAACTGTGGATCTATTTACTTTTTTCATGTCGTACAAAAATATTTTCAATACGTCATTTGTCTTTCCTGATCCCAGTTTTCAACTTGATTTGCGATTTTTTCGTAATCACTTTCAGGGTTGAGCTTTTTATTTCCTTCACTTGCTGTCGCCATTGTTCGTTCCTCTCTCTCTCGCTCTCTCTCTCTCTCTCTCTCTCTCTCTCTCTCTCTCTCTCTCTCTCTCTCTCTCTCTCTCTCTATCTATCTATCTATCTGTCTATCTCTCTCTATCTCTGTCTCTCTCTCTCTCTCTCTCTCTCTCTCTCTCTCTCTCTCTCTCTCTCTCTCTCTCTCTCTCTCTCTCACACACACACACACACACACACACACACACACACACACACACACACACACACACACACACACACACACACACACACACACACACACACACACACACACACACACACACACACACACACACACATCAGTATCGCAGCGCTGAGGGGTGTTACTCCAACTCTCGTGGGCGGGGAGTTGGGTGTGTGTGTGTGTGCAAGGTCATAGCATTACCCATAGATCGGACCTACGAGCTCTGAGCTCTCTTCCAGGAGGGAAATAGCTGTCGATCACGAGTCTAACACGTGATCCAAAGACCAAGTGAATACACACACACACACACACACACACACACACACACACACACACATACACACAAAGGATTACAAAGGCGGAGCATGCCGACAGGAGACCTTTTGGTCCATATCTAGGTCGGATGCGAACACACACACACACACACACACACACACACACACACACACACACACACACACACACACACACACACACACACACACACACACACACACATACATATACATGTCCGGGTCCCCATCAGTACCCTAACCTGATATCACACTTGTTATTTTCTTCTCAATTCGATGTTTTCTTTGTTTTCTTCTATTAGAGAGATCAGGTCTATGAGGCGAACAACAATGTATCGACATGCAACCGATGTGCAGTGTACGATATAACTACTTCATTAGTGGCTGTTGGAGCATACTTACTTACTAAATAATACTTTTTATAACCCACCTAGCGTGGTTTTTAATAAAGACAGCTGTAGTTTTTCAAATGTAGTTGTTGCTGCAAAGTGGCTATAAATTCTGCAACCGAGATGCAGCATTCATCTAGATATCACGTGTTACCATGCACTCTTTAGATGAGCTTTCTATTTATTTATTTTTTGTTACACTTCATTGTCACATAAGAGAAGGTTCATGGATTTTTTGTTCACAGTAGAGTGAAACATTCGTACAGAGGATGCATACCCCACGAAAAATAAACGTACTTTATTATATAGATAAATACAAAAGTATGAACTTTTGAAAATAGTGTGGTAGCAGAAGTCAGTACACTTTGCAGTCAACCAAACACCGACGCCCCTTGTCTACATGTTGCTTTTTCAATCATGATTAAGCCAGCCCATGGTACGGAGGCCCAATGTTGTGACGTTCTCGGCTCAGACTTGGGAATCGACCTGTGTGACAAGGCTCCCAGACGGATGATGTGACACAATGATCACCATGCAGGCTGTATAACCGTCCTAACGTGAACACCCTTGAACATTATTATCTCCAATGACCCATGGTGACAGACAATATTCCCCAGAGACAAGGCATGATGATTGTATGTAACACTTATAAACACGACAAGCAAGATGTACCACTAACTCGCCATCCCCATTTCGGGGAATCTTGAATGACTATTACATTATGTTTCCCTGTAAAGAATGCATGTAATAGATGACATGTCCTCTAATACAATACTGTAATTAATGTACTATTGTTTGCCGCCCACGGGCCTAATAGATTTAATAAAACCACGATTAAAGCCAGAATCAGAAACACTGAGACGCAAGTTCAGCCACGCAGAATTTTGAAAAGTGGAAGAGAATTGACGGGGCGTCGGTGTTCGTTTTGGTGCAAAGTGCACTGACTTGGTATACCACACTGCTTTCAAAACATATATATACATACGAGTTATTCATTTTGATATGGAAGAAAATCGCTTTGTTTTTCGATGGGTGATATATGTCTTCCTAAATTTTGTCGGCGAAGTTTGTGTCCGTGCTGTTTGAAGACGGCTTTTTTTTTTCAATCCTGCCAATCCCCGACCATGTCAAGGGCAAGTTTTCGGGAAACAAAGTGACTCAGTTATGCGAAGCAACAAAGAAGCTTGGTTGGAATGGTTACAAAGAAGCTTGACTCGAATGGTGACCATTATTTTGCCCTCCAGCTGACCTCTCTGCAAATCTGACAGTACGTTTAAAGGTTTGGAGATATGATACAAGTACCCGTTGTCCACCAGAGTCCCAGTAAAGATGGAACGCACTTTAAGTATTTCTCGCTAGCATGCTACTTGATTCTGCTACTTTGTTTGAGTAGAGACGACTTACGGTTACGATCTTTTGTTTTTTAAGTATCCAAATGTCAAACTACTCTTGCGTCCTTTAGTAAGAAGCTGAATAACGAACTAAGAGAAGTTAAACTTATACGAATGTTAAACATTGTTGAGATGTTCTTACGGAAGTCTAGAATATTGAAACCGAAGTCGCTCCTACTCCAACGAAATAGCAAAAGCAAATAGCATGCCGACTTTGTGTACAGCCATCTAAACACGCTCAAATTCGAGGTGTGTGCTTCTCTGGGTGCTCCAGTGGAACAAGGATCCTTTAACGTAGGCCTCAAGCTACCGTCCTGGGCATTTAGGCGATGCCATGTGTTGGTATTTAGAATTAAGAAGGAAACAGGCAAGAACTGGTTTACCAACAGAATGATTACCGAATGGAATAGACTTTGTAACCATCTAGTTAGTGAGTGTTGAAACTATCAGATGTTTTGAGAGAAGGTTAGATAACTTTATGGGTGGGGATGATAGGTGGTAATGGACATGGAAGTACCTAGTGTAGGTCTTATGATGTCTTAAGACTTAAGACAAAACTTGAGATCAAATTTTCTACGGTTTTCCAAAAATAAGTGAGGAAATAATACGCCTAAGGATAAACACCCATAGCCATGATGTTGATTGGTTGTTATGATCTACGGTTTGTTAGTGGTTCTGTCCTTTTGGACCAGCGTTTCTCAACCCTTGCGTAACCTTTAAATTAAATTGCATTTTCATCGTAATAATAGGTTAGATAGGATGATGTCTATACTATATTATTGCAATAACCAAGAATATGTCGTGCGTGTTTAATTATATTACGTATATGAAATAAAAAAAATAAAAAGTGCATTAGCTTATCTCACTTGTTCTCACGGAACCCTTAGGGACCTTTTGCGGAACCTTAGGGTTCCGGGGAACCCTGGTTGAGAAACGCTCTTTTGGACACCCACACCGCCTATGCTACGACGTTAATCTGAGGGTACACATCTTCGCGCCGTCACATGAATAGGGTGGTATATAGCAGGAGTTGTTGAAGGACGTTCTTTGCAATTTCGAATTCGTGTGTACAGTAGAGTCATCATATGCAGTCCAGGACGATCTCAGCATTGGAGTCTGCAGGGTAGTGAAGAATCTATACCAGCAGGCGCTGAGTAGTTGCGGCTGAAGCCGTCATTTTTGCTCTATGTACTTTTTTGACTGTTGGGATAGGAAACAAAACAATCACTGCTGGCAATCGGAGGGAAGTGTGGGATTCGAACCCACAACTCAGCGAATGCGAGACTAGCACGTTTCATGGAACGCAGCCATAGTGCATCGAGACAGGGATATTAGTGAAAAGAGAACCGTCATCCAGTCGCACCGTCAGCTGGCGTGGTTTTGAGTAACTCAGGGGGTCGAAGGAGGACCTTGGAGTGTAGCGGGCTGTCATGCAACGAATCAAGGGCCGAGTTTATAAAAGATCCTAACCCCTGAGTCTAGACGTCAATCTTCAAAATGGCGGAGATTTTACCTAAATCCCTATAGTTGGCGGCCTAAATGCTTATGTCTAGACATAACCTCGACAGTATGGACAGCTGATTTAGGTAAAATGTCCGCCGATTTGAAGATTTATGTCTAGACATAAATTAGGCCCCAGAATTTCAGCCAAAATGTCTTGATCATTTCTAAGTTGGCGTAGGGTGATCTGGCTAATTATCACTCTAATGTAAGAAAGTTTTAGACTTGTGTGTTTTTTTGCATAACAAAGGATTACAAAGCCGGAGCATGCCGACGGGAGACCTTTTGGTCCATAAGTATGCATTATCATAGACGACTAATTGGTGGCAGTCATCGGAAACGTGCTGGTTTCGCATTCAGCTGTGAGTTCGAATCCCGCACTCCTGTCCGATTTCCAGCAGTGAATGTTACCTTCCCAAACAGTCCAAGAAGCGGGTAGGGGAAATGGTGACGGCTTCGGCCGCAGCCACCCCGCGCCTCCTGTCGTAGGCTCCTTATGTTCTTCAAACTATGAAACTGTCATCACAAAAAAAAAAAAAAAAAAAAAAAAAGGGAGAACCTAGTGCATGTGTGTTATATACCATGATCTTGGATCATGTGCTGGGCTCGTGATCGGCAGATGTTATCCTCCCAGATGCGACATTAAAGCTCGTATATAGAGAGATCTAAGGCAGTGGATTTCAACTTTAGTGGCAGGCATGGTACCGAAGGGAGCCATGGCAAGGATTTAGGGGGGCTTAAGACCTGCTGTTAAAAGTTATACATTTCTGTATGATGTGAGGAATAATAATAATAATAATAATAATAATAATAATAATAATAATAATAATAATAATAATAAAAACATCCATCACCCTGTCCTGACAGAGGAAATATAACATAGTTATCATTGTCAACTTTGTAATAAAGCAAATGTTTTCTCTTCATCAACATTTTATTGACATTATTATTATTATTATTATTATTTTTTTTTTACCTTTTTCGGCGGGGTAGGATTTTGGGAGGAAAATGAAAGAGAGCCACATGAATATTGAGAATTCATGGAGGGAGGGGGGGGCGAATGGAGAGGAGAAGGTTGAGAACCATTAATGTAGGGGCAATGCTGCGATCTTACACACACACACACACACACACACACACACACACACACACACACACACACACACACACACACACACACACACACACACACACACACACTAGACTCGTAGCGTAATGGTTAGGGGTCCCGGCCGCTACTACGGTTGTCCGGGTTCGAATCCCGCCCAGGGCTGAAATAATTTCCATATCGCTGAGCTGCGAGTCGTTACTTTAACTCTCGTGGGCGGGGAGCTGGGGTTGTGTGTGCGTGTAAGGTCACAGCATTACCTATAGATCGGTCATATATGAGCTCTGAGCTATCTCCCGGAAGGGAAATAGCTGTTGATCACGAGTCCAACACGTCATCCAAGACCATGGGGAATCACACACACACACACACACACACACACACACACACACACACACACACACACACACACACACACACACACACACACACACACACACACACACACACACACACACACACACACACACACACACACACACACACACACACACACACACACACACACACACACACACACACACACACACATTGAACGAGTTTCTGAAAAGTAACACTTCAACGTTATGTTAGTAGCTCTGGGTTTACGATGGCGTAGGATGACGTAACTTGATATGATGACGTTTATGATGACGTCACTTGCGATGTTCTCCAGGAATGATGGAAAGATAATCAAGTCAGAAATACCAACCATACTAAAATGGAGCAGTTGAAAGAATAATTGAACAAAGAAATTAGTCTTGGGCTAGAAATACCAACCCTGTGTTTATTCAACAGTCGAAAAAATTGTTTAACAATAGAACAAGTCTTGTGTCAGGCATACCAACTTTACCAAAATTACAGTAATTGGAAGGAGAATTAAACAAATGAAGCTACTCGAAACAGGAATACCAACCCTACCAAAACTGCTGTTTATTCGCATTAATTTCAAGAATATATAATCGATCAAAGGCGAGCCTCTGAATCAGGAATACCAACCTTACTGGAACTGCTGTATATACGCACTTGTTCCAAGAATAACCCATCCAAGGAGCATCTTTGAGTCAGGAATACCAACCCTACCGGAACTGCTGCGTAAATATCTATGATGCTTTGGTCATTTCCGTAAATACTAGACCCAGATGTTTCAATACTATTTTTGAGAGGCGTGAGTTTGGGCTAAGTCGACGGCGGAAGATGTAATATAGGACATTAGGGGACCGTGCCCAGACAGAGACGATGATCAATTACTCCCTTCAAGGAAGGCATTAGCCAAAACATCAATGGATTAAAGCTCATCTATCTCTATTCAATATAATGATCCACCTTTAAATGTGTGTGTGAGAAAGATTCAACACGGTTTTAAGAACTTAAGATAAGTAAAGATTGACAAATATAGAGGTGAGGTGGCAAAATAAAAAGTTAAGGCTAGAGTAGTGAGTTTATTCAGAACCAGACGTTTCGACCTCAAAGGTCTTCCACTGAGGAAGACCCTTGAGGTCAAAACGTCTGGTTCTGAATAAACTCACTACTCTAGCCTTAACTTTTCATTTTGCCACCTCACCTCTATATTAAGAAGATGAGAATGGAGGACACTTCAAGAGACCATAAGGCCTACACCAGGCAGTTCCTTGTCCCTTACCACCTGTTACCCCTATTCATAAAGTTATCTCATCTTCTCGTATAACAACCAATTGTTTCAGCACTCGCTATATGGTTCCTAAGTCTATTTCATTCGTTAACCACTCTATTGGTGAATAAATTCTTGCCTATTTCCTTCTTTAGCCTAACCTATGTCTTGGATCACGTGTTGGACTCGTGATCGAAATTTATTACCATTCCAGTCCAGTAGTATTGTAGCATCGACCCAGGACATCAGCATTAGGAGTCTGCTACCACCTCCTATTAGTCTACAGTACGTAGATGGTCCTGTTAATCTTTTGCTTGGCAAGATGGTAGGACACAAGACTCCTAATCATAAGGTCACAGGATCGAGACTTTATGACCGTTGTATCTGAACACACACACACACACACACACACACACACACACACACACACACACACACACACACACACACACACACACACACACATACACACACACACACACCCTCCCTTTGTATCTCCCCTTATCGCTTATTTTCTGTTTGTTTCTGTGTTTATTTGTGTCCCCTCTGGATATCTTGTATACCTTGAAGATGTATTAATAGACGACAACATTTGGTCTTCCGCCTGTTCGCTGCACATTTTTGAATCGCGTACATTATGATTTAAGAGAGAGAGAGAGGGACAGAGAGAGAGAGAGAGAGAGAGAGAGAGAGAGAGAGAGAGAGAGAGAGAGAGAGAGAGAGAGAGAGTTCTTCTTTTTTCTTCCTCTTGTTTCTTCCTTTCTTTGTTTTCCTCTTATTTTCTTCTTTTCCTTCTTGTTTTTATTTTTCGCCTTCCTCTTCATTCTCTTCTTCCTCTTTCTCTTTTTTCTCCTCTTGTTGTTGTTGTTATTGTTCCTCCTCTCCTCCTGCTTCTCTTCTTCTTCTCCTCCTCTCCCTCCTTTTCCTCCTCCTCCTCCCTCTTCCTCTTCATCATCCTCTCCTCATTCTTCCTCTTCCTCTTTTTTCTCTTGTTGTTGTTGTTATTGTTCTTCCTCTCCTCCTCCTCCTCTTCTTCTTCTCCTCCTCCTCCTCTCCCTCCTTTTCCTCCTCCTCCTCCCTCTTCCTCTTCATCATCCTCTCCTCATTCTTCCTCTTCCTCTTTTTTCTCCTCTTGTTGTTGTTATTGCTCCTCTCCTCCTCCTCCTCTTCTTCTTCTTCTTCCTTCTCCTCCTCCCTCTTCCTCTTCCTCAACCTCTCCTCATTCTTCTTCCTAATCTTCATATGACAAGGACGCACAGCTAATCTGAAAGACTAAGTCAGGTCATTTCTTAGGCCTCTCTCTTCTCTCTCTCTCTCTCTCTCTCTCTCTCTCTCTCTCTCTCTCTCTCTCTCTCTCTCTCTCTCTCTCTCTCTCTCTCACTCTATCTCTCTCTCTCTCTCTCTCTCTCTCTCTCTCTCTCTCTCTCTCTCTCTCTCTCTCTCTCTCTCTCTCTCTCTCTCTCTCTCTCTCTCTCTCTCTCTCTCTCTCTCTCTCTCTCTCTCTCTCTCTCTCTCTCTCTCTCTCTTTCTCTCTCTCTCTCTCCCCCTCCCTCCCTCTCTCTCTCTCTCTCTCTCTCTCTCTCTCTCTCTCTCTCTCTCTCTCTCTCTCTCTCTCTCTCTCTCTCTCTCTGTGTGTGTTGCTTTATGCCTGGCTCGCCATTGCAAGTCTCCTTACAACATATTTAGATTTCAGAAGTAAAATGGCTAGAATTGATTTACCTAAAGAATGATTAACGAATGGAATAAACTTAGTAACCATGTAGTGGGCGCTGAAACTATCGGTTGTTTTGAAATAAGATAAATTTACGGATAAGAATAGTAGATGGTAATGGACATGGAACTCCCTAGTGTAGGCCTTATGGCCTCTTGCACTCTCCTCCATTCTTATGTTCTTCTGTTCTTATGGGAGAATTGTTTTAATCCCATCAATCCAGGGTTCAGCTGACACTGGCCAGGATGAAATGGTTAAAATGTATACCGACCCCTTCACACTAGCGGCTTGAACCGCGCGGAAAACCGCGGCGGTACTGTATAGTTAAGGAAAAAACTGTGAGGCTGTGTGTGAACGCCTCAATTCATTTACGTTGTAAATGAACCGTCGCTGTTCAAACCGCGGCGGTTTAAACCGCTCGTGTGAACAGAGTTTTAGAGTCGTTTGAGGCTGCCGTGTCTTCCAAATGGATAGGCCGGTCCTTTAATGAGTTATTAGAATTGAAATAGAAATAGAAAAAAATAATGTTGAATACGGGTTACGTAGTCTCTTTAGGGAATAGCGCGGTCCTGCAATGAGCCAATAAGGCTGAACAAGAAGAATTAAATGACTAAGTAAATACACGAATAAACCATAAATAAATAAAGTAGATAGAAAAAATATATTTTAATAAGATAAAACAAAATAGAATAGAATAGAATAGAATGTCGATTGTTGGATGTGTGCCTCTGCGCGACTTCATCCACGCATGCGCAAGCGACTCGAGTCGACTTGCAATGCTGGAGACTTTTTCTTGTTATTTATCAAAACTCTTCTTGATGGTGAACATCACATCACCTTTACTGATATTATTATTATCATTATTGTTTCCTTATAGGACTGACAGACCTCAAGTTTCCGCAAAAATAAGTAAACTTTTGTGCTATTCTGATTAATAATAAGCAATACTACTGCTGTTTCTTTATCTACATATAATGTGCACACAATATCATGTGCACATAAATAGCTAGTACGGGTTTTTGTTTAAGACGAAATATTGACAAACGTAGTTGACGACAACTCGCTAATGTTAACGGTTTTGTGGCTGCTCCCAGGAAGACGACTTTGCGTTCAAACTCTCACAACAACGATCGACGATGATGAACTGTTCACTTTGTTTACATGTCGATTTGGTTTTGTTTCAATGCTCTCTTTCTCTCTGTTACATTTTTTCTATTTATTTATTCATTCGTTTATGAATGTATTTATTTATCTATTAATTTGTTTTATGTGTTTGTTTTTTATATATGGATCTTATCTTTCATTTATTCATATATTATTTGTTTATTTGTCTATTTGTTTATTTGCTTGTCCGCTTGCTTGTTTGTTTTTTATTTATGTATTCTATTCATTTACTTATGTATTTATTTATCTACTTTCTATTTATTCAGATATCTATTTATCTACTGATTGATTTATAGATTTATGTAACTATACATTTACTCATTTCTTATTTGTTTTCTTATCAATCATTATCATTACTTCTATTGCCCCATGCTGGGTTAGGTCACAGGTCTGCGTGACCTACGAGGTTATCAGCCGAATGGGCTTCAATCACCTTGATTAAGATCACAACATTTATCGTCATCCAGAGGGCGCTGGACAACTCCAAGTCACGTAGATGCACGCAGTTCTACGTCCTCTTGCGAGACCATGAAACGCACGCACACTATTAAAATTATTATTGTTATTATTGTTGTTATGATAGGGTAGACAGAAAGGCACTGTGGGAGGTTATGCAGATATACGGGATAGGAGGAAAGCTTCTGGGAGCTGTCAAGAGTTTTTATGTGAATAGTAGAGCGTGTGTCAGGATTGGAAATGGAGAGTGTGGTTCGAGGTAAAGGTGGGACTTCGTCAAGGATGCGTTATGTCGCCCTGGCTGTTCAACTTGTACATGGATGGGGTGGTGCGAGAGGTAAATGCAAGGGTAGTGGGCAAGGGATTGGAGATGGTTAAAGAAAATGGAGAAAAGTGGGAGGTGAGCCAGCTGTTGTTTGCGGACGACACTGCGCTTGTGGCAGGATCGGTGGAGGGATTGAGGAAGTTGGTGGCAGAGTTTGGGAGAGTATGTGATAGAAGAAAGCTAAAGAATAAATGTGGGTAAAAGTAAGGTGATGAGATGTACAAGGGGTGAAAGTGGCAGTAGACTGGAAGTGAGCATTAAGGGAGAGCGACTGGAGGAAGTGGATAGTTTTAGATACTTGGGTGCAAATGTGACAGGAAAAGGTGGAGTGAAGGTGGAGGTAGAATGTAGATTGAGAGAAGCGAGTAAATGCCTTGGTGGATTAAAGAGTGTAATGAGGAATAGACATTTGGAATGGATGCTAAGAGGAGACTGTATGAAGGAGTGATTGTGCCAACAGCACTGTATGGGGCAGAAACATGGAACATAAGAGAAGAAGAGAGAAGGAGTTTGAATGTGTTTGAGATGAGGTGTCTGAGAAGTATGATGGGGTTACTAGGCTGGATAGAGTGAGAAATGAGGAGGTGAGGAGGAGAACATGGGTGGAAAAAGAGCTGGGAGATAGGGTTGATGAAAGAATATTATAATGGTTTGGACACATGGAAAGAATGAGTGAAGAAAGACTAGTAAAAGAGGTATGGAAGGCAGATGTGGAGGGAGTGAACATGAGGGGACGTCCTAGGATGAGATGGATGGATGGGGTGAAGGGGGCTTTGGGGAAGAGGGGAATGTCTGTTGAGGAAGGACGGGAGAGGACAGAAGACAGGGGTGAATGGAGAATGGTTGTATATGGATGATGTTGTGATTGCATGAGGTGGAATGGGCGGGGGGATGGGGGGTGAGGTAGTATGTGTGAGCAAAATTTTGACGCAGCCCGAAGGGATTTCTCCCCGTCCTCGCCTTTTATGCAATGGGGGGACGGAGAGGGGGGGTCGCCGATTTAATGAAGCGGCCTTGCTGTGGATGTGCTGTGTCTTGCGACACTGCTTCTGACCCAGGGCAGTGGACAAGGTGCAGGGATGACCCGTCATCCAGGAGGTGCTAAGATAAGAGGGAGGGTGGAGGGGTGTGGAGTGTATTCAGGGATGGAATGGGTGGAAATGATTTTATGCCTTTTCCTTTTTGGGTACCTCCCTTGTAAGGGGGAAAAAGCCTTGGTATATGTATGTATGTATGTATGTATTATTATTACTATTATTATTATTATTATTATCATTATTATTAGTATTATTATTATTATTATTATTATTATTATTATTATTATTATTATTATCATTATTATTATTATCATTATTATTATTATTATTATTATTATTATCATTATTATTATTATTATTATTATTATTATTATTATTATTATTATTATTATTATTATTATTATTATTATTATTATTATTATTATTATTATCATTATTATTATTATTATAATTCATCATCATCATCATCATCATCATCATCATCATCATCATCATCATCATCATCATCATCATCATCATCATCATCATCATTATCATCATCATCATCATCATCATTGCTGTTGTTTTTGTTGTTGTTACTGTTATTATAATTATTATTATTATTGTTGTTATTATTACTATTATTATCATTATTGTTATTATTATAATTCATCATCATCATCATCATCATCATCATCATCATCATCATCATCATCATCATCATCATCATCATCATCATCATCATCATCATCATCATCATCATCATTGTTGTTGTTGCTGTTATTATTATTATTATTATTATTATTATTATTATTATTATCATTATTATTATTATTATTATTATTATTATTATTATTATTATTATTATTATTATTATTATTATTATTATTATTATTATTATCATTATCATTATTATTATCATTATCATTATTATTATTATTATTATTATTATTATTATTATTATTATCATTATTATTATTATTATTATTATTATTATTATTATCATTATTATTATTATTATCATTATTATCATTATCATTATCATTATTATTATTATTATTATTATTATTATTATTATTATTATTATTATTATTATTATTATTATTATTATTATTATTATTATTATTATTATTATTATTATTATTATCATTATTATTATTATTATTATTACTATTATTATTATCAATTCCTTCATTTTACTTATGTTTCCTTTTAATTATCCATCATCCCACTCATAGTTGCGCGAAGCTGCAGTTTATATTCTTTTCTCTCTCTCACTTTTTTTATGTAGGCCGACGTTAAGTCGCCTCCCCGCCTGGCCAAGGTATATTTTATTCATGTATTGATATGTTTTAAGAAGAGCAGTTCTATATCCTTATGTGGGTCCATGCAAAGTAGTCTTTGTTGTTTTTCTATTTATATATATATCCATTTATTAATTCATTTATTTACCTGTCAATTTAAGTATTTATTTATTCATTTATTTATTTATGTATATTTATTAATTTACGTATTTTTATCTATCTATACATTTTTTCTATTTATCTCTATTCATTTACATATTCATCTGTATATTTATTTATTCATTCATGTAAATATCTACATTTTCCTCTCTATTCATTTCTTTATTTATTTATTCATCTATTTCTTATCTATCTATTTACCTATTTACTTGTCTTATATTTTTGTCAGGAAAAATAGCTTTCTATCGCTGGGGACAATGCTATAGCAGCGAAGAAATAGATGGAATTATAGCAAGATCAAAGTAATACTTGAAATGGAAAGCAGAATGGAATGATAATAGAAATTGAAATTATTCTATTTTTTCAAAAAGGATTGGACTTCAATTATTATCAAAATTATGCTCGGAGACTCTGGTCCGTAGGGGAGTTCGTAAGATATTAATTCCATTAAAAATTATGCTGTAATTACTTCACTGGGTGAAAAACATGTATGACAGACTCCGTGATTGGTCTTAAAAACAGCCCTCAGATACGGACGCGTTTGATGATTGCCTTGACTGGATTCATAACAGATTTGCATTATGGACTCTATGTACGTGTACTGTAAGATTGAGTTTTCCTTGCAGAAACTCTCTCTCTCTCTCTCTCTCTCTCTCTCTCTCTCTCTCTCTCTCTCTCTCTGAAGTTCCTTTCTCTTGCCAGCTCTTCCTTAGTTTCTCTACCTCCTGTAATACTTCTACATATAAATAAAAATTATTCACATACATGTGCATATATGTATATATATATATATATATATATATATATATATATATATATGTATGTATGTATGTATATATATACATATATATATATATATATATATATATATAATATATGAGTATGTACATGAACATATATATAATATGTGCAGCAAAAATGACATGGATGTCTGATTCTTAATTTATATTTCTTTGTGGTTTTCTGCATATATATGAGTGTGAGCGTGCGTGCGTGCGCGTGCATGCATGCGTGTGTGTGTGTGTGTGTGTGTGTGTGTGTGTGTGTGTGTGTGTGTGTGTGTGTGTGTGTGTGTGTGTGTGTGTGTGTGTGTGTGTGTGTGTGTTTGTGTGTGCGTGTGTGCATGTGCGTAGAAAAGCGTTACAAAGGATTACAAAGGTGGAGCATGCCGACAGACCTTTTGATCCATATCTATGTCGGATGCGAAAAAAATCATATTAATAATAAAATAATAGATAAAAACTATAATAATGTAAATAACAAATAAAATACATAAATAAATGCATAGGTATAGTTAAATAATAAACAAACAGGTAAATAGTAAATAATAATAAATTGACATAACTAATAATAAACGAAAATGAGACAGACAAATAACAAAACAAAAACAAATAATATAAGATAAATTATAATCATTACAGCATCTTGCTTAGGTATTTATCTAAATGATTCTTAAAGCTTCGAACTGAACTACATTGCACTACCTGTGCAGGAAGTTTATTCCATTCATTAACTACACGGTTGGCAAAGCTGTTTCTACCTACTTCCAAATTGAATCTAATTCCGGACAGTTTGAGACCATTGTTTCTTGTCTGATTCTCATTCAATGTGAAAATTTTGTCACTTTTGATGTTGTCAATTCCCTTTAAAATCTTAAAGACCTGTATCAAGTCACCTCTGAGTCTACGCTTTTTTTTTAGGGAAAACAGATTCATGTGTTTTAGTCGATTTTCGTATGATTTATTTTTGATATTTGGAATCAGTTTTGTGGCTCGCCGTTGTACTTTTTCCAGTCTGTCAATGTCTTTAATGAGATTCGGTGACCACACGGAAACAGCATATTCCAAATGTGGACGAACTAACGATTTATATAGTTTGTTAATGAGTGATGATATGCAGTGGAGAGAAGGGCTAAGGACAGGGATGGGTTACGTTACCGTGGATGTTCATCAATCATCATAAATCTGTCAGTTTGTTATTATTTACTATTTACCTGTTTGTTTATTTAACTATACCTATGCATTTATTAATTTTATTTATTATTATTGATATTATTTTCATCTTATTTTATTTATCATTACTATAGATTTGTTCCGCATCCGACCTAGTTATGGAGCAAAAGATCTCCTGTCGGCATGCTCCGCCTTTGTAATCGTTTGTGATCCTTTGTAATGAAAGAAGTAGTCAATGATCAGCGCTTCTATCTATTAGAGACATTATCGCACCGAAGAAACCTAGAGGTGGTAAAGCAGATCTAGGGCTCGTTTCACACGTGTCGACTTTTCGCCGTCCGCCGTCCACGACACGACGCCGTGCTCTTAAATAACCATGGTGTCTATGGGAGATTTCACGCGCTAGGACCACGCGTGAAAGCATCCCTACCATAGTTATTTGAGAGCACGACGTCGTGTCATGGACGGCGCACGGCGAAAAGTCGATACGTGTGAAACGATCCTAAGTAAGGAATGGTAGAAGTTAGAAGTGGTCATCATTCTTTTCCGAGTAAAGACTAGGCTTCGGTCTGAAGGGAGTACTGAGTCGTAAAGGAATCTATTTAAATCGTACACTGCTTACTTCCACACGAAAATAGACGATTAAAGATAACAAAAATAAGACGGACCGGATGCGATGGCGTCGATAGAAGTAAGTGGAAGGAGGAAGGAGGAAGGAGGGGAGTGAGATGATGATGATGGAGGAGAAATGGAGAGGAGGAGGGAGGAAGCGGGGCTGATTGAAGTTGTAAAGGAGGGAGTGGAGGAGGAGAGGAAGGGTTGAACTCCATCTTTTTAACCTTTGACTGAATAAAATCGCCTGGCGACATCCAGAACGAGACTTATCACCTTCCGCGGGGAAAATAGTTTCGTTGTCTGCTAGTATCGATTTCTTGGTTTCCTAATTACGTAATTGCATTCATGCATTTATTCATCTAATTGTCTAGTTTAGTTATCCATTTGTCTTAATTATCTATTTATATCTCAGTTTTATAGCTATGCATTTTGATTACCTAATTACTTAATTACATTCATCTATTTATTCATATAATTGTCTATTTATCTATTCATCTATTTTCCTACTTATCTATTTATATCTCAGCTGTTTATCTATACATCCCTTATTCTATGTATATACTTCTTTATTTCTTTAATATTCTTATAATATATTCATTTGTTTATTTCTTTATCTATCTGTCTGTCGAGGTCTGTTATCAAGTGCTGTGTCTTGCTTCATTCACTCTATAATAAACTCTCGATATAACGGACGAGATGGGGACAGGGGTCTGTTGTTATATCCGAAGATCCGTTATAACCGAGGATTCGTTATACCCGTTGGAAATACCGGACAGATCCGTTATATTCCGAAGTTTTGTAGATACGTTACGCTCGGCGAGTGACGCGCATCCTACCTGGCATCCTATTTGGGTAAGCGCGTTGGTAGGTTCGGTTTAGATGATCAGCGTCTAGACCAGCGTTTCTCAATCTTTTTATCCTTGCGTAAAATAAAATAAAAAATTATATGTCTCAAGGAACCGCTGCGCAAAAAAAAAAAAAAAAAAAAAAAATTATATATATATATATATAATTATATATATATATATAAATATATATATATATATATATATATATATATATATATATATATATATATACCATATCTTTCTCATTTTGTTTTCATCGTAATAATAGGTTAGTTAGGATGATGCCTATAGTACATTATATTATAACCAAGAATATGTCGTGCGTGTTTAATCATATTACGTATATGAAATTAAATAAAAAATTAAAAGTGCATTAGCTTATCTCACTTGTTCTCGCGGAACCCTTAGGGACCTTTTCGGAACCTTAGGGTTCCGGGGAACCCTGGTTGAGAACCGGTGCTCTAGACGGTCGTCTGACGATCATCGAGCTTCGAACGATCATCGTTGAGGGATAATCGCACCGAATAGAACGTACCTAAACCCAGGACTCAATAAAATCGCCTGGGATGAAAGGGTGAGGGCCTGGAAGATAGACAGGGAAGCTACTCATTTTCAGCCCCTTTCTCACCTCCATCAGAAAGTATTGTCACTCAACCATTTCTTACACTTTTTTACACATGGAGACCTGACAACCGACAACTGGTCTCCTCCCCCTTCCCTTACCACGTCTTTGAGCCTTTGGCATTGAAACAGTCACACATTGATACCATACAGACAACAGTCAAAAGTTTCGCCCCAGAGGGATCGTCGCCAACCGCTGTGGGGCTGCGGGTTTTCCACTTAGTGGAACTCGAGGCAACAATTGATTGATGGGCCTCTTTGGTCTTCCTCTCTCTTCTTCCTGCCTGGTGGATGCCTACATTTCCGACCAGGGCTGGATGCACCTACTTGTGGGTCCCAGTGAGCCAAAATCATTAGTGGATAATCAATTCTATAGAACTATGGCAAGTTTTGGTATCCATATATGTATATATATATATGTACATACAAATACATATACATATACATATATATATATATGTATGTATGCATGTATATATGTATATATATATATGTATGTATGCATGTATATATGTATATATATATATTTACATATACATATATATATATACATATAAATATATATATATATATATATATATATATATATATATATATATATATTGCTGTAAACTAAAATTGAACTGTATGGGTTTTAAGATTGAATTTAATAGAAAATTGTTACTTTAAATTGAAACAAATCTTATTACACTTTAATACAATAGCTACCTATTCTAATTTATTATTTTTTATCTATTCACTCATTTTCTATTTCTATTTATTCATTTATTTAATGATTATTTATTTATTCATTTATTCATTTATCTTTGTATCTTTTTTTACTTTTCTTGCGTGACAAATTAGTTTCAGTTGGCCCCCCATTTACTCGCGGGTTCTGTCACCGACTTTATCCTTTCCACACTTTTTTCCTCTGCAAATGCCCAAACGAGCCTCTCTCTTGCCTCTCTAAGTTTGTCCCCAAACTGATGTACAGGCATGAACAAAATTTTTGACCCACCTAGAGTTTTCCGTAACACAAAATTCAAATTCATTGTCTGGTAACTTTTTTTTATACAAACATTCAAGAAATTTACCAAACTGTAAGCTAAATACTATATATGAAAATATATCACGTGATCGATAAAAAATCATATTGACGACGTGAAAACTGTACCGTGGGTCAAAATTTTTGTATGTGTGCTGTGCCTTTAATATGATCATTTCTAATTATGTCCAGCCTCGTCACTTCTAGTGGAAAGGAGAACATATTTAATTCTGCTACCCCCGTATCCTGTCTTTTTGTCAGTTGCGCCGTCTATGTACATCGCCAATTTCATTACCTACTTGTGGGCGTTTATTTAGAGGATATCCTCTGTCACAAATCACTCCTTCTACTCTCTTCCACTCTTTCCATGCAATCTCCACTCTCTTCTTTTCCTCTTTACCATTTTTTCATTAATTTGTACAGTTGGCTCCAATTACACGGAAGCATTGACCTTCACCTCCTCTGTGATTTGTAATCTCAACGTTCCCAAGTATTTATGTATATGGTAGAACCTAAACAGTATGGCTGAGCTGATTATAGCAATTTCAGACTTCATTCACAACCACAGCCGTCCCATCATAATCAAAACGTTTCACATGGATTTCTTATTAAAACATACAACCTTACCAAGCCTAATTAAACCATTGTGACGAGGTAGTACATAGGTTGCATCGTCCCTCAGGAGACAGGCCGGTCTTGTAGTGGACCATTAAGGCTGAACTACATATACATAATCATACTTACTCCTGTTTACTTTCGTTCCCTCTCCCGGTTCCCACAACATACTCGTACCACAATGACGTCTACTGAGGTGGCGAAGGTTAGGAGCATAATACGCCAGGAGGCGCTGTATTGTAGGTTCAATAAAGGTGGTAAAGAAACGATGGAGTGTTCACTTGTTCACAACTTTTTATTTTCACAGCGAAAATAACAGTATGTGTCTCACACTCTCTCACTCAAGGGTCTTGAATGCCAGCTCGTCTCTGTCTGACTGCGTGATGCTTTCACGCTCTTCGCGTGCCCAAAGGCGGTTGCTAATAATTAATTTTCCACAATTATTCCTTGCACACAGAAATTTACATTCATTCGTATTTCAGTTATACAATAATTCAAATTTTGATAATATTAATAATCTATCTCATTTATTCAACTTTCGCATGATAAAAATAAATGATAATTACCTAAACAGAATGGCAATTTAATTGTTCTAGAACATTCACGCTGACACGCATGTACATACACACATACAGAATTCTAACTACGCATTTACTTGAATTTCCTGCATGTCTACACAAGAGCTATAATCTATACATAATGTTAACAGAAATTAGAATACAATACGCTGCGTAGCTCGGACCGAAGCGCTATTAGGACTGTGGGGGGCAGACTGTCACTACTAAGAATCGGAGAGAAGTTCAGGATTCGAACCCGCAACCGAACGAATGCGAGACCAGCACGCTTCCGAATACGCCACCAACGCAATGCTCATTGATATTTCTGTCTACTTTTCTCCTGTCAATCTGTCCATTATCAGTGCGACCATGAAAGTACTCAGAGTCGATTCTAGGTGCAGTACCTCCACACTGAAACTCCTGGTAATTTCTTCTGTTCACTTCAGTGCTGTTACATTATCGTCACACATAAGACCATAAGAATGGAGGAGACTGTACGAAACCATAAGCCCTAAACTAGGCATTTCCATGTCCCTTACTACCTGCCCATCCATAAGGCCATCTAATCTTCTCAGAAAACAACCAATAGTTTCAACGCTCACTACGTGAATACTAAAGCTTGTTCCTGGCCTCCCTAGACAACACCACAACTCTCGGTACCCTGTCATAAGCCTTCTTCAAGTCCACAGACACACGTTGTCTTCAGATAACACCGTAACTCCTTTCTTAGTACCTTGCCAAAAGCCTTTTCCAAGTCCACAAACACACAGTGCTACTCTTTCTGATCTTCTCTGTACTTGGCCAACAGCATTCTTAAAGTAAAATTTTAATCTCCAAGTCCACAAGCACACACAGCGTAACTCTTTCAGGCCTTCTCTGGACTTGTACATCAACATTCTTGAATCAAACATTGCGTCTGTAGTGTCTCTGGCATGAGACCAAGTTGCTTGTTGCTGATTCTTCTCAACCTGACTTCTACTATTTGCTCCCATACATTCATTACATTATTCATTATTTCAATATCCCCGTAGTTGCTGAAACTCTGCGGATCATCTTTGGTGTCAAAAATCAAAACTGCACATCATCGGAGGCGTGCTGGTCTCGCATTCGCTTAGTTGTGTGTTCGAATCCCGCACTCCACTCCGGTTCCTAACTGACTGTGTATCACCTGACTCAACAATCCAAGCCCATGATAGGGCGGAGGTGACGGCTTCGGCCGTAGCAACGCGCCTGTTGGTGTGGGCCCCTCACCACCTTCTTCGCCGACGTTCAGGATTTTTGTTAAACATTCTGATGAGTTATACCACTGTTATCATTCCTAAATTCCTCCACGGCTCCACTAGAATGTTATCTGAGATTAAAGAAGGTGCAGGCAACCTGTGGCACACGTGCCAAATTTGGCACGAGAAAGGGTTGATCCTTGGCACGCCAGCTGATTTTGAAAACTCGTCTCGCTAACGAAAAATAAACTCGCTTTAAGTCAGCAAAACGTGAGTGTAAGGGCATCAACACTCATTGAGCATACCTGTTTTAATAAAACAATGACTGCATGTAATATAGATTAGGAGCCTACGCCAGGAGGTGCTGAATGGCTGCGGGCGAATGGGATAGAGGTAACGCATTGAAGATTGTTGGCGAAAGTAACAGGCTCCGCTGGTATTCGGAAGGAGTGCGGGATTCGAACCCACAACTAAGCGAATATTAAACCTATTGCGCCCATAGTACACAATGACTACATACGAATTGTGTGAAAATAACTTCCGTGTTAAAAAAGTAATGTTCTAGCCCAACCTGACTTAACATATTCTAATCTAACCTATCCTACCCTGACCTAGTTTAACCTAACCTATTCTAACTTAATCTGGTCTAACTTTTCCTAAAACAACCTAACCAAACCTATTCTGACCTACCCTAACCTAACCTGATCTAATCTAACCTAAACTAACTTAACCTATTCTAGCCCAACCTAACCTAATGTAACCTATTCTGACCTAACCAAATCTAACCTATCCTAACCCAACCTGATTTAATTAAGCCTAAACTAACTTAACCTATTCAAGCCTAACCTAACCTAGCCTATCCTATCTTAACCTAATCTAACCTATGCTAACCCAACCTAACCTGATCTAATCTAACCTACTCTAGCCTAAACTAACTTATCCTATTCGAGCCTAACCTAACCTAACCTAACCTAACCTAATCTATTCGAGCCTAACGTAACCTAAACTAACCTATCTTAACCTAACCCTAATCTAACCTATGCTAACCTAACTAATCTTAACCTAACTTTATATAATCTAACCTACTCTAGCCTAAACTAACTTAACCTATTCAAGCCTAACCTAACCTAAACTAACCTATCCTAACCTATCTTAACCTAACCTAACCTAACCCAACCTAACCTACCCTAAACTATTTTAACTTAACCTAACCTATCCTAACCTAACCTATTCTAACCTAACCCAACCTCACTACCCTCCCTCCTCCTCCTCCTCCTTCTCCTCCTCCTCCTCTTCCTCCTCCTCCTTCTCCTCATGTCCTTCCACACTTCTTTCCTTCTGTCTCCCGCAGTTCCTGATTTATCCCCTTCCCCCCTCCCCCAACCTCCTCTCTCCCTCACGTTTTCTGCATTCATCAGCTCTTCGAAATAACTGCATTCCACCACCTAGACACCTGATCCTTATGCGCAGGTGGCATAATCGGAAGTGTGCTGCTCTCGCTCTCTTGCTCTCGCAAGACCTCAAAATATATCACCAAAAGCTCAAAGTGGCAAGTAGGCCAAAATGAACGAATAAACAAATAAATAGATAAATAAGTAAATAAATAAATGAATGATCGATAAATTAATAGATTCATGAAATAAGATGCAGAACAATAATATTGTAGTCCAACAACTTAACGAGTCGTATGGAGACTTTCATTCTGTATATATCTTAGTGACTTTCATGACATCGCAGCATTCATGTATAATTTGAGAGAAATCTATGGTAAATATATATATATATATATATATATATATATATATATATATATATATATATGTATATAAATTCTTTATATGTATATATATATAATACATATATATATATACAATTTATATATGTATATATAAACTATAAATATATATATATGTATATATATATATATATATATATTGATAAATTTCAGCTTCTACTCTCCCTACTGTCCTAAATTTCTTCCTTGGGATATTGTCCTCAAGGATAGAAACGATAATTATGACAAAAATGTCAGCTCCGAGTGGCAAGTCCCGAAAAAAATATGCGATACAATATGAAAAATATAATTTAGAAATAGCTAAGAATATTTTTAAACTAGATATTTGTGTAAAAAAAAAAGTACACCCTATTGGTCTCGAGCTGGCCTTGGCCAAATTTACCGAGAGCCATGCAGAGGCCAGACCTCGACATCTCCAAAACTGGTTCCCACAGGATTTAAGTACAATCTAAACTACTCTTATTTACAAGGTATTGTATATCTCAATCATAACACCTTCAGGTTAATTACAAATTAATCACCAAGATAAAAAAAATATCTAGGAAATTGTCGACGAGCTGCAGCTGTGTAGATTCCTTTCCTGTAATCCTGTGTCGTTGTCATACCCTCAAGCCATTCTTGCAACTCGTGAGCTGAATTATGAAAGACAGAGGTTATGAAACGCACCCAATGCCCTCGCTCTCAACGTCAACATCGACAGAATAAAATACCGTAGTTGCTATGCTATTACTCCATCATATTATTGCAGGTCGTGCAATTGTATTGAGTGGCGGATGGGTCTATTTCAAACCGTTGCCATTTATATCCCACCCGATGTGTTCGAACGCTTCATCTCAGCCTCATTCGGAACCGTTGTTTTTATATGCAGTCATGCTAAACTTGGTTCCTTGAGGGCTCTCACCCCTGATCTTCTTTTTTTCCGGCGGAGCGCTGTACCTTAATTAACTTCCTGTATCTCAGTATATAGTAGGAAAAAAGTTGAAGTAGCCAAACCGGAAGAAACAGCAACAGACGTACGAACGCACGCTCGCGCGGTTACGTTTCAGTGACGTCATCTTCAATGCTCCGCCCCCTCAGATTGCCAATTTCATTTGTCACCAAATTTAATATCTGTCATCAATTACCAGCGTTTCTGTCCTTGGGGAACAATATTGCAAGGAAGAGATGGAATCGTAGAGGTGGTCAAGGAGTTGATTTGAGGAGGGTAGCAGAACGGAGGGATATATGTATATATATGTTTTGTGTGTGGGGGTGGGGGTGGCACCTGCTCTGACAACTGTCAATTTGTCAAGGTCTTGCCATCGTATCGAGGTTTGTATCTTGCCATCATGTCAACCTTTATTGAAGAGGAAGTAGGGGACATTGGAGAGTAGAAGGGAATGGGGAGTTCGCTAGAGAAAGGTACCTTGGTAGCACTGTCCTTGTGAGAGTTCGATTAAAAAAAAAAAATTAGTGACACCAGTATGGACCAGAGTTCTTAATTATTCTTATGCATTTATTAATCTATTTATGAACGGAGATTCATTTCATCTATATTATTAATGCTGATCACTTTCATGAATCTGTTATTTCTCCATTCTGCTACTTTGCTCAAATCTCTTCTTGACCATCTCTGTCGACAAAAGAGAACAAATAGAAAACGAAATCAATAAATAGACCAAAATAAATAAGTAAACACATAGATAATTAAATAAACGAATACGAATAAAGTAAGATAATATAGAAGAAATTAGAATGAATTAAAAATAGAATAGGATAAATTAAGGATATCCTTCGTGTTGGAAAGAAAATCTATATAGATTAAGTAAATAAATTATAAGAAGAGGACCTAAGCTTTCTCTTCAATACAGAAGAATATGCGATCGAATGACAAAAAAAAAAAAAAAAAAAATGGAGAAAAATTATCTCATAAAATTAAACGAAGAAGGAGAAGAAGAAAAGAAGAAATAGACAAAGAATACAATCTAAAATAGCAATAAGTTTAAAACCAAGATTGAATACAGATTAGGATCCAACAAGTATCGATCTACCTTTGTACATTACAGTTAAATACACACTCCCACAAAAACATTGCAAATATATATACAGTATATGCATACACACGCACACACACACACACACACACACACACACACACACACACACACACACACACACACACACACACACACACACACATATATATACTCGTATATACTGTATATATATGTATATATATACATATACATATACACATGTGTGTATGTTTGTATACACGCACTGTGTACATAATTAGACATGTGCGTGTACATATATTTATGTATGAAAGGAACACTTGACTGAATGACGCATCGTTTCCTTGTATATGTGTGTGTGTGTGTGTGTGTGTGTGTGTGTGTGTGTGTGTGTGTGTGTGTGTGTGTGTGTGTGCGCGCGCGCGTGGTCCATAACCATAAAATCATATTACATTACTGTATTGCTATATTACTACAATAGCACGATGATACGTTAACATATTACTACATTACTGTATTACTAAGTTACACATTATATTGCTATATTCATTACCATGTAACTTCATAATTATATATCTAAATTAACACAAATTTGCATTAACATATTACTACATTATTGTATTATTAAGTTACTAAGTTATATTACTATACTACTTTATCATAACATAAGGATATTACCATGTAACTAAATATATTACAATATTACTGTATAACTACATTACTATATAAATATATTACTGTATTACTATGTAAACCAATTACTCTATTACCATATTACTTTATGACTATATAAATATATTACTAAATCAATATATTACTACATCACTATATAAATCAATTACTCTTTTACCATATTACATCATGAATGTTGGACGGTGACGTCATCGGAAGCCCGCACTCTCTCCGATTCCCAGCCGTGACTGTTTGTTACTTGGCCCAAGAGTCCATCAAAGTTCTTACCTACGTTGTGAGTGCACAGTCGTATGAGCACTGTAGTGATAAATTTCTGTGAGCAAATGCATATTTTGGGTTCATTTTATAGTTACGAGTTATGGGACAGTGATTCAATTATATGAAAATACGGTTAAAAGAAAAAAAAAATCATAGACATGTTCCATTATTTGATAAAAAATGTTTTATGAAATCAAGATCATCATGAATGTAGTGTAATAATAAAAACAAAAAAAACAATAGAGCAACTCAAATGAATGAATATATTCATAAGTACATATATAAGTAAACCAAGGACTACTATTACACAGGACGTGCGCACCCAGATCCCTGGGTCCGCTAGCGGAGGCCATTGCTTTCTTTGTAACCTAACATTTTATATTGGACAAATATATCAAAACTAGAAACCTAACATTGTATATAGGACAAATATATAAACTATTGACTTATTCAATGTAGATTACTGTATGTTAATATAAACTTTTATAGTGAAATAAGAAACTATTTTTAAGGCACTGTTATGCTTTGAAATGCCAATTTTAGCCGGACTTAATAGGTATTATTGTATGAGGTTAGTGGACACCAGGGTTGGCGATTTTTTTTTTAATATTTTTAAAAATATAAAAAAATAGATTTGTTTTATTCAAATAAGATTTATTTGATTTAAATAGATCTTTTTTATAGATTTTAAATATTGTGGGATTGCTATCTGATATGGGATCTGATTGTTAAAGGACATTTTTAGCATATCAATATAAAGAGCAGTGTTATATAGACTTGCCACAAGTATACAAGGAACGGTATAAGCCGTATGTGAGGACGGTATACTCAGGTTCACTCGATTCCTCCAAGAGTTTTCTCATCTTGGTGACATTTGCTGCATTGTCTGTCACAACACTTCCAATGTGACAAATAAAATCTTGTTCAGCCTTCTTGATCGAATTTTGTACAAGCTGTAGAAGATATTCAGCAGTGTGAGGTTTCCCTGATGTGTGTATTGTGTCAACTAAATAAATCTGACCAGTGGATGTTGTTAGAGGGACACATATTATGGGCTCATTATGGATGTTAGACCACCCATCAATTGAAAGACATACAGTTTCATTATTCAGGTCATCTGCACACTTTTTATATTCCTTTTCATACACAAGATCCAAGTACTTATCAGCAATATCTTTTCTGGATGGAGGAATATAGCCTGGCCTCAGATTCTGAACCATCTTGAAAAACTGAGGATGCTGAACAAGACGAAATGGTGAATTTGTAGCAAATATAATTCCTGCAACTTCTTTGTCGATATTTTCCTTTTGAGAGGCTGAAGGTTTTATGATAAATCTGTCCAGAGATGTTGACGACTTTCTTTTAGATGAAAATGATGTAGCAGAAGTGGCACCTGTGGAGGAGTCTGATAGTGACCTTTTTAATGGTGGAGTCAGGTTTGCAGAGAATTCAAGTGGAGCCAATGATGAAGGGATTGAAGTTGTTAATATAGATCCTGAGATGGAAACAGAAAATTTTAGCATATTGCATAATTTATAAATGAATAAATAAATGAATGAATACAGTGTGATTTAGGCTACTTTTGAGTACAGTAGTTATTTTTTTTAGATAATGATCATATTCACACAAGCCACTAAATTATTTGGAAATAATTAACAGGATATGAAATAGGTGGGCTTGGAATTCAGCCCACACAGGATTCAGTCCACTTTTAAATTCACTAAAAATAATGGGTTAGTTGGGTTAGGTTAGGCTAAATCCCTTTGGGCTGAATCCCATGTGGGCTGAATTCCAATGGAACCTATGAAATATATTACACAATGTTGAATGAAATGAATAACAATCATCTAGGCCCCAAAGTTGAGTGGATACAGTATATTATAGTGATATAGTCATTACCCAAATTTAGAAGTAATGAAGTTGAAGTATCATCTCTTTAGGCCTTCACATTTTTATTGCACATGCTCTCCATTGTTCACCAAATTTATATAGTTGCGTATGTAAAGGGAGAAATGCATACAATATAAGTAAAATGATTTACCTGGGTCATCAATTTCTTCTTCTGTATGCTGTGGCTGACCTTGGCATTTATCTCTTTGAGATTTTATTCTTGACACAATGCCCCGTAGTTCCTGGCTGCAGTCGTTGCATTTAGCTCGGTGCCCTTTGCCAGAAGTTGTTGGTAGTTTTTCAAAATAATTCCAGACAGGATAATTTTTTCTGCCTGAAGGAACCACTCTGCCAGGTCCAGAAGACATCCTTCCTGGTTGATTCCAAAGCAGCAACTGACTCAGTGAGAAGCTGCTTACCTAGAACAAGTTTCAACAAGAATCTTGTTGAAACTTGTTGTGGGCTTATACCGTTCCTTGTATACTTGTGGCAAGTCTATATAACACTGCTCCTTATATTGATATGCTAAAAATGTCCTTTAACAATCAGATCGCATATCAGATAGCAATCCCACAATATTTAAAATCTATAAAAAAAAGAAATTCTATCTAAATCAAATAAATCTGATTTAAATCAAACAAATCGATTTTTCATATTTTTTAGAAAGATAAAAAAAAAAAAAAAAAAAAAAATCGCCAACCCTGGTGTCCACTAACCTCATACAATAATACCTATTAAGTCCGGCTAAAATTGGCATTTCAAAGCATAACAGTGCCTTAAGAATAGTTTCTTATTTCACTATATAAGTTTATATCAACATATCCTGCATTGAATAAGTCAATAGTTGATATATTTCCCCTATAAACAATGTTAGGTTTCTAGTTTTGATATATTTGTCCAATATAAAATTTTAGGTTACAAAGAAAGCAATGGCCTCCGCTAGCGGACCCAGGGATCTGGGTGCGCACGTCCTGTGTAATAGTAGTCCTTGAAGTAAACATAACATATAAATGAATGAATGAATGAATACATATGTAAATATATAAACATATACGTAGATAAATAAATAAGAAATAAAAACAAAAATAAACAAGATAGACAAACGAACAGAGAAAGCAACAGACAAACAAATAGGGAAGTAAAATAATAGATAAAATACAAATAAAGACACGCACAACATAATCTATTTAAAGTTGATCAAATGAAAGTGAAATGTTGCCAGACTAGACAGACAACCGCCAATGTTTGTGCTGAACTTAGATTTTCCTCGAGTTACACGACGCGGTCATGACCTAGATTCTGAGGGGAGCCTTTGCTCCCTCACGACCCTGCCCGCCTGACTCTCCGCTACACATTCGGGGAGGGCAAGAAGAGGAAGAAAGCACCCCGTTTAGAGGGCTCACCCTCCTCCTCCTCCTCCTCCTCCTCCTCCTCCTCCTCCTCCTCCTCCTCCTCCTCCTCTTCCTCCTCCTCCTCCTCCTCCTCCTCCTCCTCTTCCTCCTACGCTTCCTCTGCCTTCTCCTCCTCCTCCTCCTCCTCCTCCTCCTCCTCCGCCTCCTCCTCTTCCTCCTTCTCCTCCTTCTCCGCCCCCTACACCTTCTTCTCCTTCTCCTTCTCCTCCTCCTCCTCCTTCTCCTAATCCGCCTCCTCTTCCTCCTCCTCCTTCTCCGCCCTTACAACTCCTCCTCTTCCTCCTCCTCCACCTCTTCCTCCTCCTCCTTCTTCGCCCCTACATCTCCTCCTCTTCCTCCTCCTCCTTCACCTCCTCCTCCTCTTCCTCCTCTTCCTTCTCCGCCCCTATTCCTCCTTCTCCTCCTCCTCCTCCTTCTCCACCTCCTCCTCCTCCTCCTCCTCCTCCTCTTCCTCCTCCGCCTCTTCTTCCTCCTCCTTCTTCGCCCCTACACTTCCTCCTCTTCCTCCTCCTCCTCTTCCTCCTCTTCCTTCTCCGCCCCTACTCCTCCTTCTCCTCCTCCTCCTCCTCCTTCTCCACCTCCGCCTCCTCCTCTTCCTTCTCCTGCTTCTCCGCCCCCTACTCCTCCTCCTCCTCTTCCTCCTCTTCCTCTTTATCTGCCTCCTTCTCCTCCTCCTTCTCTTCTGCCTCCTTCTCTTACTCCTCCTCCTCCTTCTTCTTCTTTTTCTCCTCCTCTTCCTCTTCCTCCTCCCCCTACTTCTCCTACTCCTCCTTCCTCTCCAGTCTCCAAGCGTCACACGAATTTGTACAAAAATCCAATTTTTCTTGGTCGCACGATTTCGACAGTGAATAAATCGGTGAACAAATGAACAAATAAATAGACAAATAAATAAATGAATAAAAGAATAAATGAGAAAAATGAATGAATGAATAAATTGATAAATGAATAAATAAATAACAAAATGTTTAATGAATAAATGAGTAAATATATAAATGAATAAATGAACAAGTTGGTACATAAATGAATGAATAAATGAATAAATATATGAATAAATAAAGGAATAATTTCCAACTAATAAATTAATAAACAAACAAGATGAATAGGTATATAAATAAATAAAACAGAATAATATAAAATCAAATAGAATACAAGATTCTCGTAGATAACATTGAAAAAACTGTTTAAAGAAAAGAAAATAACAATTGAGATTCCTTTTCAAAAACCGAAGTCATTTCTAATTCATCTAAACAGTGGTAGCTTCAATAGTCAGATTCTAGAAAAGAGTCACATTGAATCAGCTAAACAACTTAAAACAGAACCAGATATCATAACTAGAAAAGTAGACAAAGCAACACGAATGAACATAGAAAAAAAGAATAATAAAGATTTTAAAGATAAAAGTAAATTTAAGAGAATCGTAAGAGACATTACAGAGTCCCTCAAGAAGATAATGAATAAGCTAGGGAACTATACCAGTGCATTTAACAAAAGTGGATAGTGAAAAAGATCTCGGCGTAATTATCAGTAACGACCTCAAATCTGGGACTGATTGCGCGATCTTTTGATTTCAAAAGTCCATCACTCATTAACAAGCTATATAAATCGTTAGTTCGTCCACATTTGGAATATGCTGTTTCCGTATGGTCACCGAATCTCATTAAAGACATTGACAGACTGGAAAAAGTACAACGGCGAGCCACAAAACTGATTCCAAATATCAAAAATAAATCATACGAAAATCGACTAAAACACATGAATCTGTTTTCCCTAAAAAAGCGTAGACTCAGAGGTGACTTGATACAGGTCTTTAAGATTCTAAAAGGAATTGACAACATCA
>NC_134797.1:45145471-45147971 GCF_046742065.1 Oratosquilla oratoria | reverse complement strand
TATTCTATTCTATTTCATTTAATTTAATTTAATTTTACTTTATTTTATTTTATTCTATTTTATTTTATTTTATTTCATTTTGAAGGGGGTCTTGGATTTTTTATCTCTCTCTCTCTCTCTCTCTCTCTCTCTCTCTCTCTCTCTCTCTCTCTCTCTCTTAACTTTTTTCGGTCGCCCTGTTGCGTCGATTGTTTCTTCTTCTTCCTTGTCCTCTTCCTCCCTTTCCTCTTCCCCCTTCTTTTCCTTCTATTTATCCAGATCTTTCTTATTTTTTCTCGTCCTCCCCTTTTCGTCTTCTGTTTCCGTCTTCTCCCCTCCTCCTCTTCCTCCTTTTCCTCTTGCCCCTACCTTTCATACTCCTCTCCTACTACTTCTCCTTTATCCTTCTCATTAATCCTTCTCGTCTTCCTCCTCTTTACCGCTAACTTCTCTCCTCGTGGATCATCTCATGGCGTGATTGTTCTTTTGTTCTTTTGTGACTGAAGCGCATCGTCGTCCCACTTCGACGACATGACGTCACGGAAACAGACGTGAGGTCACGTTGCCAAGTTTAGGCCTTATGGTATCTTTCAGTCTCCTCCATTCTTATGTCCTTATGTTCTTCAGCTTCTGAGAAACGTCTGCGAGAGCTTGAGGTAGCGAAGACGGCCGGGGGCTGAGTCAAGGGAGGACAACTGTCGTCTTTTGACTCAGAGGAGAGTCACAGGGGCTGTTGGACGACGAAGGGATGTCTGTCGTGCATGGCGGACCAAACGGGAAGAGCAAAGACCTCATGATTGTTCAAACGGAAATGTTAAGGAAGATGGAGGTGCTGTCTCTCGCTCGCTCGCACACACACACACTTGCACGCACGCACGCACGCACGTACGCACGCACGCACGCACGCACGCACGCACGCACACACACACACACACACACACACACACACACACACACACACTCGGTGGTACAGTTGGTAGAGCGCTGGAATGGGAAGCAGAAATGCTTCTAGTACCCAGTTCGAATCCTGCCCAGGGCCGAAATTATTTCGGTATCGCTGTGCCTCGGGTCGTACTCTGACTCTCGTGGGCGGGGAGTTGGGGGTGTGTGTGTGTGCAAGGTCATAGCATTACCCATAGATCGGACCTACGAGCTCTGAGCTCTCTTCCAGGAGGGAAATAGCTGTCGATCACGAGTCCAACACGTGATCCAAAGACCAAGTGAATACACACACACACACACACACACACACACACACACACACACACACACACACACACACACACACACACACAAACGCACACTAACACGAGTCTCTCTCTCTCTCTCTCTCTCTCTCTCTCTCTTTCTGTATATGTGATTCACCATGGTCTTGGATCACGTGTTGGACTCGTGATCAATAGCTATTTCCCTCCCGGAAGAGGGCTCAGAGCTCATATATGACCGATCTATGGGTAATGATGTGACCTTACACACACACACACACACAACTCTCCGCCCACGAGAGTTGGAGTAACGACTCTGAGCGCAGCGATACTGAAATTATTTCAGCCCTGGGCGGAATGTGTGTGTGTGTGAGTGTGAGTGTGTGTGTGTGTGTGTGTGTGTGTGTGTGTGTGTGTGTGTGTGTGTGTGTGTGTGTGTGTGTGTGTGTGTGTGTGTGTGTGTGTGTGTACATGTTCTCACTTGAAGAAGGAATTGAACCCACGATTGTTCTTTGTTTCATAACTTGATCGATTGCAGGCGACGGAAAACGACAGAATCAAAGCCATCATCTAAATTTAGACGGTAACCAAGCCAACAACATCTCTGTCTTGCTGTCAAGATACGTGACAATATATATATATATATTTTTTCATAATAATTCGTCGGGAACATTTATCAACAGCGTTATTTGATCACTGAATTAAGAGCTCGCCAATTTCGTCGTTCTTTGTGTGATTTAAGACGATAACCTCAATTTAACCTAATCTAGCCTAATATATCCCAACCTCACCAAACCTAACTTAACCAATTTTATCATAACCTCCTTTAAGCCCACATAAACTCACCTAACCTAACCTAGCTTCAACCTTCCTTACCTAGCCTCACCTAAGGTCACCTAGCCTCTGTTTACTTCGTTTGACCTTACCTAGCCTCACCTGACCTCAGTTAGCCCCCCCTAACGTTACCTAACCTCACCTAACTCCGTTAAACTAACTTCACCTAAGTTCCCTCTAGCCTCACCTAATCTCCCTTAGCCTCATCTAACGATTTGCCTATTATTCCTTTAGAATATATATTTCTATTAATAGCCAAAAAAAGGAAAAAAAATATTTAATCCTACCGATGTACTGAGTGAATAAAATCACCTGACGACAGCCACTGAGCATGAAAGGGTTCCTCGAGATAACGAATATGAAATAACGATGATTTATTTCGCGAGCATATTACTGTGCAGGTGGGGGCAGACCCTCTGTCACAGCTCTAAGGCAACCTACGTGACCTTGGTCAAAGGCAATGGCGCCAGCAGTTCTCGACC
>NC_134797.1:45127971-45132971 GCF_046742065.1 Oratosquilla oratoria | reverse complement strand
TATCATATCATCATCATATATATCACCATATCTTCATTATCACCATCATCACCACCACCACCACCACCACCACCATCATCATCATTATTATTATCATTATCATTATTATCATCATCATCATCATCATTATCATTATCATCATCATCATTATCATCATCATCATCATTATTACTATCATTATTATCATTATCATTATCATTATTATCATTATCATCATTATCATTATCATTATTATTATTATTATTATTATTATTATTATTATTATTATTATTATTATTATTATTATTATTATTATTATTATTATTATTATTATTATTATTATTATTATTATTATTATTATTATTATTATTATTATTATTATTATTATTATTATTATTATTATTATTATTATTATTATTATTATTATTATTATCATTAACATTATCATTATTAATATTATTATTCTTATTATTATTATTAATCATATTATTATTATTATTATTATTATTATTACTATTATTATTATTATTATTATTATTATTGTTATTATTATTGTTATCCTTATTATTATTATTACTATTATTATTATTATTATTATTATTATTATTATTATCATTATCATTATCGTCATTATTGTGTTAGTTGTTTCAGCTGTTTTCAGCAATGAAAGACAAATCTATCCAGATGAAGCAGGACCCCTAGAGGGAACTACTTCGTTTGCATTCTGGCGACAGAAGGGAGGCAACAGATTTTAGATTTGTGACCTCCCCGCGTATAGGTACAAGGCGCCCCAAAGAATAAAAATACTTTAAAAAAAAATATTTGGGAAAAAGGCTGGAGAACTGCTATTGAGAACAAATCTAAACGTTGTGAGACGGTTGTATTTATAGCATACCATGTAAAAACTTATTTTATTTACATAGGGCAAACGGGCAAAGGTTTAAATAAAAGAATAAATCAAAATGAATATAGTATTAGAATGGGGCAAATGTCAAGTGGATTATTTGTCCACCAAAGGGATTATGGACATGATATTGACGGGGGAAATAATAATATTGTAGAAAGAAATGTTATTGAATCTTCTTACACAAAAAGAAATTTTGAAAATAATATGAACTTGAGTTATTGACAATATTGTGTATGATAATTAATTTGTAACATGGGACCTTTCCGAATATCCTCTGTCTTCTCATGTATATATTGTTTCTTTTTGTATTGCTTTTCTGCACCTTCGGAAATTTCTTAATAGACGAAAACGTTTGGTATCTGTTTTTTTTTCTTCAAATTTCCCGGTGGTTTCTGCAAAAATGTGTGTGTGTGTGTAAATATATATGTGTGAATGTGTGTGTTTATGTAAATATATATATATATATATATATATATATATATATATATATATATATATATGTACAGCACTGAATGGGTCTCAGTGAATAGTGATACATTTTTATCAACCACAATGTACTTTAGTTCTAAACCATCAACATCGGGAGACCCAATGGAGGTCAACATGCAGAAATTGAAACGCAGTACGGCCAAGGACTCGAACCCTAGCTAGCGCGTGACTAGTGCTAAGGACTCTTGATGGGGGCAATCGGTTAAGTCCCTAGCACTTGTCACGCGCTAGCCAGGGTTCGAGTCCTTGGCCGTACTGCGTTTCAATTTCTGCATGTTGACCTCCATCGGGTTTCCCGATGTTGATGGTATTGTGGTTGATAAAAATGTGTATATATATATATATACATACATACATATATATATATATATATATATATATATATATATATATATGTGTGTGTGTGTGTGTGTGTGTGTGTGTGTGTGTGTGTGTGTGTGTGTGTGTGTGAACACCCGGACACGAGGGACACAGACGGTTAGGGGAAGGAACAGCAAGGCCATCTACCCGGGTACTTCCCGTCTGCTTGTGTTATGATCATGTTATGATCCTCCTGGTCATTATGGGTGTTTCTGTCATTATGAGTCACGGCAGGCAGGGGAGGGGATAAAGCCACATAATATCATCAGACGGGAAGAACTATCTGGGTAGTTGACCTTGTATTTTCCCTTGGGTGTCTGTTTGTGCGTGTGTGTGTGTGTGTGTGTGTGTGTGTGTGTGTGTGTGGTTGTGTGTGTGTGCCTCAATCTATTGGTAACGATGTGACCTTACGCACACATAAACAGACACAACTCCTTGCCCACCGGAACTGGGAGGACAGTGAAGCGATGTCGATCTTTTTATCGTTTTTTTATGTTTTTTTTTTTTTTTTTTTAGCTTTTTTTAGTTTATGTTCTTAGTTTTCTTTAATTTGTACTTTTTTTTGTTTATCTATTTTTTCTTCTTATCTATTTTTTTTATTTTTACCTTTTTCTTTTTCCTTTTGGCTACCCCCCTTGTAAGGGGGAAGAAGCCTTGGTATATGTATGTATGTATGTATGTAATTTCATTTTCTTATTTGCTTCTTATTTCTTCTTTTTTCACCTTATCTCGTTTTCCCTTTTTTTTCCTTTTCTTCTTATTTATTATGTTTTTTCTATTTTTCTGTTTTTTCTTATTATTTCCTTTTTTTTTTATTAATTCTTATTTCTATTTTCTCCCTATTGATTTTTTAAAGTCTTGCTTGAAGAGGTTTGGAAGGAGAAATCTATGAATTATTGTTTTGTTTTTTATGTACGTTATCTATTTCTTTCTTTTATTTGGATGAAGTAAAACATGTTTTAATTATCATCATTGTAATTTCGGTTTTTTAGCCACCCCTATGGACCAGAGACACGCAACATTCTTTTTATGATTTTAGGCTTGTCTTTACTTAAAAGTAAATAAATAAAAATATCTCTTTGATTAATTATTACCTCCTTGATTCCAACTCTTTGGTGGGATACTGTCCTCAAGGATAGAAGCGCTGGTTATTATTGAGAAAATACTAGTCAGTCTGTGTGTTGACGCATTTTACGCATTTCGTAAGTGGCCCTCAATTAAGTAAGACCTTTACTTTATTCTTTTTTTTTTTTTTTTTTTTACTTGATTTATAATTATTTTTATTTTATTTCATCTTACTTTGATCTCGTGTTACCTTATTTCATCTGATCCTATCTTATACTATCTTGTGTTATGCTGTGTTGTGTTGTTTTGTCCTGTCTTATTTTGTCATGTACTGATTTATCTTGTCTGGTCTTGTATTGTTTTATTTTGTTTTTTGTTTTATCTTGTCTTATTTTGTCTTGTCTTATTTTGTCCTGTACTGCCTTGTCTTGTCTTATCTTATTTTGTCATGTACTGCCTTGTCTTGTCGTGTCTGGTCTTGTCTTGTCTTGTCTTGTCTTGTCTTGTCTTGTCTTGTCTTGTCTTGTCGTGTCGTGTCGTGTCTTGTCTTGTCGTGTCGTGTCGTGTCTTGTCTTGTCTTGTCTTGTCTTGTCTTGTCTTGTCTTGTCTTGTCTTGTCTTGTCTTGTCTTGTCTTGTCTTGTCTTGTCTTGTCTTGTCTTGTCTTGTCTTGTCTTGCCTTGTCTTGCCTTGTGTTTTTATTCTCATGATGGACATTCCCCACAGGAGACGGTCGATATGTCAACAGTATAGAGACATAAAATCTGTCAAACTTAACAGATTTTGTTCTGGCTAACCCCAAATGCCTTTTATAAAAGAATAAATAAGTAAATAAATAAATAGATAAATAAATAAAAAATGAATAAGTAAATAGAAATAGATAAATAAAACACAAATAAATAAACAAATAAGTAAAATTGAATAAGAATATATAGATAAAATCATACATATACTCGTACCAAAGGCTTTTTTTCCCTTTACAAGGGATGTACCCATTTCATCCCCCCCCCACTCCCCCCCCATTCACCACCCCTTCCTCCCTCCCTTCCTCTTTTCTTGGCTCCTCCTGGATGACGGGTCATCCCTGCTTCTCGCCCATTGCCCTGGGGCAGAAGCATTGCAGCAAGACACAGCACATCCCACAGCAAGGTTGCTTCACTTAATCGGCGACCCCCCCTACCCCTCTCCGTCCCGTCTTGCAGAAAAAGAGAAGGTGGGGATGAATGAAATAAAGTAAATAAATAGTAATGATAATGATAATCTGGAATGTAGATTCCCCATAACCTTATGACTTTTTATTTTTGAGCAAAAGAAGCCACACCATTTTTCTCCCCTGACCAATCACGATCGCTCTCCAATGACGCCTATTGGCTGAAAAGAGGGCTGTGATTGGCCAGGAAATAGGTAGGGCGTGGGTTGTTATGCCTCTCTATAGCTTGTGGATGACCACTGGTGATTTATATATATATATATATATATATATATATATATATATATATATATATATATATATATATATATATATATATATATATATATATATACATATATCCCGAATGAATTGAGTAACAACAGTATTTTGTCGGGAATATCCAGCACTTCCATTCTTGAAGACAATATCGTCCCGAAGAATTTGAGTCGTAGAGGTGGTAAAGGAGATATTTAAGGAGGGATTTGCAGCAGAGCAGAGGGAGAGCAGAAGTTGAATGTGATGACCATTCATTTGTTCAGTGGAAATGAATCTCCAGTCATGAAATAAAATCTGCTCTGTAGGGGTCCGTAGGTTTGATTTTTCATTTGTCTTTTCTTATTTTTTACTTATTTATTTTTCTAGAGTAGTGAGTTTATTTTATTTTATCTTATTTTACTTATTTATTTATTTATTTGTTTTTTTGAGAAGTGGTCGTTTGGTGATGTGCGCTGGTGGCGTCATCAAAAGTGTGCTGGCCTCGCATTCGCATGTTGACGGTTCGAATCTCGCACGCTTCCCCGATTCCCAGCACAGTGATTGTTACCTGCCCCGACAGTTCAAACGCATAGGGCAAAGGTGACGGCTCCGGCCGCAAGTACACGTCTCCTGGCATAGGCTGCTTGCTATCTTGTTGATGATGTACTGGTGTTTTGGTGATGGTTTCTTCCCTTAGAACGCTTCAATTGTTTCCTTGGAGGAGGATGGGGGTTTGTTTTGAGGTTTTGGTGGTT
>NC_134797.1:45115471-45122971 GCF_046742065.1 Oratosquilla oratoria | reverse complement strand
CGAACTGTTTTTCTTTGTATACTTATTATTTTTTTATTTATCTATTAATTCATTAATTAATCTACTTATTCATTTATTATCTATTTATTCAATTATCTACTCTAAGTTTCCGCTTGATATAACTGACTGTTTTTGTTAAGGTTTATAATTCATTCTCGATAGAACGTACTGTTTTCTCGACATTTATTTTTTTGCGTTCCTCCTTGATATAACAAACTGTTTACTTTTTTTTGCATTACCAATTGATATCACAGACTGTCTTATTTACATTCCTTATGTTTCCCTTGATATAACGAACTTTTCTATTACAACGTTTATGTATATCTACTCAATATAATGGACTTTCGTTTAGATTTTTTTTTGCGTTTTCCATTAACATTCGTTTTTTTACATTAATTTTTGTGGCATTTCCGACTATTGTGTTAAGATTTCCGCTCACTTCTGTTCGATATAACGAACGGTTTCGTTTAGTCACCACCCTCCCATTTACCGGATTACGGAAGATCCTTTGGAGATGCCCCCAAACACCGGCGGTCTCCCAAGGGGAAGGCAAGGGCAAGCATCTTCGGCCCGATCTGCGCAGGAAGAACAACATCTTACGCAAAGGAGATTGTACAGAGTCTGTGCAGATCCTGGGCACCACTTCTCCGCCAGCCCCCCCCCCTCTCTCTCTCTCTCCATCTCATCCTCCTCTCACCTGTCCACCCCATTGATGTGCTACATCAATGTGCACACATGTGGTGCATAGATGAACGAGAGGAATTGTCCTCTTGTGTCCTTTGTGACTCGTGACTGTGTGTTTGTTTCCTTGTGTCCTACGTCCCCCCTACAGATCAGTCACCCATTATGCTTTTATGATTGGAGACTTAGCTTTACTCAAAAAGAAGAAGAGGAAGAAGAAGAAGATGATGATGATGATGATGATGATGATGATGATGATGATGATGATGATGATGATGATGATGATGATGATGATGATGATGATGATGATGGTGATGATGATGATGATGATGATGATGATGATGATGATGATGATTATGATGATGATGAGATGATGATGATGATGATGATGATGATGATGATGATGATGATGATGATGATGATGATGATGATGATGATGATGATGATGATGATGATGATGATGAAGACGATGACGATGATGATGATGATGATGATGATGATGATGATGATGATGATGATGAAGACGATGACGATGATGATGATGATGATGATGATGGAAACCAGAATTCTTCATCTGGTAGTGTCAACAGCGCCTAGGCTGGCAGTGCCTGTTGGTGCCTGTCGGTCCCTCGATGCCTTGCCTTAAGAAAAAAAAAAAAAAAAAAAAAACTTTCACTATCCTTCCGTTCTCCTCTTCTCAAAACTTTCTTGACCACCACTCCGACTCCACCTCCCTCTTCTGCGCAATATCATTGCCCCCCATGGATAGTAGCGCTGGTTATCGGTGAAGAACTAATAAAACCATCCTTTGGTACAGTAAGAAGCTTTATTGGTTTTATTCTGGTCTGACGTCAGGCTAATTATTCAGCTAAATTAGGAGGGGGAGGGGAAGGAGAAGGAAGGGGATGGAAAGGGAAGAGAGAGGGGGGAAGGGACGAGAGGGGTAGGGGGAGGGGAAGGAGAAGGAAGGGGAGGGAAGAGAAAGGGAGGGGAAGGAGGAAAAGGACGAGAGGGGAGTGGGAGGAGAGTGGAGGGAGAGGGGGAGGGGGAGAGAGAGGGAGAGAGAATGGGGGAGAGTGATTGTCACCATAATGCCAGGATGAGTGCTTAGACAATGAAAGCATTGTCACAGGTTCCTATCCGTTGGATGATTGTGTGTCTGGCAGTGGCTAGACGAAGGACCATACTTTGAAACCTTTCGTCAGCTCTGGTGAACACTTTCTACCATCAGAAAGTAGAAAATTTTCCCTTGGTATTTAAGTTTACCTGGCTTAATGGCGTATTCATAAAATTTACCTGTGATGGCCAAAGTATGGCTTATGATGTGGATAGTATTTTTTACTTTCAGATGGTAGAAAGCGTTGGGAAAAGGTTTTTAAAAGTATGGATCCTAATATACCTAAAATGCCACTACTGGGTTAAGTGAAATAGTCTTTAGAGCCAAGCAGCGTTCCTCCAATCCAGAGGACCTCAACCTGCCTCTCGTCACGTATGTGTTACTGTTGTTTAACCTCTTGGAGAAGACCACTTCATCACTGGATCTAGCTGCTTTGCAACTAACTCACACTAGATTTCGATCTATGGACCCCCTTGTGACTCCCTGTGGCTCACTAGAGAGTCCATGGACCACAGGTTGTGGACCTGTTTACTCGCGTATTCCCCGTAGTTATGCGTTGCTGTTCTTCTTTAGCCCCATGGAGAAATCCGCCAGGTAATTTCAATCGCTTTGCATCCACTTACTCCCACTAGATTTCGCTCTCTGGTCCCACTTGGGAGAATAAGTGGTCCACTAGGTGGTCAATGGATTAGAGGTTGAATTAAATCGTTTGGTGATGGCCAGAAATAAAATCCTCAATAAAAGAGGACCGTTGGGTTTGAGTTGGTTTCGCTAACCGAGAGTTAAAACGGGACGAGTCTGTCTGGGTTCGGGCACCAGATAAATGACGGTAGAAGACATAAACACAAAAAATAGAACAAATGTCCTAACGAGTTACTCCATACAAACTGATGACCATCTTCGAAGTCTTTTTCCTATTTATCGCTCTCTTGGGGCGTATCAGGACAATTTCCCCACAGAGGACAATTCCCCCCCCCCTAGGACAATTGCCCCGTAGGACAATTACCCATTGATGTCAATTTTCCTCGTTGACATTTGAATGGTATATACTAAAAAAAATTCGTAATTTGATTAATCTAAAGTCTCTGTTGTTATATAATATATATAATATTTGTATAGGCAAAATCTAAACCTTTAAGACAATAAGATGGTCTGTATTAAACCTTGTGTCACTAGAAATTGTTCGCAATTTAATAATCTAAAGTCTCTGTGTTGTTGTATGATATATATATATATATATATATATATATATATATATATATATATATATATATATATATATATATATATATATACTATTTGTATCGACAAAATCTAAAACTTTAAGACGATAAGCGGACCTGTATTAAACTTTCTGCCAAAGGTTTTATAGATTTTAGAGTTTAGAAGAACTTACCTTATCCCAATAAACAGTATCTAAGCTTTTGCTTCATCGCATCTGGGATTCATTCTGTTAGACTCATTATATTTTGAAGTGGTTTATTCCTGGTGAGTTTAGGATTTTTTGTGTCCACAACCCATGAGCATGCAGTTCATTAAGAGTGAAAAAGGACGTGACAAATTAGTGTTTGAAGGTTATGTATATTTCAAACAAAAGAATTTAGCACATGGTGTTGTGTCATGAGTGGTAACAACGCAGATATAAAGAATTGCGTATAATTTAAGTTTTTAAATAAAATCAAGCTTATTCTATTCTTTGCAACTAGATGTATATCTACTCTTTGGCTTTATAAATAGATTTTTGAATGAAATTAACTTTGTATTTATATTTATTGACGTCAAGGGGTAATTGTCCTAGGGGGGCAATTGTCCTGGGGGCAATTGTCCCAGGGGACAATTGACAACGAGGGGAAATTGTCCTCTGCGGTAAACAGTCCTGGAGGATACTAATACCCGGAAAGCGTCTGTGATGGTGTTTATCGGGGGAATGGGGGGTGGGGGAGGTATTTGGATTTATCGGTGTGTCGATTAGAAAGTTGACCTGATTTCTTTGAAGTCACGGACATGACCTATGACGACCTGTGCACAACACACTCCGTGTACAGTCACTACATTAAATATTGACACGGTGACACCTCTACGGACCTGAGGCGCACAGCATTCGTCTATGGATGGAAGGTCAGCTTCACTAAAAAAAAAAAAAAATGCTTATTACTTTTAAATTCTGGTCTTCCTATCTGCCTTTTTAATGTGATATCAACCTCCAAAGATAGAAGCGCTAGTCACTGTCTAAGAATTGAAATAATTCTAATTCTAGTACACGCCAAATAATATTCTCTATGATAGAAGTGTCTAGAGAATTTAGAATAACTTGATTTTTAGCCTAGAATATTATATTGGTAAGTAAGACCTAAAAATGAATAAATAGATGAGTGACTAGCTTAACAAAGAAATAGATAAATAAATAGTTATTCAAATAAATAGATAAATGAATTGTTTAACAAATGAATAGATAAATAATCAAATGAATAAATAAACAAAGAAATACATGGATGAATAATAGAATGAATAGATAAATAGATCGACGAATAGATAATTGAATTAATAGTTAAATAAATAAATGACGTAATACATAAATATATATATAAAGAAAACGATAATAATAATAAATGCAATAAATCAATGACGACAATAATAATGATAACAATAATGACAGTAAAATAATGATGATGATGATGATGATTATGATGATGATGGTGGTGGTGGTGGTGGTGATGATGATGATGATGATGATGATGATGATGATGATGATGATGATGATGATGATGATGATGATGATGATGATGATGATGATGATGATGATGATGATGATGATGATGATGATGGTGATGGTGGTGGTGATGATGATGATGATGATGAGGATGATGATGATGATGATGATGATGATGATGATGATGATGATGATGATGATGGTGGTGGTGGTGGTGATGATGATGATGATGATGATGATGATGATGATGATGATGATGATGATGATGATGATGATGATAATGATGATTATGATGATGATGATGATGATGATGATGATGATGATGATGATGATGATGATGATGATGATGATGATGATGATGGTGATGATGATGATGATGATGATGATGATGATGATGATGATGATGATGATAATAAAAATAATGATAATAGTAATAGTAATAACAATATTAATAATAACAATAATGATGTAAACAATATTAGGTTACTTTTACGAAAATAACTTCCCACAACAACACTGCTGGTCCTAGACATTCGAGTATATAAAACAAAGGTGGTGCTTCAGGGGAACAGAATCGACTTCTTCTGCCCTTCCCCTTTTTCTCCTCCTCCTGTGTATGTATATATATATATATATATATAAATATATATATATATATGTATATATATATATATATATATATATATATATATATATATATATATAGATGTATGTATGTATGTATGTATGTATATACATATATATATGTATACATATATGTATATATATACATATATATATGTATATATATATATATATATGTGTGTGTGTGTGTGTGTGTATTCATATGTATACACATGAATTAATCTTGCTGAAGGGGAACGTAAAAGGCTTTAAGTATCAGTGAAAGCTTGGGACCTCAATTGTGGATGGCCACTGTGTGTGTTTGTGTGTGTGATTTTCCATGGTCTTGGGTCACGTATTGGACACGTGATCGACAGCTATATCCCTCCCGGAAGAGAGTTCAAAGCTCATATATGACCGATCTATGGGTAATGCTGTGACCTTACACACACACACACACACACACACACACACACACACACATACATACATACATACACACACACACACACACACATACATACATACATACACACACACACACACACACACACACACACACACACACACACACACACACACACACACACACACACACACACACACACACACTCATAACTCCCCACCTACGAGAGTTGGAGTAACGACTCGCAGCGCAGCGATACTGAAGTTTTTTTCAGCCCTGGGAGGCATTCGAACCCGGACCGCCGTAGTGGCGGCCGGGAACTCTAACTACTGCGCCGCGAGGTGTGTGTGTGTGTGTGTGTGTGTGTGTGTGTGTGTGTGTGTGTGTGTTTGTATGTGTGTGGATACAAGTGTGAGTGCCCGGTTATGTGCTTATGATCAACTAAACGCTTCATTATTATTTATGAATCGCTTTATGACGTGCAAAGAAATCACGACCCTCGTTAGTACCTGGTTTCACGCAAAGCGAATCAATTTAAGTTGGTGGTGGTGTTGGTGGTGATGATGGTGGTGGGTGGGGAGGGAGGGGAGGGGAAGGGAATGGGTGTAGAATTCACAATGACTATTTCAGCATTGAAGTCCCCATAGAACAAGATCATCTTCAACTTCGTAAACAACTTCTTCACAAGACAGAATACTCACTTCGAAGAAGTCTTCGACATTGTAACTTATAACACTAGTTTAGGTGCTTTTAGTTCTCGTAGAATAAAGATTGTTTTAATCCAGTACTCATCGGTACTATGGTAACATCAGGCATATGGAATGGAAGATAATACAATACAGTTGTTCGAGATTATCCACAAGGATAGAATTGCTGGTAATCTACACTTGATAAGAAAAACTGTAATTACAAGGCAGCGTCACAAGGAAATTTTTTGACACGCATAGTTTTTCATGGTACAAAATTAAATATCATTGTCTGATAATATTTTCTTATCTATTCAAGAGCATCGCCTAGCTATAAGCTAAATATCGCATAGAAAATATTTCATATACTCAAAAAAAAAAAAAATTATATTGTCGGAATTGTAGCTGTACATTATTTTTTCATCATCTCAAAATTCTTCCCATGTTTTAGACAATCAAATCTGTAGGAACTTTAGTGACACCCCTAGGGATCAGAGATACTTAGCATTCCTGTACAATTGGAAACTCATCTCCAGTCAATTAGGAATTCTGATATTTTTTTTAACTTATTGTCTCCTCCATTCGCCACTGCCCTCTATGACTCTTCACCTCCTTGGTGAAACAGACGGTGTTATTCTTAAAAAGAATTCTTTCCCTTCCAAGGATTTATATAAGATCTATATAAGAAAAGATTTTTTAAGAATACGAACATAAAATTCTTACAGTTGGTATTCTTAAAAAGAATATTTCCCTTTTAAGGATTTGTATAAGATTTTTATAAGGAAAGATTTGTATAGATTTGTATAAGGAAATATTGTCTTTTAAGAATACCATGTCCCATCAAGGATAGAAGCTCTAGTTATTTTAGACGAAATATATCCAATCCTGTCTCAGCTGGGTCTTGGCCGATAATTTCAGGTTTATCGCCATCTTATTAGTATGGTCATTTCTTTCAATATAGAGGATGTATAGATATTGTATTCAGAGATCATTTGACAGTAAATGCAACGACACAGTATCTCACAAATACACTCAATTTTCCCCTTCCCCCTACCCTGATCTCGTAAATATTATTAGGATCCTGGTGCATTGCCTTTTAGAAGTCTACGAACGTAGCCTATGCGCCATTAGTGCACACGTCGAAGTGTATATAAAATACAACAATCTTTCAGAATACTTATGATGGTTTCATGAGAGAGCGGAGGGTAAGTACTCATTACTTATTGCATGGGTCTAGATACTGACGCCAACAGCATGAATGCAAACGAGAAGTGAGTTGAGAAAACAACTGGATAAA
>NC_134797.1:45100471-45105471 GCF_046742065.1 Oratosquilla oratoria | reverse complement strand
TTTTCTCACTTAGCTTATGGCTCTATTCTCTTCTTATCTTTATTCATTTATTTATTTATTTATTTGTTTTTATATACTTATTTATTTAAGATATTAATCAATTTATCTATTCTATTTGTTTATTTATTTATTTATTTATTCGTTTATTTGTCTATTTATTTATTCGTCTATTCATTTATTTTGCTCAGTGCATCTGATATTTTTGTGATTTCAATTCAGTCTCTGCTTCTTAGCCAGGACGAAGGATGTCAAGTATGCCATGTGACTCGTAAGGGAGAGTCTAGTAACATTTACACTGCACGGAACGACCTTCCTTGCAAGACGCGAAGATAAACACGGCGTCTTGTGCGCGCGCAGGCGAGGAGAGTGGTGGTTGCCTCCTTTTGGCGTTTTTTTTTTCTATTTTTTTTTTTTCTTATGTTACTGAGGGCATACACCTTGACAGCGCGCATAGACGCTCTCGACCTTCTCCCTTGTAGTGCCCTCTGGCAAGGGCAGTTGCAAAGGTGGCTTGATGTATTTTTGTAGCTTCTGCTGCCAAGCAGGAAGAGATTTTTCTTTTTCTTTTTTTTTTCTTTTGCCCAAGCCAGGCCCAAAAGAGGAGGAGGAGGAAGCTGTTAGACCGGAACTATTTCTTATATACTTCCGAGGAAGAAGAAGAAGAAGAATTAAAAAAAAAGTAATAATAAATAAAGATAAGCGAGAGCCTGAGAAACGGGTGCGAGCGACCTCGTTTTCTTTCTTTTGTTTTCTGTTGAGATCCAGGGTGATGTCACAGGCTATTTATTTACACGTTGCCAACATCCAGCGGTTCTATTCCAGACTGACCTGGATGATGAGCCAATGGATAGGCACGTGTTTAGGGTCTTAAGGAAAGGGAACCCAGCAGAGTCTTCACAAGTGGACCAGGTGAAAAAGTTGCAGACGAATTAAGGCCATTAAAAAGGCCCGCCTTCCCCAACGACTCAAAAAAAGAAAAAAAAAAAAAAAAAAATAGGCGTACACAAGATTAATGAAGACGATAAAATGTCGCTGCTAATTATATATTATTGAGTGTTTAGTAATGCTTCTGTCTTGTATTTGTATATATACGTGTGTGTGTATGTATGGGTATATGTATGTGTACATGTATGTATATGTACGTATATGTATATATATGTATGCATATGTATGTGTACAGACGTATAGTATACGTATATGTATGCCTGTATATATATATATATATATATATATATATATATATATATATATATATATACATATATGTATGTAATGTTTATGTATAAATTTATATATGTAATATGTATGTGTATGGTTGTATATGTATGTATATGTAAAATATATCATATATATATATACATATATATATATATATATATATGTATATATACATATATACATATATATATATATATATATATATATATATATATATATGTATGCATATGTATGTGTAGAGACGTATACGTATATGTATATATCAGTATATGTATGTATATATATGTATATATGTGTATATATATATATATATATAATCTGCATGCAGATATATGTATATATATATAAATGCATGTATGTATATATATATATATATATGTACATTATATATATATAAATATATATATATATGTATATATGTATGTATATATTTACAAGTATACTTAGGCAGGAGGTTCTCTCTCTGGCAAGAAATGTATATAATAGCATGATGGCAATTCACAATTTCCTTGATAATTTGTTCAATACAGCGAACAAGGCGGCGTATTTCAAGAGACAACCAATGTAGAGGGTCAGCAATGGACATTACAACACTGAGGCAGTGTAGTCAAACTAGTAGAGATTTCGGTACCAACGTTTCGAAGTTACACTTCATTTTCAAGGCAGAATAAATACATAAAATCAGTGAGTAAATATACAGAAAAGTGTTACATAGAATGAGCTAAGGAAAGGTCACAAACAAATAGTAGAGAATAAGCACGAACCTAAGAGAAGTCAGGGAGATGGACAAAGCCCCTCAGTAAGGACAAATGATCACTCACGTCGTGGGGTGGACAATAGGTCCCCGCGCTGTGGGTCGGAAGAGTTGATATAATCAACTTGGAAATGTGCAGTCATGGGTTTAGAAGAAGGGAGAAATTGAAGATCTTGAAGCTGTTTATTCATGTCAGGGTTGCAGTGTTCGATATGCAGCGTTTCGAGAATCGAAATTCTTCTTTGGTCTTTTTCCGCGGCAATAATTGAAATGCCATTCACGAGATCTTCTATTATGAGTCGTAGTTGACTTTAATTATAATCATACTAATATACGACATACTAGGCCCACAGGAGAGGGCGTTCAGAGTTGATGTTATTTCTCATATTCTTGTAAAAAAAAAAAAAAAATTACCAGATCACTCTCGATAATAGGTTTGACATTTCTTTTAACGACGTCCTTGATAACGCGTTCTGTTTAATACGAGGTTGACAGCTGGGACTTGTGATAAGAAATTATTTTGTTGCCTGGTGGAATGATCTGTACGGGATTATTTTGTAGACTATACCACTTGTTTATAGTGCGTTTAGCCACACTGGAGGCGACGTGATGTGGGTATTCATCATCTACAAGCATTTGGGATACTCTTTCTATTTCTCTGTGGACATTTTCCATTTACTGCAGTGGGACAGAACTCTACTGACGAAAGCCGGAATAGTTGTCTCCTTGTATCGGTCAGGACATTTCCTTTACCTATTCAAACAGTGGACAGAGTTAGTCGATTTGGCGTAGACTAAAGTAGAAATAGTGTCCGCATCGACTTTTAGAAGGACATCCAAGAAGGGAAGGGCACCATCTGTACTCTTTTCCATGGTGAATTGCAACCCCGATTTCTCCTCGAATCTTTGACGTAAGACTCGGAGCTCGGACTTGCTATCTATACCAGTGGTTTCCAAACTTTTTTCAGTTTGTTACCCAATTTAACATGCCACATTAAGCATGTTACCCCTATCACAAAGGGCTGTCAACATTGATATATATGGCTAAATCAAAACACTAGAGACATTTTCATTTATCTATTGTATTTGAACATTGTGCATATCTAATAACTATTACCAAAGATGTCGAGAACATCAGTGGGATGGATGGAGTTGCATGCTTGAAGCTAGTTGAGGAATTCTTGGCTTCGTGGTTGAGAGTGCCAACCTACCAACCTTTGCACACTTAGATACGTATTTCTTCTTTTCTAATACTGTATATTAGTTTTTGATGTTTACCGTTATTCGGTTTAACTTTACTACTTAATTATAATAGGTTTACTTTATAACTTTACATTCTAATACTAAGTTAACATTAATCCTAATGCCAGGTACCGCAATGTTTTCTTGATTTTCAGAATTCTTAACCTTTTTCTGTTATCCCCCCATTACCCCCGACAAATTGTTAAATTACCCCTAATGGGTAATTTAACTCTCAGTTTGGGAACCACTGATTTATACAAATGAAAGTGTTGTCGATGTTCTCGTACCGCCAGTAAATGGTAGAGCCTTCCAGCCACACAATTACCCTCGCCTAGGGATGACCTTGCCATCTGCAACTGGACTGTAAATTCCATCCTTTGTTTCACTTCCTTCATACAACTCCTCTCTGCTTCCTAGTTCTTCTTGTTTCTTGTTTCTTTTTTTTTTTCTCTTCGAATTGTCTAATCGATTTTCCTTGTCGCTTCCTTCGAATGTAGACCTCTGCGCTTCCTAGATATTTTCTAAGTTTCTTTTTGATGTTAAAGTTGTTGTTGTTGTTGCTTTGTTTTGTTTGATTGTATTAATTTGATCATATTTTAGTTTTCTTTATCTCGTTTTACATATAATTATTTAACCTTTTCTATTCTGCCTTGTTTAACTTTACCTCATCTTACTTTATCTTTTTCTGTTATTTGACTTTATATTTTCCCTGTATGACTCTATAACTTCATTTATTTGATCTTATCCATATTCTATTTCATCAAAATTGATTTTATTCTTTTTTCATTTTGTTTACTTTTTTTTTTTTTATCGTCTGTGGCGTTCCACGGGCATCCCTCCTGTCGTCCTCTGTTGACTCGTTAATGGCGCCAAACATTAATGCATTTTTTTTTCTTCTTCCATCCAAGGTTTCGTTTCAATGTTAATAATGATTCGGCACTTGTTGTACAATTGTAACCATTTTCCTTTATTTATTTTATTTCTTATCGTACGTGAACTGTGTGTGTGTGTGTGTGTGTGTGTGTGTGTGTGTGTGTGTGTGTGTGTGTGTGTGTGTGTGTGTGTGTGTGTGTGTGTGTGTGTGTGTGTGTGTGTGTGTGTGTGTGTGTGTGTGTTTGTGCGTGTGTGTGTGTGTGCGTGTGTGTGTGTGTGTGTGTGTGTGTGTGTGTGTGTGTGTGTGTGTGTGTGTGTGTGTCTGTACTTGTGGTTGTGTATAGATATTAGAAGTATATACATACAGACAGACAGAGAGGCATACAGACAGGCATACTGACAGGCATACAGACAGGCATACATACACACATGCAAACATACACACATGCAGACATACACACATGCAGACATACACACATGCAGACATACACACATGCAGACATACACACATGCAGACATACACACATGCAGACATAAACACATGCAAATATACACACATGCAGACATACACGTATACAGACACGTATACACACGCGTATACAGACACATATACAGACACACATAGTGAACAGGTGTCTGATTAAGATTAGATCGTCTTTTGGCAAAAGCTGATCTGCCTTGAGGGTATCCTTGTCACCTCATGCTGGTCACACACAATCGTTCTTCCACGTGTGGCCTTGTTCAATTTGAACAGATGAGAACGCTTTTGGTCAGCTGAGGTCAACTGATCTCTTACTTTCACTGGCGCCAGTTATGTCGCGGAGGTAAAGGTCCAGTTTTGGCGGGAATAACGCGGATTTAAGGTTCAGTTTTTTGGGAAGAACGCGAAACAAAGGTCCGGTTTTCACACATGG
>NC_134797.1:45082971-45095471 GCF_046742065.1 Oratosquilla oratoria | reverse complement strand
GTGTGTGTGTGTGTGCGTGTGTGTGTGTGTGTTGTAGCCCACTGCAGGATCCATGGGCTATCCACTGGGCCACGATGCAACCTCTGTGTCTCACCATAATGGCTTCACCCGGTACAGTGAGATGGTGTGAATATTGTGACAGTGGACTTGTGATGTTTGTTGATGTAGAAAGTATTGTGTGGCAATAACCAGAGCTTCTATCCTTCGGGGGAAATGCTATCCCAGTGAAGAAGAGTAGTTAAAGAGCTGGTTAAAGAGGCGGGTTTAAAGAAGAAGGTCAGGACGGAGAGAAAGTGGAAGAAAATGATCAACCTCTTTCGAAAAGCCGCAACAAGTTGTTAAGTGAATACTGGATGACTCTGGTTCGTAGGGATACCGTCAAAGTCCCATACAAGAGGGTGTTACCATGCGGGCGTGGAGTGCACTAGTTACCAGTGACGTATTTGATAATTAGTAACGAGTAATTAGTCCGTCAGTTGCGTGTGCATCCACCACGTCAAGAGAGATTAAGGAAGGAAGATGGCTGGTGAGAGGAATGTTGATAAGTTCACACGAGCGCCAAGATGCCAGTTGCCGTCCATTCTCATAATATGCCTTCACCATGTGGTTTCTGAAGTTGCTTAAACTTGAACATAAGAATGAAGGAGACTGTAAGGGACCATAAGGCCTACACTAGGCAGTTCAATGTCCCTTACCACCTGTCAGTCCCATCCATAAAATCATCTCGTCTTCTCTTAAAAAAAACTATTTTCTTCAGTGCTCACTACACACATAAGAACATAAGAATGGATGAGGCTGCAGGAGACTACAAGGCCTACACTAGGCAGTTCCATGTCTCTTACCATCTGCCATCCTTATCCACTCGGTGAAATGCTGTATATGTGAATTATGGCAAGAGCTAGACCACCTATTCTCATGATGTGCCATCACCATGTGGTTTCTTAGGCCGGGTGCACGCTCAGCCTCATGCAGAGCTGCATGAAGCAGGTGGCAGTGTTGAAAGCAGCGCCGGGTGTCCACACTGTCTGTCAGTACTGTCACATTTTTTTTCATTTACTTGATTTCTTTTTCAATTGAATTGTGATAAACTCTTCCCTACTTAGTACTCATCCTCATCGCCATCCTCCCTCTTCCCTTCTCCCTCCTCCCTCCTCCCTCCTCCCTCCTCCCTCCTCCCTCCTCCCTTCTCCCCCTCTCTCTTCCCCCCTTCCTCCTTCCTCCTACATCCTCCCTCCTTCCTCCTACCTCCTCCGTCTTCCCTCCTCCCTCCTCTTTTATCCACACTTGTCTTGATCGCCTTCGTTCTCCTAGTCTCCTTACTCTTCCTCCGCTTTCTCCTCTTCTTGTTTTCCTCCTCTCCCTCCTCTTTCTCCTCTCCCTCCTATTTCTCCTCTCCCTCCTATTTCTCCTCTCCCTCCTCTTTCTCCTCTCCCTCCTCTTTCTCCTCTTCCTCCTCTTCCTCCTCCTCCTCCTTCTTCCCACATCTCCTTCCTCTCCCTGCATCTTCTCCCCCTCACTACAGTTTCTCTTCCCTTTCACTATAATTCCTCCTCCCTCCTCTTACTCCTCCTCCTCCCTCCTCTTACTACTCCTCCTCCTCCTCCCTCCTCCTCGTTTGAATCGAATCGTTTCCTCTTCCTGTAGCATTGCCAGATTCAAAAGTGACACACACCGTCTGACACCATCTGACACACCGTATTGCACCATGCCGAGGGCACCAGCTGGTGCCAAGTGACACACCAATACGGTTTTGGAGCACTCGCGTGACCAGCAGCTATTTCTGTCCCTGATGAGAGCTCAGAGCTCGTATATGTCCTGATGTTACAGGGGACGTGTCGTCACATCCACAAGAAAATGGCTAAAGTGAATTTTTCGCCGATTTCTGGATTTTTGCTAAAATAAATTCTTCATCGCCTGGCGTTCCTAGTCATATCTAGTGTCTGAGTAGATTAAAACTAGGCAGGGAGTAGAGTTACGTACATTTAAACAACAACAAAATTAGGAATTTTTTTTCGACTTCCCGAAAAGTTGGAAATGTGACTTTCTTTATGTACGAGGCTGTACATATCACATAAAATGTTGACCTCCTCCTCCTCCTCCTCTTCCTCCTCGTCCTCCTCCTCCTCCTCCTCCTCCCTCCTCCTCCTCCTCCTCCTCCTCTTCCTTCCTCTTCTTCCCCTATTCCTCTTTCCACTTTCCTCTCTCCTCCTTTGCCCTCTCTCCTCTCTCCTCCTTCGCCCTCTCTCCTCTCTCCTCCGCCGCCCTCTCTCCTCTCTCCTCCTCCCTCCTTCCTCCTCTAGCCTCTCTCCTATACTTTCCTTTTCTCCCCCTCTCCCTTCCCTTCTCGTTTCCTCCCCCACCCCCCACACCCGTCTTTAACTATCCTATTTACTTTTTCGGTAAGATAGTTCTGGCCATTGCTGACAAAATCCTCTCAACTATCTTCCCTCTTCTCTTCTCTCCTCTTTCTTGTGCCTCTTCCCTCCGACACACCTCTTCCCTCCCTCCCAACTTTACTCCCTCCCTCCATCTCTCCTTCCCTCCCTCCCTCCCTCCCTCCCTCCCTCCCTCCCCTCCCCTCCCGCCCTCCATATGTACGTACATCCACTTAGCTCTCTCCAGTTTCCTTTCCTCATACCCTCCCTCTCTCCCTCCCTTCCGCCCTCACTCACTCACTCATTCACTCACTCACTCACTCTTTATCTTCCTCAATTTCCTCTTTTCTCTCTCTCACTCGCTCCACTTACTCCACTCCTTCCCTCCCCTCCCTCCCTCCCTCCCTCCCTCTTTATAGTACTCCTTTCCCATCTATCCCTCCATATCATCCTCCCTCCCTTTCCTCCTCCCTCCCTCCCTCCCTCACTCACTCACTCCCTCACTCCCTCCCTCACTCCCTCCCTTCCTCACTAACTCCCTCCCTCCCTCACTCCTCTCACTCACTCACTCCTCTCACTCACTCACTCACACACTCAATTAGTCACTCCCCTCCCTCCCTCCCTCCCTCACTCACTCACTCACTCACTCACTCACTCATTCCCGTCCCTCCCTCCCTCCCTCACTCACTCACTCTCTCACTTCTTACCTCCATCCGTCACTCCTTCTCTCCCTTCCACTCCCTCACTCCCACCTTCTTTGCTGCAGGCACAGTCTACGTCCTTCCTTCGTACTCCCCCCAACCCCAACCCCCTACTCCTCCATCCCCATCTCCATCCCCCCTCCTCCTCCTCCTCCTCCTCCTCCTCCTCCTCCTCCTCCTCCCTCGCTTCCACACCCAAACCAATGGATAGCGGAATGTGGATCACTGTGTCCTGAGGCCTATTTTTTTTCTTTTCTTTTTTTTTCTGAGCCATGTCATCGGACCCCAATGAATCTTGTCTGTGTGGTCGGGTCTACCACCCGCTGATACAGCTTCTCCCCCCCTCCCCCTCCCTCCCTCACACCTTTGCTTCCCTCCTCCCCCCATGTCCCACCTCCTTCCCCAGATTATCTACGTACTTGCTAAAATGTCTTCTAACAACTAAAACCCTAAAAAAAAAGCTTGTGAAAAACAAAATGTAGAAATAAAAGTCTCCAAGCCTCCATGAAAAAAAAATGCCCCACCCCTGTGGCAAAGAAAAGAAAAGAAGAAGAAGAAGAAGAAGAAGAAGAAGAAGAAGAAGAAGAAGAAAAAGAAAAAGAAGAAGAAAAAGAAGAAGAAAAAGAAGAAGAAAAAGAAGAAGAAAAAGAAGAAGAAAAAGAAGAAGAAAAAGAAGAAGAAAAAGAAGAAGAAAAAGAAGAAGAAAAAGAAGAAGAAAAAGAAGAAGAAAAAGAAGAAGAAAAAGAAGAAGAAAAAGAAGAAGAAAAAGAAGAAGAAAAAAGAAGAAGAAAAAGAAGAAGAAAAAGAAGAAGAAAAAGAAGAAGAAAAAGAAGAAAAAGAAGAAGAAAAAGAAGAAGAAAAAGAAGAAGAAAAAGAAGAAGAAAAAGAAGAAGAAAAAGAAGAAGAAAAAGAAGAAGAAAAAGAAGAAGAAAAAGAAGAAGAAAAAGAAGAAGAAAAAGAAGAAGAAAAAGAAGAAGAAAAAGAAGAAAAAGAAGAAGAAGAAGAAGAAGAAGAAGAAGAAGAAGAAAAAGAAAAATCTGGCCTCCAATGCTTCAACTTCCTTTTCATCTGATTTCATGGCAACATTATTCAGCATTTCCTCTACTATCTACTCTCTACCCTCTACTTCTACCTCTCCCTCTTCCTCTACTCCTTCTCCCTCTCTCCCTCTTCCTCTACTTTTTCTCCTCTCCCTCTTCCTCTACTTCTCCTTCTCCCTCTCTCCCTCTTCCTCTACTTCTCCTTCTCCCTCTCTCCCTCTTCCTCTATTTCTTCTCCCTCTCTCCCTCTTCCTCTACTTCTCCTTCTCCCTCTCTCCCTCTTCCTCTACTTCTCCTCCTCCCTCTCTCCCTCTTCCTCTACTTCTCCTCCCTCTCTCCCTCTTCCTCTACTTCTTCTCCCTCTCTCCCTCTTCCTCTACTTCTTCTCCCTCTCTCCCTCTTCCTCTACTTCTCCTTCTCCCTCTCTCCCTCTTCCTCTACTTCTCCCTCTCTCTCTCTAACTATCCCTCTGCAGACGATTGTACCTCTCCCTCTACCTCTGCAGCTGAAAGTGCCTCCTAGTCCCTCACAGCTTCAGCAGCTTTTAATTACTTCTAAATAGCTGCATTGCCTTATTCTAACAATCTAGCTGTCCCTGAGACACCAACATTGATGACTTTTATTTTTATTTTATATGTCTATTTTTTATTTCCATTAATTTGTATGCTTATTTAGTCGTTTATTTATTTGTTTGTTATTTATTTATCTATTCAATTATCTTTTTATTTTGTCTCTATATTACTTTATTTACTTATTTTTTATTTCTTTTTAACTATCTATTTTTGTCTTGTAATAAAATCCTGGAACCGTTGCTCTCCAGTTTCCCAGGAAAAAATCCATAAGTTCTTGGTAAACCACAAATGAATTCGGTGGACACCAACGTTGCATTTTGTGATCCTTGAGGAACTCCACTCGCTACCTCATTCCGATGACCGTTTCCCCTCTGATCCTCGTTCTTGTCTTCTCAGCAGGAAATCCTCTGTCCATTTCAACACTTTGCCCTTTACTCCTTCAGTATTTATGCCAAGGTCTTGTGTGTGTGTGTGGGGGGGGGACCCCCCCCCTCCTCTTTGCATTCCAAGAAAAGAAAAACCAAGAGCTCTTTGCAGCGTATCCGAAACGGTTTACAAAACGCAAAAAAGATTCACAAACCAAAACCCAAATATCGGTTGAAGTTTCTGGCTTTTGTGGCCGTGACTCATCTTAATGTTTCAGTATCTTGTGTCTATTTGTCATATTAGATTGTAATTTAGTCAACAAACTCCTCTGTTTCAGATTCTAATTTTGATTCTTTTACATATTTACACATGATTTACCTTAGTATGAAAGCGGGAGGTAGAGGGTGGGGGTGTCAATAAGGATAGAAGCGCTGGTAGACTACAGGCCATGATAACAACAAAGGCTCACCTTCTTTCAGTGAGCCTTGATAGACGTTCGCTTCTTCCTTATTATCTTCTTCAGGTTTACTAAGTACCTATTCTTATACATTATGCATCGTCTTTTTCCTTTGTTCCGAGGTTTGCAAATTATATATAATCTTAATCCTCTGTTGTGCGAATAGTATCGAACAGCAACTCGTCTTCTGTCATCGTGGTTCCTCAGTATAAGAGCGAACGTTTCTGAGAAGCTGAGAAGCTTACCCCCGGGAGACGCTGAGGTTCTGCTGCCGAAACCGTCACCTTTGATCTATTATGAGCTTCGGAGACTGTTGAGTCAGGGAACTAACAGTCACTGCTGGGAATAGGAGAGGAGTGCAGGATTCGAAACAACGACCAAGTAAATGCGAACCAGCATGTTTTTGATTGCACACTAGAGTTCCTCAGAGCTCCATATATTTTTTCAAGAGAAAAAGAGAAGATTAAAAAAAATCCTCTTCCTCTTCCTCCTCCTCCTCCTCCTCCTCCTCCTCCTCAGAGAGAGAGAGAGAGAGAGAGAGAGAGAGAGAGAGAGAGAGAGAGAGAGAGAGAGAGAGAGAGAGAGAGAGAGAGAGAGAGAGAGAGACTGACAGACAGACATACAGAGAGAGACGGAGAGTTCCTCATAGGCCAAAACTATAAAAAAGAGGAAAAAATTGATATATCAACTTCTCTCTTGCAAGACAGCGAAACGTTTGTGATTTATCATTGGTCACCTCCGGAAAGAGACTGAAGTAGATTCTTTTTCAGGAGAGAAAAAGTACAAATTGTGACAAAAAGATGAAAACTGTCCAATGGATCATCGTCCGTTTTTGCGAACCTCTACTACCGTACGCCATTGACCCTGATTTTGATAATTAATGATCATATCTCGAGAAAAAAAAAATCAATTCGAAAGTTGTTGAGTAAGGTCCTGCAAGCTAATTGCTCCACATTTACTTCCTTCAAAACGAATCGTAGCAGCAGGTTCGAATTATTTAATACTTTTGCTGGCACAATGGTAACGGACGGGCCGCGTGTGCTCAGTGGCCCGGGTTCAAAACCCGGTCGCGATGGCTGCGTTAGTTGTTCGAGCTATTCGTTCATCCATATTATTCCATGAATCAATAATAGTGTGTGTGTGTGTGTGTGTGTGTGTGTGTGTGTGTGTGTGTGTGTGTGTGTGTGTGTGTGTGTGTGTGTGTATGTGTGTGTGTTATATGTATATATGTGTATATATATATATATATATTGATAAGTATTTTAGACAAATTATTTGGATGATGGAGAACATATATACAGGGGAAGGCTCGGAACCCTATACACTCTAACTGGAGAGAAGCTGAAGTGCTACATAAAGGTTTTGATAAATTCACTAGAAGAATTGTTGAATCAGCATATATTTCTACTAATAATTTCATCGAATCATCGAGGAGGGTTTATCAATTTAGCTAAAGAAACTAGTATTTTAATTCTAAAACACGCCAGAAAAACGACCTTTCCAAGTGTCCGAAAAGATAATTAGATTTAGTACATAAACTCCAATTGCAGTTCTACATACACTCTCTGAAGAAGAGATTTTTTTCTACGCGAACGAAACGTTAGAGTGTATAGGGTTCCGAGCCTTCCCCTTTGTATATCCTTTCTCCATCATCCAAATATATATATAATATATATATATTTATATATATATATATATATATATATATATATATATGAGTGTGTGTGTGTGTGTGTGTGTGTGTGTGTGTGTGTGTGTGTGTGTGTGTGTGTGTGTGTGTGTATGTGTGTGTGCGTGCGTGCGTGCGTGCATCCTGAGTTTTTTACTACACAGGAATTTTTCGGACGAATACATAATTTGCTTCTTCCGACTCTCCTTGTCCCAACTTACCAGACCTAATCATCTTCATGAAGCGAAAACTACTCTTGGTGGGTTGGTGGAGGGTGGAAGGGGGGTATTCCTCTTCCCCTCACCATCTACCAAGGGCCACCGTCCTTGAGGGAATAAAATCACTGGGCGCCTGACTCCCCCATCCCCCCATAAACCAAGACCCACAAGCCACAGGAACGAAGGAACTTAGAGGCTCAATTATTTTTTTTTGGGGGGGTGAGGGAGTGAAGGGTGAGGGGTGAGGGAGTGAGGGGGATAGGGAGGGGAGGTAAGTAGGGGAGGGGGAGGGGGAGAGGGAGGGGGAAGTGGTTAGGGGGAAGTGGGTAGGGGAAAGGGGGAGGGACAACACCTACCCACGACCAAATACTAACTGACCTCTATGCTCGGGCAGTTGTTAGTAAAGAGGATGAAGGTGATGCCAACCCCCCCTCCCCTCCTCCTCCTCCCCCTCCGTGCTACCTTGACCTTCTGTCGAAGTCACCTTGGGCGGCCTTGGCTGTGGCGACGGCAGGGCACTCGGATGGGCTGGGCGCCCCCTCCTGTCTGTGTGTCTGTGTCTTTGTCTTTCTGTGCCTCTGTATTTCTCTGTCTGTTTGTCTATGTCTGTGCCTGTCAGTCTGTGTGTGTGTCTGTGCCTGCCTGTCTGTCTGCCTGTGTATGTTTGTGTGCGTCTGTTTGTGTGTCTGTGTGTGTCTGTCTTTGTGTCTCTGTCAGTCTGTGCATGTCAGTCTGTACTTGTCAGTCTGTGCGTGTCAGTCTGTGTGTGTCAGTCTGTGCGTTTGTGTCTCTACATATCTGACTGTATGTCTGTGCATCTGCCTGTGCATCGGTTCACTACTACTACCTTTATGACTCCCCCCACACCCCCAACCCCCACCCACCCCACCACCACCCACTCGGCGCCACTAATACCTGTCCCAACAACATAAACTAAACAAAAAGAATATCTATGAGTGTAAGAGTGAGGAAAAAATATAACCCAGGGCTAACTAAATTCCTATTACCTCTTACTCCACCCTCTCCCCCTTCTCTCCCTCCTTCTCATAGGCACTTCCTCCCCCTCTCCCCCTCTCCCCTCTCCCCACCTCTCCCCCTCCCTACCTCCTCCCTTCGCACCTACTCTAATCGGTCTGTGAATGAAGTACACGAAAGTTGAATGCCAAAGACCTTGATGTAGCGGTTTCCTAACCATGCCTCGCCCAATCCGTGCAAGCATATGAATGCGCGCGCACACACACACACACACACACACACACACACACACACACACACACACACACACACACTCACTCACTCACTCACTCACTCACTCACTCACTCACTCACTCACTCACTCACTCACTCACTCACTCACTCACTCACTCACTCACTCACTCACTCACACACAAACACTCAAAACAAACCCTTGTTAACAAATCACCAAATTCTCTACTCCAAACAACTCCCCAGGCATCAAACAGAGAAATCACTCCCATGACAAACAAGAAATCTACTGGTGGGCCTGCGTTCAGGTCACCAGCCAGCATTGAAACAGTGCCAACATAGAATTTGCCTGACAACAGAATCTAGATACACATAAGACACAGAGGACCTAATGCTACACTACCCTTCAGTCACAAATCCCATATAACAACACAAAATCTCCTCACTTGTGGGCTGAACTGGTGGCCGTGATCGGTTACCCGTGGGGCAGCGGGCTTGTTTTCGTTGTTAGTAGTGATGGTTATATGGTAATGAACTTATACATGTTAATCATACGGTTTTGTATTTAACAAGATTGTCTTCCAGACTCAAATATGTGTGTTTGTTCTTGTGTGTGACACTAAATCAGTGGTCCATAATTTTGATCCAGAACTTGTGGTCCATGGACTACCTAGGGATCCACTTAATCCCCCAAGTGGTACCTCAATCCAAAAACTAGTGTGAGTTAGTGGATGCAAAGCGATTAAATTTTTTTGTTGGTCTTCTCCAGGAGGCTAAAGAAGAGCGATGCATAAGTGGGGGTGGGGGGGAGGATTACGTGGGAAACCAGGCAAGGGACTGAGGCCAAAGAATAACAGCAATGCATAAGTTCGGAGGATACGGGGGTGGGTGGGAGCGAGGAAGGGGTTAGAGGGCAAAGAAGAACAGCAATCAATGTACGAGTATGCTCGTATGGTTTGAGATACGTCGGAGGTCAGACATGGGAAAGAGGCCAAAGAGGAACAGCAACGCATAAGTTTGGAGGATACGTGGGAAACAAGGCAGGGGCCACCTGGCATAAAGGCTCGTATTAGTACAGTTACTCTTTGTTAGAATGGAAATGAGGCTTCATTGTGATCTAGGGTACCGTATTCTGCATTGTCACGTGATATAATGGCTACCCTTGACAGCATCCTTCGTGTACCTGTGAACACTGTGGGCAGCTACGTCATATGTCACGTAATTGATCTCACCAAAAGTTTTAATGACACCCCTACGGACCAGAGACTTGTATGAATTGAACGTAATCTCCATCCAAAAGAAGAATGTTCCTCAGCTTTAATTTCGACTGTACTTTCCTTTCTGATATCCTTCCTTAAACCTCTCACTTTTAACCACCTCTGCCCCTCTCACGAGGTTTTTGCTTCCGAGGATAGAAGCGCTGGTTAAGGCACTCGCTGGCGCTCTTGACTAGAGAACCAGATCGGGCTAGTTTTCAAGTCCAGCTTGCCGACTCGGAGTGACGTAATTTCAACCTTTTGACTTCTCAAAGTCTTCGACAAGTACATATTTTATTTTTCTTCCTCCCTTTCGTTTATCTACCCGTTCATTTATCTGTTCGTTTATTTATATGTTTGCCTGTTCATTCACGCATCTATTCGCTTGTTTGCTTGTTTGTCCCCTTTGGTTTGTTCGTGGTTTCTAATCTAGTTGTATATTTCTTTTCTTCCTTTCTTTCTGTCTCCCTTTCTTCTTTCTCCCTTGCTTCTTCCCCTTTCTTCTTTCCCTTCCTTTTTTCTTCCCTTTTCTTCTTTTTTCTTCCTTTTTTCTTCTCTTTTCCATTTTTCTTCACTTTTCCTCCCCTTTCTTCACTTTTCTCTCTTTTTCCTCCTTTTCCTCCCCTCGTCTTCCCTTTTCTTCCCTTTTCCTCACTTTTTTTCTTCCTTTCGTCATTTCCTCATTTCTTCCCTTCTTCCTTCCTCTCTCCAAAGGACGCATTCAGCTGGCTTGTGATCTCTCTTCTAGACAGCTTTAAGTTAGCAGGGTTACATCTGGAAAGGCAACACGAGAGGACAAAGTCTTTGTTGTTAAGTACAACGTTTCACTCGTCGGAGCTTCTATTGACAAAGCTCGCATGAGCGAAGCGTTCTACCAGTAAAGGGGCATTTAGACGGCCAAACGGTTTGACAAACCAGGTTTGTCAAACAAGTGTTTGAAGTGATGTTTGACCGTGTGAATAGGGTATTTGGTTGTCAAACACGTTCGACAAACGTGTTTGACGACCAAATACCCCATTCACACGCTCAAACATCACTTCAAACACTTGTCTGACAAACCGGGTTTGTCAAACTGTTCGACCGTGTAAATGGCCCTAAAGGGTTGCGTCCTCTCGTAGTGTCTTTCCTGGCCAGCTTATCACCAGTTGCCTCTCTTACATTTAGTGGAGACATAACGCTTCTCTTATTTCTTTTAGGTTTAATCAACTGGGTCATAAATCATGTGGTAACCATGTAGTGAGTGGCGAAACAAAGATTTAAGAAAAGATGAGATAAATTTATGGATGACAGGTGGTGAAGGACATGCAACTGCCTAGTGTAGGCCTTATGATCTCTTGCAGTCTCCTCCATTCTTATGTTATTGTATCTGTTAGTGGATTATTTCATTCAGCTTTGCTCTTCCACGACTGTTGAGCTACTTGCAGCAGTTGTAGCTTTTTCCTTGAGTGACGTAAATAGAACGACTGTATGAAATATTATGATAATACACGACAGCATCGCGAGATTGTCTATGAGGATAGAAACGCTATTGAACTGCAGACCACAACAACAAAACAACAATAACAGCAGCAGTAACAACAACAACAGTGACCACAACAACAACAACAATAATTAAACGCTGGTAAATTACCGTCCATTAAAAAAACCCGCTGGTAAACCAGTCCTCAACAACAAAACAACAACAGCAACAAGAGGAAAAATCTTTTAAATTGCATCTCGCAACAACAAAACAACAACAGCAGGATTAAAACGCTGGTAATCTACAGTCAATAATAATAAAAAAAAGAGCTGGTAAACTACAGTCAATAACAAAACAACAACAACGACAATAACAACAAACAACTTTAAGTATACACAGTTGAGTTCTCCTATCAATGGATTCACGTCGAGACGACATTTTTCAAACGCAGCGACCTCCCGCAAGGCGTTCGAGTCTTCATATTTTTTTTTTCTTGATTCGCTTCGCCAGCGACCACCAGTTTGCCTTCGAGAAGTTTCAGTTCCAGCAAAGGGGTTGGTCTCTTATCAGCATGTATATTATGAAATTCCTTAATGAGCTTAAGCCACCCACATCCTTGCCTTCCGGGTACCACAGGGCACAAGATGGAGGCACGCTTGTGCCGCTCCGGAAGTCTCTCGAGGAAGGAAGAGATCCCGTCTTAGGCTATTGAGGAAGACTTTGAGAGAATGTCTGACTTCGAGGGATAGGCAGGGCTGGGGAGGCGGAGAGAGAAAAGGAGGGAAGGGGAATGGAAGGGGAAAAAAGAAGGGAGAAGTAGAGTAGGGTAAAGAAGGGTAAGGTGAGGGTAGGCCGGGGGAGGGGTGAAAGTAGGCTAGTGTAGGCAAGTGTAAGGCAGGGGTGGATTAGGGTAGGCTATGATTAAGTAGGGTAGGCTGGGGTTACCTTGGGTAGGCTAGGGTAGTGCAAAGGTAGGCTAGGATAAGGTAAGGTAGGCTAGGCTAGGGTAGGCTACTTTAGGGCGGGCTAGCATAGGGTAGGGTAGGCTGGTCTAGGGTAGGGTATTAGGACCAGCGAAAAGATAATAGGTCCATATAGGACAGAGGGGAGGGGGGGGGGTCCCAGGATTACTTGATAGAAGCAGCAGCAGCGGCAGCTGCCCAACCAGCTGTTTCAGAAAA
>NC_134797.1:45055471-45080471 GCF_046742065.1 Oratosquilla oratoria | reverse complement strand
TATATATATATATATATACGTATGTATACATATGTGTATGTATATATATATATGTGTATGTATATATATGTATATGTATACATATGTAATATATATATGTATATATATAATATATATATATATATAATATACATATGTATTGTGTGTGTGTGTGTGTGTGTGTGTGTGTGTGTGTGTGTGTGTGTGTGTGTGTGTGTGTGTGTGTGTGTGTGTGTGTGTGTGTGTGTGTGTGTGTGTGTGTGTGTGTGTGTGTGTGTGTGTGTGTTTTCACATGCAGTTTTCTATGTAGCTTGGTTTGTTTGTTCCCAAAGTGGTGTAAACTATCAACTTGAGAGGTGAAACTGTCGTAAAATCAGACAACCATCTCTTTAAGGTAAAAGACGCATTTGATGATGACCTTCGTCCTATATTGGTCTGGTAATCGATCACCAATAAGTAGGTCAATCACGACAACATCCAACGGTGAAAGTAGATCATTATCATCTTGTGTTAAATACGTGTTCTGTGATATAGGGCCTACAGCGACGTGACGCCATCTGTTTGGGACGCGATCATTGGCTATCTGTCTTGTGACAAAGACCTACAGCTATATGACTTCACTTGACTGGGACGCGATCATTGGTGCTTTCCTGTGACAGCGACATGACGTTACCGGACTGGGACACGATCATTGGCTATCTGTCCTGTGACAGAGACTTATGGCGACATGACGTCACCTATCTGCCTTTCCCAACACACATCACTTGAAAAGTAAAAAGATAAAATAGAAAATAAAATAACCAAATAAATAGATAAATCTTGAATATATCTCTCCATTCGTACTGTGGGCTATTTCTAGTTTTATTGCAGTAACTGACATATTTATATTCATCTAACCACTCCTGCAGTCACTAGTAATTCAAAGGCTTCTATTTTTTTAGGTTTATATACTAAATAAAAGAGATGCTTGCTCCTCTAAAAATATCTAAAATCTTCCCAGATTTTCTTACTTGGTTCAGAATTTGAATTCTCAACCGAATAAACTATTATGGTTTTAGTCGTGACAGTACTTTATAAAGTGTGTGTATCTGAATATAAATGTTAACCAGACATTTACAAACCAATCTGCCTTCAGGATAGATAATAAGTCGTTTTATGAGATTTTAGGTGTTTTAGATAGAATGTTTTCAGCATAGCCTCCTCATGTTCTTCACTGTAAGTCCCACTCTCTTCTTCTCTTCCTGCCTTACCCTCCTCCTCCTCTCTGTTCTCTCTTTCTCTCTCTCCTCATTCCTCTCTTCCTTTTTATTCTCCCCCTCACTTCCCTCCTCCTCCTCCTCCTCCTCCTCCTCCTCCTCCTCCTCCTCCTCCTCCTCCTCCTCCTCCTCCTCCTCCTCCTCCTCCTCCTCCTCCTCCTCCTCCTCCTCCTCCTCCTCCTCCTCCTCCTCCTCCTCCTCCTCCTCTCCCCATTACCTCTTCTTCCCACCTTCTCCTTATCCTTCTTCTCCTTCTCGCTTCTTTCTGATTCTTTTCATCACTTTTTGAACTGCTTGCCTGTCTGTTTGCATTTGTTTTTAGTCTGTCGTTGCCCGCCTAACATTGGTCTTTCTCAATACTCGTCTGTTTTTGTCATCCACAGAGTATGCCTGTCTTTGTCTCCCTGTCTGATTTGATCTTTGCCTCCGTCTACCTTGGTCTTCGTCTACCTTTGTCTGTCTGTCTGTCTGTCTGTCTTCTGATTTCTTTGTCTGGCCGCCTGTCTTTGTATGACTGTCTATTTACTGTCTATGTTTTTCTTTATTGTGTAGGCGTCTCTAGTTGTCTGTCTGTCTGTCTGCCTCCTGTCTTTGACTCTTTCCTCCTGCAAGATGAAAAAGTCAAACCAGTTTTTGAGCACCGAACTGCTACGTAGCTTAGCCAAGCTCGAGAAACCTACTTCTTCAGTTATGGAAATAAGTGTGTGTGTGTGTGTGTGTGTATGCGTGTGATTCACCATGGTCTTCATGGATCACGTGTTGGACTCGTGATCGACAGCTATTTCCCTCCCGGAAGAGAGCTCAGAGCTCATATATGACCGATCTATGGGTAATGCTGTGACCTTTACAGGCACACACACACCCAACTCCCTGTCCACGAGAGTTGGAGTGACGACTCACAACGCAGTGATACTGAAATTATTTCAGCTGTAGGCGGGATTCGAACCCGGACCGCCGTAGTGGCGGCCGAGAACTCTACCACTGCGCCACCGTGTGTGTGTGTGTGTGTGTGTGTGTGTGTGTGTGTGTGTGTGTGTGTGTGTGTGTGTGCACGTGTGTGTGTGCGTGCACGCATACGTGCGTAAGCAAATTCCAGAGGAAAAATAAAACCTCTCAACCTTCTTATGTAAGGATAAAACCCGTTTCATACTGGGCAGAGCCCTGTCAACTGTTGTGAGTTCGTTTGTGCAGAAACGACATCGGCTACACCTTCTCGTGTTTTTTTTAATCATCTCCAAAAGTCAAAATAATTTTTTTTTTCATGAATGACGCAATAAGAGAAGTTAGATCTATACGAATATTAGCCATATTGTTGAGATGTCCTTAGGAAGGTCTAGACTGCTGTAAGTGAAGTCGTTTTCCTAGATATTCAAATCCAAAACATATGACGCGAGTCGTTCCAGCGTGAAGATAATGACCTGTCAAGTCTTGGTCAAGTAGGATTTTCTTTCGTTGTAGTCGGGGTTCGGGGGGTATTTTTGATTCATATTTTCATTATTATTGTTAGTTATTTTTTATATTATTTCTATTATTGTTATTGTTATTGCTATTACTGTTATTATTATGATTATCATTATTATCATCGTTATTATTATCATTATTGCTATTATTGTCATCATTATCGTTATTGTCATTATTGTTGTTATCATCATTATTATCATTATTCTTGTGCTTGTCTTTGTCGTTATTGTTGCTGTTATGTTTGTGTATATACACAAAAATATGTACTTAAATTTTCTCGTGTAGTAATTTTGAACACACATAGATCTACACTTTTTTTTCATATATCTTGTTCTATTTTTCGGTATTTTTATTCATTTTTTTCACCCCACCTCGCCATGGACCTAAAGGTCTCCTGTCAGCCTCTCCCCTTATCACCGTAACCAATCCTCCCCCCTGCCCCCCGGCCCAGACGGTAACTCGCCGCTGGGCCGCAAGAACGCACCGCGGCGACGTAGCGGTGTCTTGCAAAGCGCTTTTGATATATGAGCGTGCGGGGGCCAGTTCTCTCTGGTCAGTTTTTACTGGTCTGCGCCTCTCTCTCTCTCTCTCAGCGTACTGACGTAGTCTCAGTCCGGTTTCGGCCGGATATGTTTGCTTTCCGTTTATTCCGTTCGACAAGTTGGGGCACTAGAAGTTTCCTTTGTTGATGTTCGGATCCGTGTACAGAAATGTATAATACAGTAATATTATATATAATCGTAATATAATGTGTAAAGTATGCGTATGTGTGTAGTTCAGCCTTTATGGTCCACTGCAGGACCAGCTATTCCCCTGATGGACGATACAGACTAGTATAATATATGATATATAATATATATAGTATAATGTAATATAATACAGTATGATATGATATATAGTATAACGTATGAGGGTGCAGGGGAAATGGAAACAAGCTGAGGTTATCACACATCGTATGGACATTTATTTTTTTCATGTTTACATATGTATATTTATGTATATGTATGTACCTATATACACACCGATTGTGTGTGTGAGAGACAGAGGTTCTGTACCCCTCTTCCACATGACTCACTTGGTTCCTTCTTGACCCGAACAGGCGGACATCGGACCGCGAGGTGCTGATTGAAATAGTCGTCACCCCACCTCCTCCCGAGAACGCCGGGACCAGTCTCCCGACCAGCCCCACCCACCCGGGAACCAGCCACACTTCCCCTCCGTCGCCCGCCGAGGAACCGACTGACGAAGTCGCTGACCAGTCGGGACCTCCCCGAGTCTCGACCGGGACCCAAGGACCTGAGGACGAACAGGGAGACACTCAGGCTTTGTTGATCTCCGCGAAGGAGAACGTCACAGGCAAGATGAAGAACAATAATACGATGTACGTCAATAGCGGGGCGGACGCTGCTGCCGGGGACGGCGGCGTGGGAGGACCCAACGACAAGGGGGACCTCTACATCGTCAGACCCGCTCTCACGCTGCCCGAAGTTCAGGATAACTTCAGTTACACGCACAAGGAGAAGAAGAGTAAGTGCCAGCAGGGGAGGAGCAGCTTGGAGTACGGGCGGGGTTAGGCTGCCTTCGAGGAGGAGATTGACTCTTGACTTTTTTTCTTTCTTTTTCTTTTTATGTGGAAAGGTGTGTGTGTGTGTGTGTGTGTGTGTGTGTGTGTGTGTGTGTGTGTGTGTGTGTGTGTGTGTGTGTGTGTGTGTGTGTGTGTGTGTGAGAGAGAGAGAGAGAGAGAGAGAGAGGTATGAACAGAATCGCTTGACGCCAACCAGAATACACACATACGCATGCACGCATACACACACACACACACACATACACACACACACACACACACACACACACACACACACACACACACACACACACACACACACACACACACACACACACACACACACACACACGCACACACACACACACGCACACACACACACCCGCACACACACGCGCACACACACACACCCCCACACACACACACACACACACACACACACACACACACACACACACACACACACACACACAAAAAGAAAAAAAAAGTGCCCAGTGCCGTCAGCACTGACGGTGATCGAATGTGATTGGTCAGAAGTCGACTGGATCTGGAAACGCATGAGCGAGCGACTGGGCGGCACTGCCCCTCGATGGCACTCCTAATCCGGCTCCATCCAGTCAGTCGGTCCCATCAGACTGGTTCTGTACAACACTATGGACCCAAAAACAAAAAATCGGACCCGTCCAGGCCTTGCCCAAAATGTCAAGGCGAAGATGGTGCCTGTCTTGCTCCTCATTGGCTGAGAAATTGTATTCATTGGGGAGTAAGGATATTTCCTGGTGGAGAATTTTATTTATAACTTCCTTTGCTGGAAGTTTTATTTAATTCTAAGTGGTGTCTTAGGCAATAGCTCCAAGGGGCTTGTCTGTCTAAACGAAGCAATGGGCAAAAGCACATTATAAAAAAAAAGATAAAATAAATGAATAAATAAATAAATAAATAGATAAATAAATAAAAATATAATCAAATTTCTATGACCAAATTAAAATTTGAATCAAATTGATTAAATCAAGTTAAGATCGATTAGGTTTTAAATTAAAATTAGATGTTTGAAATGATTAAAAATAGGGACAATTATTTTGGTGCTGGTAAAGCTTGCATCAAAACTGTTTGGATGTGTGGGTTCGTATGTGAACAAAAAATTACACAAAACACTGACATAAACCTACCTACGTTAGCTCTCAATTTTTATACCTATGTTTACATTATTTTTCTATCGCATGCTGGGTATTTAATTGAGTAATTCTATTTACTTCATCAGGTGTTAGCGAAAAATTAAAAAAACAAATTAAATCCACATTCGAATGCGACATTGGAAGCGTTTGGTCTCTGGTGACACAGCGTCTGCCTATCCTGTCCTGGCTCCCCAAGTATGACGTCAGAACGTCGTTGTTGGGTGACGTCATAGCCGGCTGCACGGTAGCCATTATGCACATACCACAAGGTGAGTCGACAATATTTTTTGTTTATTTTTTGTTTACATATCTACCATATCCTTTTAGCATTCGTATAAAGAGTTGGAGGTTCATTCCAAAACGAAATATGTTTTTTTTTTTTTTTTTTTTTTTTGCCAATAATGTTGTTGGAGCCATGGTTAAGTGGTCTTGATTTTTATCTATTTTTTTTAGTTCGTGTGTTGGGCAAGGATGAATTGGGAACCTTTTTTTGAGTGATTTAGAATCTATTTTTGTGTTTCTCGTTCTCTTTACAGGCATGGCCTATGCCCTTTTAGCCAACCTTCCCCCTATTTGTGGCATCTACATGGCATTCTTCCCCGTCTTCCTCTACGCTTTCCTTGGCACTTCGCGGCACTGTTCCATGGGTAAGTGGCACTCTATCCATGTATGTATGTGTGTATGTGTGTGTGTATGAGTGTGTGTATGTGTGTGTGCATGTATATGTGAATGTATGTGTGTATGTAATGTATGTAGTCTATGTATGTATCTGTGTATGTATATGTGAATGTGTGTATGTAATGTATGTAGTGTATGTAGTCTATGTATGCACGCATCTGTTTATCTGTATCTATCTAACAACGAGGCCTTACAAGAGATGGCTCTGAAAAAAAAAAATGCCCCCTATGGAGATTTAGTGACACCCCTACGAACCAGAGTTATTCATCATTCTCTATATTATAAAATAGATAAACAAATAAATGAAAATAAATGAACAGACGAATAAACGTTCATAACAAATAAACAAGTAAATAGATAAGTAAAAAAAAATAAATGAATAGTTAGATAAACTAATTATTATGATGGTGATGATGATGACCTTTCATGTCAAGGCAGCTGGACTGTCCTGAGAGGTCCACCGGACATTTTCCACATCTCTTTGTAACTCTTCTCCTTCCCCGTTCTCTCCCTCGTGTCACCTGAACAGGCACCTTCGCCGTGGTCTGCCTCATGACTGGAAAGGTCGTGGGCCAGCTGGCGACAGACCCGGCGGCGGCGGCGGCATCGATGGCGGCGGCGGACGCGGAAAATGGGACGGCGGTGGACGGGATCGCCGCCAACCAGACCGGATACACCCCCGAGCAAGTGGCATCGGCCGTGGCACTGATGGTCGGGCTTTGGGAGGTGAGTGTCGTGGGCGGGGTGGCACTCGTGGCGCGGAGGGAGTGAAGGAGTGAGTGAAGGAGGGAGGGATGGATGGAGGGAGGGAGGGAGGGATGGAGGCACGGAGGACAAGGTGGGAGCTAGGGAATTAATAAAGCAGGGAAGAAGGGAGGGAGAGAGAGAGCGAGGGAGGGAGGGAGGAAAAGGTGGAACGAGGAAAGAAAAAATGAAGGAGGGAGGAAAAGCAGAAAGAATGGAACCAAGAATGGATGGAGAAATGGGAGGAGAAAAAAGAGGAAGAGAGGCGAGGGAGGAAAGGAGGAAGAGAGAGAGAGGGAAGGAGGGAGGAAACGAGGAAAGCGAGAAAAGGAAGGAAGAAAAGAGGGAAGGAAGGAAGGAATAAAAGAGGGAAGGAAGGAGGAAGTAAGAAAAGAAAAGGAGGGAGGGAGGAAGAGAGAAGGGAAGGAAGGAAGGAAGGAAGGAGGAAGTGAGAAAAGTAAGGAATTGAGGGAGGAAAGGGGGAGGGGAGGGGGAAAGAAGGAATGGGGGAAGGGAGGAAAGGGGAAGGAGGAAGGTGGGGAGAGAGGAAGGAAAGGGGAAAGGGAGGAAAGAAGTGGGAAGGGAGGGAAAAAGGGAGAAGGAAGGGAGAAAGGAAAGGAAGGAGAAAGAAGCAAGAAAAAGGAAGAGGTAGAGAGGAAAGGAGGTGGGTGGGGGTGTAGGGTGGAAGAGGGGTGAGAGGTCAGTGGCCCTGTGTGCAGCAGCAGAGTCTGGTCGTCAACTGAGGGAATGTGCCGGAGTTGGCACAGGTGCGTTAGGCGATTAAGTTCGGCACCTGGACGGACGACTCGTCTGTCTTTGTTAAGGCTGGCACCAAACCAGTTTCCACCACGGGTACCTGTACGTATTCTTGCGAGATGGACGTCGGAGGGATTCCTCTCCCCTCAGCTGTCTTCAAAACCCGTTAATATCCGTGTCTCCGTTTGGAGGTGTGGGCCCGAAGGGATGATACTCGGTTCCCGGATCGCGTTCAAAATCTCTATAATTTTTTTTACCAATTCCCTTAGCTTTTACATACAAGGAAAGCTGACAACCGGTGACTGATCACTTCATATTGTTATAAACCGGTGATATAGAAACTGTCCCATATTGATTCAACAGAATAGTCCAACTTTTCTTCCCAGAGAAATCTATGGATGGTCCCGAGCAGCAAAACTCGGGGCAACATATATATATATATATATATATATATATATATAATATATATATATATATATATATATATATATACACGTATGTATACACACACACACACACACAATTCTTTTAGTGGGTCCAAAAAAATAAAATCTTTCCATCTGTTCTCTATGCAGCTGGCTCTTGGCATGCTGCAGCTGGGCGTCCTCAGCGTCTTCCTGTCGGACATGTTGGTCAGCGGGTTCACCACTGGCGCTGCTGTCCACGTGTTGACGTCACAAGTCAAGTACATCTTTGGAATCAACATCTCACGACACCACGGACCTTTGAAGATCATCTTCGTAAGTATTCAAAACTTCGTTATGTACAGTAACTGGACAAGTTTAGGTTTAAGAACTGGTTTACCAACAGGGTGGTTAACAACTGGAGTAGACTTAGTAACGATTTAGTTAGTGCTTAAGCAACTATTTGGTTTAAGAGAAGATGAGATAACTTTATGGATAGGGATGACAGGTTGCACATGCAACTGCCTAGTGTAGGCCTTATGGTCTCTTGCATTTTCCCTCGTTTTTATTTTTTTACGTTCTGTATGTAAACTGACTACAGCAGTGTGTAAGACTTTTCTCTGATTATCTATTACCGAACAAGTTCCTCTATATAGACCAGCGTTTCCCAACCTTTTCCGACCATAGCACCCCCTGGTGTCATGTCTAAGCAGTCCAACACCCCTATCTTGTTATTAGAAGGATAAAAGAAAGTGAAGTGTACTGCTTGAAGATTTATTTTCTTGATTCCTTACAACTGAAACAAATTGACAATATTGTTTGTAGAAGAAATAAAAACACACTAGAAGAATGAAATAACATGAAAAAGTCAAATATGGACAACTAGGTAATCAATGATTAATGCTATTTTTATGTGCATCATTTTCCAGCACCCTATGATTGAATTCAGCACCCACAGGTTGGGAAATTCTGATTTGGACTGAGGCACAGCCAAACTCCGAACTTTGTCATTATTATCAGAATTTCGTATTTGTCCGAACACAGTTTATGTGTATTGTTTATATATATACAACTTTTTTTTTTTTACTTTGGAATCGAAAACTTAGCACTGAAGCGGTGGGGGTAGAGACGGCGGCTGAGGTTGTAGAATAATAATTATCTTACCTCGCGTATCCGAACAAGCTCCCAAATCCGAAGACTCCCAAATCCGAACACCTTCAAATCCGAACACTCCCAAATCCGAACACGCTGTGGTCTAGCTAGTTTGAATACGGGGTGGAATTACTATAATCACGACCTTCTCTTGGACCAAAAGGTCTTCTGTCGACATGCCTGTGCCACTGTAACACGTTGTAATGTCGACATAAACACAATTTGAGGATTGAGCCTTATTAGTGGGACGTTTCGCTTGTGACAGTTTTTTCAAGTACACAAACATGTAACAAACGCAACGTGGTATCAATAAAGGCCACTCAGTCCTCACATTTGGTGTTTGTTTCGATGGACTTGTCGGGAACTGCCACTTTCGTACGTGTTGTGACGTGTTTAGCTTTTCGTGGGATGTGACCCCCTGTGTGTCTTGATCCGGCAAGATAGACATCCGATCAGACCATTTCCATAACCCGTCTTCAGCACCCTTATCACTGCCACCATATCACTGCCACCACATCACCACCACCACATCACCACCACCACCACCAGCACATCACCACCACCACCAGCACATCACCACCACCACCAGCACATCACCACCACCACCAGCACATCACCACCACCACCAGCACATCACCACCACCACCAGCACATCACCACCACCAGCACATCACCACCACCACCAGCACATCACCACCACATCACCGCCACCACATCACAGCCACCACATCACCGCCACCACATCATCGCCACCACATCAACACCACCACATCACCGCCACCATATCACTTCCACATCACTACCACATCAACATCATATCAACACCACATCACCGCCACCACATCACCACCACCACATCACCGCCACCACATCACCGCCACCACATCACCGCCACCACATCACCGCCACCACATCACCGCCACCACATCACCGCCACCACATCACCGCCACCACATCACCGCCACCACATCACCGCCACCACATCACCGCCACCACATCACCGCCACCACATCACCGCCACCACATCACCGCCACCACATCACCGCCACCACATCACCGCCACCACATCACTGCCACCACATCGCCACCATTACCACTATCATTATGACAGCTGCCACCACTTGTACACCACTACCAAAACACATACGAACGTTCATTTCCGCACGTTCACTACCTCCGCACGCTCACGTTCACCACACGTTCACCTTCTGGTCGTGGTGGTGATCGTGATTATAGGTGTGGTTGTTGCTGCGGTGCTGGTGCCGGTGGCGGCCACTAGAGAGAACTAGAAGAGGCGAAGGATGGACGGATAGGTGGATGGATGGGTGGATGAGAGGATGGATGGGTGGATGAGGGGATGGATGGATGGATGGATGGATGGGTGCGTGGGTGGGATGGTTGGTCCGCAGCCGATAAGAAAGCCACATTTACCCCCCCCCCCCAGCGGTTACCCACGGGTGTGTGTGTGCGTGCGTGTCTTGTGTGATGAATGACCCGCACACACACACACACACGTGCACCACATTAAAGTGTGTGTGTGTGTGTGTGTGTGTGTGTGTGCTTTATATATAATCACAATATTGTCAACAATCTAGCCCATAGAGTGGACACCTGCAAACGTTTGGACGCACCTGCAAACGTTTAGATGCATCTGTAAACGTTTGGATACACCTGCAGACTTTCTGGGACACTGCAATCTTTTTTTTTGACAGAATAAAAAATGTTTTGACACATAGTTACAAACATGTTGACACCTACAAATGTTTGGACACACCTGTAACACCTGAAACAAACGTTGTAAGAGAAACACCTGCACCAAACGTTGGAGTAAGAGGATACCTGCATCCAATGGGGTGGGAGAGAGAGAGATACACCTGTAAGAGGTCTACGCGACGCCTTGCAGGTGTAATACAGATGAGATTCTCCTGCTACCTGAGGCTGCGGGGCACCTCCTCCTCCTCCTCCTCCTCCTCCTCCTCCTCCTCCTCCTCCTCCTCCTCCTCCTCCTCCTCCTCCTCCTCCTCCTCCTCCTCCTCCTCCTCCTCCTCCCTCCTTCTCCTCCTCCTCCTCCCTCCTTCTCCTCCCTCCTCCTCCCTCCTTCTCCTACCTCCTCCTCCCTCCTCCTCCCTCCTCCTCCCTCCTCCTCCCTCCTCCTCCTCCTCCCTCCTTCTCCTCCTTCTCCTCCCTCCTCCTCCCTCCTTCTCCTCCCTCCTTCTCCTCCTTCTCCTCCCTCCTCCTCCCTCCTTCTCCACAACCACATCAAGAGCTCCAACAAAGCCAGCCATCCCCCCATACCTGTGGGAAGGGTGCTAAGAATGCTTCCCTTGGGGGAGAAAAACGGAAAAAGACTGACAGACAGACAGACAGAGACAGACAGATAGACACAGACAGACGGATAGACACAGACAGACGAATAGATATAGACAGACGGATAGATACAGACAGACGGATAGGCACAGACAGACGGATAGACACAGACAGACGGATAGACACAGACAGACGGATAGACAAAGACAGACAGATAGAGAGAGACAGACGGATAGATACAGACAGACGGATAGGCACAGACAGACGGATAGACACAGACAGACGGATAGACAAAGACAGACAGATAGAAACAGACAGACTAGAACTCGTTCGGACATCCTAGATTGTCAGATCCCACTGTGTGTGTGTGTGTGTGCGTGTGCGTGTGCGTGTGTATGTGATTCATCATGGTCTTAGATCACGTGTTGGAATCGTGATCGACAGTTGTTACCCTCCCGGATGAGAGCTCAGAAGTCATATATGAATGACCGATGTATGGGTAATGCTATGACCAAAAAATATACACGCATCCAACTCCCCGCCTACGAGAGTTAGGGTAACGGCTGACAGCGCAGCGATACTGAAATGATTTCAGCTCTGGTCGGGATTCGAACACGGACCTATTGAAAAGCGGTTGCAAACGCTACCCCTGCACCGTCGAGCCGTGTATGTGTGTGTGTGTGTGTGTGTGTGTGTGTGTGTGTGTGTGTGTGTGTGTGTGTGTGTGTGCGTGTGTACGTGTGTGCGTGAGCGTATGCGTTTACGATCATCTTTGAGCATCTACGAATGCAGGAAACCATTTCCCAAAGCTGCATAGAAACCTTTCCCCCGCCGCCCCAGGAGTGATCTCCCCAACCCCCCGGGGAGGGGGGGGGCCGCCCTCCACGGTAATTATAGGACGCAGGGTGCCCTGTAATCCCCCCAACCCCCTCCATCTCTCCCCTAACCCCCTCCATCTCTCCCCTAATCCCCTCCATCTCTCCCCTAACCCCCTCCATCTCTCCCCTAACCCCCTCCATCTCTCCCCTAACCCCCTCCATCTCTCCCCTAACCCCCTCCATCTCTCCCCTAACCCCCTCCATCTCTCCCCTAACCCCCTCCATCTCTCCCCTAACCCCCTCCATCTCTCCCCCAACCCTCTCCTCTCTCCCCCAACCCTCTCCTCTCTCCCCTAATCCCCTCCTTCTCTCTCCCCTAATCCCCTCCTCCTCTCTCCAACTCCCTCTCTCTCTCTCTCCAACCCCCTCCCACTCTCTCCCCAACCCCCTCCCTCTCTCCCCAACCCTCTCCCCTTCTCCCCGACCTCCTCCCTCTAATTTACCTCCTCTTCCCTCCACTTAACCTCTTCCTCCTTCTACCCTTCCTCCTCCCTTCTCCCTCTACCCTAACTCTTCTCTCGTTCCTCCACCTCACCTCCTCCCTCCACCCTGCTCCCTCCTCCTCCTCCCTCCTCCCTGCTCCTCCTCCCTCCTCCCTGCTCCCTCCTCACTCCTCCTCCTCCCTCCTCCCTCCTCCTCCCTTATCCCTCCTCCTCCCTTATCCCTCCTCCCTCCTCTCCCCGCCACACCTCCCCCGTCGTCCCAAAACGGAGGCTCTGATCCGTAGGGGCATCAAGGCTAAACAACGAAAAAAAAAATCAGATTTTTTTTAATAAAACACTGATGTCTTGACTTCAGCCAGGTGCACATTAATGTACAATAATGTACACTAATGTACACATTACTTCATCATACATACATACATACATATACCAAGGCTTTTTCCCCCTTCCAAGGGAGGTAGCCACAAAAGGAAAGGCATAAAAACACTCCCACCCATTTCATCCCTAAATACACTCCACACCCCTCCCACCCTTCCTCTCATCTGAGCACCTCCTGGATGACGGGTCATCCCTGAACCCTGCCCACCGCCCTGGGTCAGAAGCAGTGTCGCAAGACACAGTACATCCACAGCAAGGCCGCTTCATTTAATCGGCGACCCCCCCTCTCCGTCCCCCTTTGCATATAAGGAGAGGACGGGGAGAAATCCCTTCGGGCTGCGTCAAAATTTACTCACACATACTACCCCCCCCCACCCCCCCGCCTATTCCTCCTCATGCAGTCACAACATCATACGGGCGATATATATTTTTTTTTCTCAGGAGCGACTGTACGTATAGCCCCCGTAAGACTTTCCCCTACTTTATCCTATATATATGCATACATACATACATACATTTATGTGTATGGGAGAACGATGCAACAGTGGATATATACATACCTGTATTCAAATGTGCATACACGTGTAAATCTAATACGCACACGTGCACGCACTTACACGTGCACGCACACCACACACGTGGACGCACACCACACACGTGGACGCACACCATACAAGTGGACGCACACACACGTGCACGAACATCACATGTGCACGCACACCACACGTGCACGCACACCACACGTGCACGCACACACATACACGTATACGCAGATATACATGCACACACATGCGGACACACACATGCACACACATATACACACACACAGGCGCGCGCACACAGACATACGCGCACACACTCATGCGGAGACACACACATACAAACACACACATGCAAACACACACATGCAAACACACACATGCAAACACACACATGCAAACACACACATGCACACACACATGCACACGCACACACATGCGCGCACACACATGTACATATACACACATGCACGTATACACACATGCACGCATACACACATAGACACACATGCACGCATTGCATGCACATGCATACAAATCCACACATTGTATACGCATCCCAATAAAACTAAAAATGACCTTCGTTTACGTTGTACTAATATCTATTTCAGGGCTTCCAATTAACAAATGAAGCTATTCTCATGCCGTTTGACTTTTTATTTTTATCTCCGTGTGAGTCACCCACCTTCTTTTAAAATAACCTCAAATATAGCGACATTTGAATTCTGTCCGGAGGTTTGAGTTCTGCACAGAATGCTAAGTTGAGATATAAAAAGTCTCCTACAGTAGAAGCCCAGCAACAACAACTTTTTGTATACGTTTTGTCTACGCATTGCACGCGAGGTCTAACGTACGACTCTTTTTCCCTCCCTCCGCGGCGTTGCCAGACGTACATCGATATCATCAAGCAACTTCTTAGAGCCAATCCCGCTACGATGATCGTTTCCGGAATCACCATAGCAGCTTTAGTCGTCAACAACGAAGTGCTCAAGGTAAGGCAACTTTTCTTTCTCCCTTATCCTCAATTTCTATTTTTTATCCTAATTTCTCTCCAGTTCTTCTCCTCCTCCTCGTTTTCCATCCACTCCTCTTCACTCTCGCTTTCATTCCTCCCCAACTCGTATTCCTCTCGCTTTCGTTTCTCCTCTCTCACCTACTCCCCCTTCCCCCTTCCCCCGCCTTACCTGCCTGATCTGTTTCTATATTAGTAAATCATTATTAATAGCCATTTATCCTTGTGAGCAACATCGCGTCGGTTGAGGTGAAATCCTAATGGTAAAGGATGCATAGAAAGCAGCAGAAAGAATGCGGCGTGCATGTGGTCCATAGGGGTTACCTCTAGATCTTTAAACCCTTTTCTCACCGTTATATGGGGACTTAGGAATAAAGTAGTCACAAGAAAATATATAAAACTAGTTATATAAATAATTGACCAAGTGGTTAGATCCCAGCTAGACCTAGATCAGGATGAACTAAAACCCAGCCAGTTGGGGTTTCCACAACTTGGTTGAAGAAACGGAGCAGTATTGTCCTTTAAGATAATACAGGATTTTAATGGTTTTAAACACGAATCCTAGTCTTTGAATTTTGAATATCTGAATAATTCCAAATGACTTTTGCAACGCTTTAACGATTTTAACGGTTTTTACCACGAATCCACGTCTTAGAATTTTGAATATTTGAATCTTGTGAACGACACTTGTAGCGGTTTGAACTACTTTTAACGGTTTTAACGACTTTTAATGGTTTTAACGATTTTTATTTTTAATACAAGTCCTTGAAACTGAATTGCAAATATTTGAATCCATTTCAACGACATGTGTAACTGTTTTAACGAATTTTAACAGCTTCCCTCTCGATGACAGTTTCCAGTTCTGCTAAAGGCTCCTCGCCTTTGTCAACGGTATTCATCCTTTTTTAATGACCTTTACCTTTATTAGCAACTCGTTGATCCCGTGCTACTGTTATCCGCCAAACGGTTATTTGCTGTTTCTCCCCTTCGTAGACAGTTTAACTGTTATTTACGGTTGTTAACACACTGTCGTTTTTATATTTTGTTTTTGTTTTCATATTGTTATTTTCATTTGTTTTTATGATTGTTATAATTTCATTTTGACTTGAAGGACCAAAAGGTTTCAAAGGTCTCCTATCCTATACATACATACATACATACATACATACATACATACATACATACATAGATACATGGCCGTACCACGTTTCAATTTCTGCATGTTGGCCTCCTCGAGTCTTTCTCGGTGTTGATGGCTTAGAATTAAAGTGTATTATGGTTGATAAAAATACATACCTATACTAGTCAGGAATAAACTCAAGACTAAGACTCCTGTGTTTCCTACTCCGCTTACGTCAACCTGTCAGAATGTCTCAACATATATATATATATATATATATATATATATATATATATATATATATATTTTACATATACACACACATACGGACCCTCACCTATGTTAGACCACCACCATATTGGCTACCCTAGTACTTGGGATGATCTACTTCATCATATTACTTCCTGGTCTGCGTGACCCCAAGGTTGGGTGACCTCTGGCTTCCTCAAGGGCTGACACACCGACAGACTGGCGGACTGACTCGTTTCTTTGGTCACTTCCTCCGCGAGCTGAACCGACCTGCTCTTGTTCGACTCCCACATTCAGATCCTAGTTATATGGTCTCGCTCTCTCTTTCTCTTTTTCTCTCTTTGTTCATCTGTCCAAATCTTTATCTATATTTATCTCTTTCTCTCTACAATTTTTTTCTTTTTCTACCTTTTTTCTCCACCTAAAATCTTGTTTATATATTTCTACATTTACCTTTCTTCCTCCGCCCTTCTCTCTGCCTAAATCTTTATCAATATCTATTTCTCTACATTTATTTATCTCTTTCTCTATATTTTTCTTTATACCTATACCCCCTCTCTCCTCTTTCTCCCTCCTCTCTCTTCCCCTCCTCCTCTCTCTTCCCCTCCTCCTCTCTCTTCCTCCTTTCTCTCTTTCTTCTCCCTCACCTCTCTTCCTCCTTTACCTCACCTCACTATCTTCCTCTTCCACCTTTCTTCCTCCTCCTTACTTCTCTTCCTCCTCCTTAACCTCTCTTCCTCCTCCTTAACTCTCTTCCTCCTCCTTGCCTCTCTTCCTCCTCCTTACCTCTCTTCCTCCTCCTTACCTCTCTTCTTCCTCCTAACCTCTCTTCCTTCTCCACCTCTCTTCCTCCTCCTTCACCTCTCTTCCTCCTCCTTCACCTCTCTTCCTCCTCCTTCACCTCTCTTCCTCCTTACCTCTCTTCCTCCTCCTTACCTCTCTTCATCCTCCTTACCTCTCTTCCTCCTCCTTACCTCTCTTCTCCCTCCTAACCTCTCTTCCTTCTCCACCTCTCTTCCTCCTCCTTCACCTCTCTTCCTCCTCCTTCACCTCTCTTCCTCCTCCTTCACCTCTCTTCCTCCTCCTTCACCTCTCTTCCTCCTTACCTCTCTTCCTCCTCCTTACCTCTCTTTCTCCTTCTTACCTCTCTTCCTTCTTTCTTCTCTTCCTCCTCCTCCCCCTCCTCCTCCCTCCTCCTCCTCCTCCTCCTCCTCCTCCTCCTCCTCCTCCTCCTCCTCCTCCTCCTCCTACTCCTCCTCCCTCTCTTCCATGAAAGTTGGGGACAACATTGCGGAACACTTACAGCTTTAAACGACCCGTGAGGGACTGTAAAGTCAGTGGGATGTTATAGTATACGTATATATGTCTGCGTCTCTCTGTGCATTGGTGGCATAATCATAAGCGTGCTGGTTATGCATTAGCTCAATTGTGGGTTCGAATCCCACACACCTCTCCGATTCCTAGTTGTGACTGTTAGTTATCTGCTCCCCAACAGTCCTCAATACGCAAATTAGGGCAAAGATGACGGCTTCGGCCGCAGTTACTCAGCGCCTCCTGGCGTAGGCGCCTCACCTTCTTGTGGGTCTCTCTCTTCCCTCCTTCCTCATCCCGTTTTCTTTCTCTTTGGGTCCCTTCAGCCCCGACTTCGCAAGAAGACCAAGATCCCGATCCCCATCGAACTCATCTGCGTCGTCTTGGGCACGGCCGCCTCCTTCGGTATGGACCTGAGTGGCATGTACGACATCAGAGTCGTCGGACACATTCCCACAGGGTAAGTATTGTCCGGGGAACGGACTCTTTCCCCACCCCACCTTGAGAAAGTATTTTTTTCCATTAGTATCCTCTTTCTCTACATTTTTCTTTCTACCTGTCCCCCCACCTCTCTTTCAGTTCTCAGTTTCTGATCAGGATTGCCCATAATTTCTCTCCCGTTCCCCTTGCAAAAGTAATTTATTATCGTAGATAGCTTTCCACACACATGTATTTTCTTCTCATTGTCCTTAAGGGAGACTCGTGAACCAGACTTCAGAATCCGAGGATTTTCTTATCGTAGATAGTCTTCCGCAGTTTGCTTACTGAAGGAAGACTTTTTTCATAAAAACAGGCTTCTTCGAGTATATTTTTATCATAGGCAGCCTTCCTGTATCCTTTTTGTGATAATTTCCTTTATTAAAGACTCTCCCTTGAAACAAAACTTCTTGAGCTGAGTACTTTTTTTATCGTAGGTAACCTTCCGCATGTATTCTTTTTCTGACCCTTTCACTAACCGGAGACTCTCCTTTGTAACCAGACTTCCGGAGCCGTCAATGCCACCCACGAGCATCCTCTCCTCGGTGATCCTAGACGCCTTCATCATCACCATCGTGGCCTACACTGTCTCCTTCTCCATGGCCAAGATCTTCGCCAAGCGCCACGACTACACGGTCGACGCTACCCAAGAACTCTACTCCCAGGGTCTCAGCAATCTCTTCGGGTCCATCTTCTCCTGCGCCCCTGTGGCAGCCTCCCTCTCCAGGAGCCTCATCCAGGAGGCTGTCGGAGGCGTGACCCAGGTCACCTCCTTCATCTCCTGCAGTCTCCTTCTCCTGGTTCTCCTCTTCATTGGACCCGTGTTCGAGCTTCTTCCTAACGTAAGTGATAACGAGAGTTCCTCATGAAGTGCTTGTATCCGTAACGCGTGAGTGTGAGTGTGTGAGTGTGTGAGTGTGTGTGTGTGTGAGTGTGTGTGTGTGTGTGTGTGTGTGTGTGTGTGTGTGTGTGTGTGTGTGTGTGTGTGTGTGTGTGTGTGTGTGTGTGTGCGTGTGCGTGTGCGTGTGCGAGCATATACTCCCGGGCCTGTGCTTTGCATACACCTTGATGTAGCTTTGTAAACAAGGACTAGACGTATAGTCTGCATAAAATCAGTTTATATATCCATGCCTCTGAACCAAATCGTTCTATATATAGTCAATAGGATATAAATAGATAAACAAGTTAATCAAATAGTAGAAATGAACAATAGATAGATAGAAATAGAAAAGAATGAATTTACATATCATCCATGTCTCCGAACCAAACTACCCGAATTCACACAACCACCTCTCTCTCTCTCCCCTCCCTCACTACAGTGCGTCCTCTCGTCCATCATCCTGGTGGCCCTAAAGGGGATGTTCCTTCAGTTCAACGACTTCTTCGCCGTCTGGAAGCTCTCCAAGGCTGACGGAGCCATCTGGATCGCCTCCTTCCTGGGCGTGGTGATCATCGATATCGACTACGGCCTTCTGATCGGGGTGCTCACGTCCCTGGTGGTTCTGCTGGTGAGGAACCAGAAGCCAGCCACCGCCCGCCTGGGTCACATCCCTAACACAGATGTCTACCTTGATATGGACAAATACTCTGCGGTGAGTTTCTTTTTTATTCATCTATTATTTCTATCATTATTGATATCATTATTATTATTATCATTATTTCATTTGCGATACTTAAACCCTCCCGGATGCCAACTTTACTGCGGTCCGGAGTGGTAGGTTCTTGATAAATGTCTGCTATGATGTCTATGAATCCTGGCAGTTATTCTAATTGTTACGAGAAGGCTGAGGTCTTGAAAATATTTATATCTAGGAGTCATGGAGTTTATTTTAAGACTTGCATGAAAGCTGAGGTTTTGAAATTTGTTCTTCTGACACATGTTTGGGTGTTACAGCAATTTTGAGGTCTTAAAAACACGTGTTGTTTATAAACTCTAAATGTTACTTACTTGTTGCAAAAAGGCTTAGTTTTTTAATAAAAAAAAAAAATCTTTATTAACCCAGATGGTTATTTATAGGTGTTCCAGATAAATCTAAGATTTTGAAACAAAACATATCTATGAGACCTGGTGGTTATCTAGGTGCTATAATATGGTTAAAGTCTTAGAAATGTTATTTGGGTGTTACAAAATGGCTAAGATCTTTGATTGTTATTCTTTATCTATATACCCTGACGGATAATGTGCCCCCACGCATGTGTTACTTATGACCCTTGCAGCAAGTAAGCAAGCAAGCAAGCAGAGGCTCTGTTCTCTCTTCCTCCTTGACGGTTCCCCTGTCTTTCCCTCACGCAGGCGGAGGATGTCCCTGGCATCAAGGTCTTCCAGTTCCTGGGGAACCTTCACTTCGCGAACCGGGAGTACTTCCGAAGTCAGCTCATCACCCAAACCCGCATCGACCCAAGGGCCATCTCCACCTACAGGAAGAAGGAGGAGACCAAGAGGAAGGCCAGAGAGGAGCAGGAGAGGGAGGAGGAAGAGAAGAGGAAGGAGGCACTCAAGAAGCAGCAGGATGAAGAGAAAGGAGTAAGTAAAGGGGGTGAATGGAGGGGGCAGGGGTTAGGGAGTTCAACTTATGAGTTTGTTCTGTTCAGGGGTGTTCAACTTTAGTTTTTTGTTTTATTGTTTTTATTTTGCTTCAATTAATTTAATTTCATCTTGTTTTATCTAAATATGTATGTTTTTTATGTTTACGGGGCGTTTGTTTATTCATTTGTTTATTTATATATTTATTTATCTATCTATATTTACCGGGCGTTTGTTTATCAAGTTATTTTCTCAGTTGGTGGGTACTCGATTATCTTGTAGCGATGCTACTTTTGGCGAAGAGAAAGAGGTTTTGGTGAGTTCGTCTCCCTTTATTGTAAGGTACGAGTGAACTGAGTGAAATGATTTTACATGCGGCGGAAGCCGCTATTTATACCGCGTGGGTAAGTTACCCGTGGTGCGTACTTACATAATTGCTCTGAGTTAGGTTAGGTCGGGTCAAGCAGGGTCGCACAGGCAGAGAAGCGTCAGGTCGTGTGCGACCATGCACGCTCTACGCCACGTGACTGTCGTGGCTGTACAATCTGTTTGATTTTTTTTATTATTGTTGCTTTGCTCAGAGCCCATTTTTGGCATATTTCTAGATCACAATGTTATATTTCTCAAACAGCATAGATTTAAGAACATGTTCACAGTATAGTAATGGTCGTAACTGCAGAACTACTGCACTTGATTTTATGATCAAAATACTTTGTACATCCGTTTGATATCAAAATGATCTTGGTTCATTAGAATACTTTAGGGCCTCCTATGTCAATTGGTTTTCTTCAAATCGTACAACGACTCACTTTGAGTCCCGTACCACCCATGTCGAAGACCTACTTCGATCGTACACTTTACGATATGTTTGAAATCGTGAATTTTACGATGTGTTGGAAATCGTAAACTTTACAATCTGTTGGAAATAGCAAATCGTAAATGTGTAGCAAATTTTGGAGACCTTAGAGTAGTGACGACATGAAACTTACGCAGTGAATAGTGCGGGGTGATCTAATAGAGGTGTTCAAGTGGATCAAAGTCTATAACAAGGGTGATGCAAACAAGGTAATCATAATAAAACAACAGGGCAGGAATCGCAGTAATGGGTATAAACTGGACAAATTTAGATTTAAGAAGGAAATAGGCAAGAATTGGTTTACAAATAGGGTGGTCGATGAATGGAATAAACTTAGTAACCACGTAGTAAGCGCTGAAACTATCAGTTGTTTTAAAAAACGATTAGACAACTTAATGGATGGGGACGACAGGTGGTGATGGATACGGAGCTGCCTAGTGTAGGCCTTATGGTCTTTTGCAGTCTCCTTTATTTCTTATGTTCTTATAATTGGTTCTCAACCTTTGGTCCACATTCTCTCCCATGTGGGACCACAAACTGAATGAAATCTAGTGGGAGCTATTGGATACGAAGCGATATAATCTAATGTCAATGTGGTCTTCTCTTGGAAATTACTACTAAAATAGATACAAAAGTGATCTTTGGGAGGCTAAAGAACAGCGATACATAAATATAGGTATTTTCCAAAAGACTAAATAACAGCAATACATAATATGGGTCTTATCCAGGAGGCTAAAGAACATCATCATACAAATATAGGAAATGCATAAGAAGACATGCTGGGAACTTCTGCTCTAGGTTTTGTGTTTCCCTTTTCCATCAGGATGGAACCAAGTTCTCGAGTCCTGAGGTCGTCATGAAGAGCGGCAAGAACGGGCTTCTGATGGCCATGAAGAACAAGACCTCCTCCTATAGCCTCAGCCTGAAGGGATCGAAGGCATCGTCCCAAGTGTCTCTCCTCATTCCGGTAAGAAGCTCCTCCAATAGTGTCTGGGAAGTTTATTCGTCTGTAAACATGTTTACATCTACGCAAGCACCTGCAGCACCAGTATACATACCTACACATACACCTGTTCCTACACACGCGCCCATAGCATCAGTACACAGAACTACACTTACACCTATCTTTTGGTTTCACAGATTCGATAAATTAGCAAACTCTTAAAGATATCGGAAGGCAGAAACCATAAAGTGATTGACGATCCTCTTGTGTCTTTGTCTCTTCAGGATACCAAGTACGTCTTGCTGGACTTGAGCTGCATGGGCTTCCTGGATACAACTGGCGCCAAACTTCTAGTCCAGATTTTTAACGAGTTTAAGGAAATCGACATTATCATCTGCGGCGCCGGAGCATCTGGTATGATCATCCCAATGCACTTTTAATAGGTTTTAGTCTCCGTTTTCTTTTTGCTCTTTTCTTCGTCTTTGTCTTGCCTTCCTTTTTCGTCCTACTCTTCTTTTTTCCTCTTAATTCTTCATTCTGCTCTTCTTTTCCTCTGTTTTGTTCTTTTGATCTTCTTTCAGTTTGTGGGACCAGTGACGGTCACCTGCATATGGGACCTGTCAGAGAATCATCTCCCTACTGTCCATCTTCAAAACCTGTCAACACCCTCCCCTCCATCTGTAGATGCAGCACAGGGTGGATGTGGGTGGGTGTGGGGTGGGCGTGGGATGGGTGAAGGGTGGGTGGCATGCCTTGGCTAGCCATATCCCTGGTATGGGTGAAAAGGCCTATTGGTACATGTATATATATATGTATATATATATATACATACATACATATATATATATGTATAATATGTTTGTGTGTGTTTGTTTTGCAACGACCGTTGATTAAGATTTTTTCCATCCTCAGAAACTGTGCTCAAGATGTTGGACACCTGCAACGTCTTCGCCACCATCCCGAAGGAGACCTTCTTCCATTCTGTCCACGACGCCATCACCGTCCTCAGCAGGAAAGCCACGGAGACTGTCGAGCCCATCACCAAGTTCTAAGGACTCTCGAGGTCCGCCTCCTGATGATAAAGACTTTTATTTTTAAGGATGCTGGGGTTGGCGCGGAGAGGCCGACAGTGGCCGCAGGAGTCAGTGTTGCTGTCGTTGTCGGGCCGAGATGGTCAGTTATGTAATTAGAACGAATGAGGGGACTGTGTTGCGAAGAACCAAGAGGAGAGACACCTCATAGTGATGATCCCTGAGGAATCTGTCCCCCGGGGTAAGGGCTCTTCAAATACGACTCCAAGGAATTCCCTAAGGACTATGCCTTAGGGTGGGAGATCTTCAAGAGAAGATCCCAAAGAACCCCCTGAGGAGTCAGTCCATCAGGGTCGGGGGCTCTTCAAGAGATTATTCCAAGGACCTCCCAGAAAAACTGGACCCTCTGGATGTGATATTTCAAGAGATGACTCCAGGTAATCTGTCTAAGGAATTGTTCTCTCGAAACAGGAGCTCTCAACAGATGACTTCACGGAACTCCTTGGGGGAATTGTCTTCTTTAAGAATCAGCCCACAGAGAGACCCTAAGGAGTCCCCGAGGAACAGGGGTCTGGAAATCCCTTGAAGAACCCCCGAAGAATAGGGACATTGAAAACTCCTGGGAAGCTAGTGCCGGACCCAGACGACTTGTGTTTGTGTGTGTATATATGTCTCTGTGTGTATCAGTGTACATATACTGCAGGCTTTTAGCCATCCCGTCTCTCCATTTTCGTTGTGGATCAAAGACAGGGAATAAACTTTTACGGTATGTGATCGGTGATAGCAGTCAAGGCGCCGGAGATGGTTCTCACGACAAGGGTAGTGGTTGTGGCAGCTTAGAGATCGATGTTGGTTACGAACTCGGTCGACCGAAGTGCCGACGTGTTCCAGGAACGAAGAAGACCCCAAGAGATTTTCTTCGTGGAAGCCCTCAATTCCTCAGGACGAGATGATCTCCACAGATGGATCTCCGTTGTGCCTCTTCTCCAAACATACGCCTGTCATTATCCTGGTTCTTCATAACATTTGTATTATTCAACAACTAACAGGAGCTTCTGAGGATAACATATAACAGGAGCTATACTATAACAGAACAAGGTACTTACAGATAGGTCTACATCTATACATTACATACGTTACACACATACATACACACATACTAGTCCAATGATATTCGTACAAAATTCTACATGCATAGACATTTTATAAATACAATGTTTGCGAGCTGGATATCTGCTTCTGTCAACTTCTTCCTTTCCCCCCATTCTTGTTTCCTTCCACTCTCCTTGTTCTTCTTTGTATTGTTCCACTTCATGTTTATCTCCTTTCCTTCCTTGATAGATCCTACATTTTAGATTGCCACGAATAGGGATTTTAGTGTGCGAGTGTTTAGCGCGCAGTCTCGGTAGGCATACCGTCATGGGTTACTTGTTCACACATCCCTACGAACATCTTACATTGTATGTTGACATCAATGAGAATATTGTTCTCAGTGACGAATCCACTGACCTCCTTCGTAAACAAACACGAACATCACTTTGCTGGATTGTCCTCTGTAGACAAAGGTAGGGAGGTTGTCACTGAAGACAATATTCTCGCTCATGTCTGCAGACACTGTATGATGCTCTCGTGGTGGACAGAGTTTTAGGCCTATTATGTCTGCAGATGTTGTTGCTAGATCCTTGTACACTGCCTGTGATGACATACTGTCCATTCCCCTTGTTCTCCATCTTTTCCTCCTCGCCTTCACCCTTTATTCCATC
>NC_134797.1:45035471-45050471 GCF_046742065.1 Oratosquilla oratoria | reverse complement strand
CTGAAGTGGCTTGGGTCTACCTCATGAAGTGTGAGTAACCCAATGGAGGAAGTACCGAAAGGTCTAGTTATGTACAACGGTATTAGTAGTCGGTAGCGATACATATACAAGATTCTACCTAACTTTTTTTTTCTAACTGTGATGTTTTCCTTTTTCGTCTGACCTTAAGGAAATGTTTATTTGTGTCACGTGATAAAAGAGTGAATGTGTCTTGTATCGTGTGTCTTCAGCCTAGTTGGCCTCAAGGGTGACATCGTCTTCTCCTTCAGTGAAGAAGAGGACCTCAAGATGCTAAAACGACTTAGAGGGTTTTTTAAATGTGACTTATTTATACATATGCTTTTATGCAATTGACCAATAAACATTTCGTAAAAAGAAAACTATGGTTTTAATTAAACGGGTGTTGGGTGCCTTGGTTGGTCCTTGGTATATAGATGGATAATATTGAATGTGATGTGGCTTGTTGGTAGAAAGTGCATTTCGAGTTATGTCCCCAAGTTCACGCCTTAATCTACCTTCACCGGTCTTGGAATCAATTGTGAACGAGTACAGGCCTGTATTACTAAGGAGTCGAAGGCGTGGCTGGAAAAGAGCTATCCAACCAATTACATGATCCCAAATCTTATTGTACAGTCACGAGGAAAATTTTTGACCAACCCAGAGTTTTTCATGATACAAAACTCAAAATCTTTTGAATTTTAATTTCTTCATCTATTCAAGAAAATTACCCAACTCTAAACTAAACACTAAGTAGGGAAATATATTAGTCGACAAAAAAAATCTTATTGACGTCGTGAAAACTGTAACTCGAGCCAAAGCTTTTGCTCGTGATTGTATATCTTCAATGATAAAACACCAATACCAGCAATGCCTCAACACCAAATCCTGAACGACAAAACACCAACATCTCTAACATGATTTCTCCCCAACTTCCAATACAGAAGAGGACTATTAACCAAACCATAAATTCATTTATCTACATACCAATTGCTTCTTCCCTCTTATAATGGAGGTAGCCAGCCAAGGCACGCACTCACTCTCACCTATCCTCCACTCATAGCTTCCCTTTCATCTTAGCTCCTCCTGGATGAAAGGATATCTCTGTCTCCCGTCCAATGCCTGTTTATAATTAGTGCATCAAGGAAAACTACAAACAACTTTAAACTAACTAAACTAGCATATGAAATGTAAGATAACACACGGCAACGGCGCGAGATTGTCTACAAGTATAGAAGTGCTGGTAATCTACAGTCCGTAACAACAGCAACAATAGTCCTCAGTACCTCGGTCAGGCCTCCATAGACTAAGCGCAAACTGAGAGGCAAAGGCAGAATTCCTGTTGTTGAACTGAAGTACAGTTTGAACTTTTTCTCACGTGAAACGATGGCGTAGTATATCTAGAATCACCTCTGGTGAGAGAAAAGCTCAAACTGTACTTCAGTTCAGTAACAGGAAGTTTGCCTTTGCTGCGTGGCCTGTGTCGCCTGCGTCTCAGTTTGCGCTTAGGCTAACTTCCTATTAAAAGGAAGCCACAGTAATTTCCTACAAACCCCTTTCACTAAAAAAATCTCGTTTGATAGATAAAATATAAGATAACGTAAGATAACAGTGTGAAATTGTCCACAGAGAAGCGCCGGTCAACCAATGACCTTAACCTACGATACATGTCCCTCCATGTTGGATATGGGAATATCTAAACATACATACATACCCTCGGGAATGACAAAGTATTAGATGACCCTGTGTGTTCTCTATCCCATTCTTGTCGTGGATGTGTGGGGATCTTGAGACACTGTTGTCTTCTTCGGTGGGTTTATTTTTGTTCGTCTGCCATTATGCGAGGTATAAGTACAGAAAAATAAACAAATGAAGGCTCCGTCCTCATATGGTGTTTAACTCGTCAATCTTGTCGGCAACTGCCACTTTCATGAAAAAAAATAAAAATAAACAACATACAAATGTACTACGTAGCGAACGAGTATCGCGGTTGTCTAATTCGATCCTATTTATAATGGATCAAATAACTATGCATGAATACCAAATACATAACACTTACTTCCCCCTGAAAAAAAATGAAGTCCTGAATACAAAAATATGTGATACTCAATCTCTTACATGTTAATCGTATACAAATCTACGGGTGTAGGAGGAATTCCTTTTTTAGCCCTGGGAGGAATATCGGCACTACCTAGGGAAACAACTGGTTTGTTGACATGACCGTAATTACTAGCCTTGACCTCTGGTTGTACGGGGGTAGCTGAAGCTACCATAGGCTCTTTAACAACTTCCATGGAAGCATCATGGCTATTACTGAATGAAGGAGTTAACTGATCAACATGTCTCATTACCGAATTTCCTTTTGCTTGTACTTGACAATATACATTCCCCAATCTATTTGTAACTGTACCTGGAGTCCATTCCTCTGTGCCATAAGACCGTACCAGAACTGGTGAAGACTCTGGAAACTCTCTTACTTACTTCTGACATCTGGATTGTTACTAACCTGCATGTTCCATTTTACTTTGGAAGTTTGGTAACAATAAATAAAGTTTATTTCTAAGTATTCTTCTCATCAAGGGCTGTGAAGGTGGTACTCCTGTAGTAGCATGTGAAATAGTTCTATACGCTAAAAGAAAATTAGATATATGTAAGGAGTAGTCCTCACTCCCAGCTCTCACTCCCGTCCTCACCTCTTCTCTGGCCGTCTCATGTCCTTACTGATCCGCAAGTGGTCCCATGGGATACTCTGGCGTCCCCCAGCCACGTGACTCGATCCAGAGCTTCCTTGAGACCCACAAGTGGGACAAAACCTCCTTGAGGAAACACGTGCAGTACCAGCATCGGCCAGCGATGACTAGTCTGCACCTCGGCCAGCCACGTGATGAACTTGGATTTATTGAGGAACGCATATCCTCTGTCTTTGTGAGTCACCAGCGTCAGAACGTTTTGTCTCCGACTTCCCGCGCATCACACTTGACCTCACGCCAATTAGGAGTACGGGCCGTGACCTGCCCGTGTATATAAAGGCTGAACGGATGCCAACGATTCAGATCGCCTCGGAGAATCATACCTGGCTCGGTATTCCTTGCTTTCTCACTTCCCCCCCCTCCCCCGCAAGACCAAGTTGGAACACGACTTGAAACTCATAGTCATCTCCCTTGCCGTCTCGTCCCCTCCCCCTTTTCTCGCCCTTGGTGACCCCTATCATAACATTGGCGCCCATTATTCATTGCTAAATAAAGCCAACTCTCTCTCCATCAGAGTTTGCCTCAACCAGCCTAATATTGGCTGTCCAATGTGGGGTAAGACTACCAGCCTAACAATTGTCTGCCCAACGTTTGGGCCCCCGACCCCCAACTCTAATGCTCGACGACTGCCAGATCGACTGCCACTACTTGTCGGCCAGATCGACTGCCGCCATTGGTCTGCTAGATCACCTGCCTCTTCTGCCTATCAGCAAGACTGCCAGTTCACCTACCAGGTCTACCCTCTACCAGCTTGCCTGCCCACCAGCTTGACTGCCGTTGCTGCCTGCCAGATCTACCGACTGCCAGTTTGACTCTCTATATTCTCGCCTAACACAATCTGCCCCCGCTCGTCTGCCAGATCGACTGCCACCATTTCTCTGCCGGATCGACTGCCGCCATTGGTCTATCAGATCACCTGCCGGCGTTGCCTGCCAGTACGACTGCCAGTTCACCTAACAGATCTGGCGTCTGCCAACTCGCCTTCCCAACAGTTCGACTGCCGTCGCTGCCTGCCAGGTCTATCGACTGCCAGTTCAATTCCCTACACTCTCGCCTAACAAAGGTATCTGCCGCCGCTCGGATGCCAGATCGACTGCCGCCACTTGTGTCGGTCAGTTCACCTACCAGGTCTGCCGTCTGGCGGCTCACCTGCCCACCAGCTCGACTGCCGTCACTGCCTGTCAGGTCTGCCGATTGCCGGTTCGATTGCCTACACTCTCGCCTACCACAGGTATCTGCCGTCACTTGTCTGCCAGATCGACTGCCGCCGACTTCTGCCACTTGTGTGGCAGATCGTCTGCCACCACTGCCCACCAGCTCGACTGCCATCGCTGCCTACCACGCCTGCCGACTGCCAGTTCGACTACCTATGCTTTCGCCTACTATAGATATATTCATTGCCTACCGCCACCTCCACTAGATCATTTAGCAAACTAGAGCTGTGAGCGTCCCCACCTTGACCCACCCACACGCTCAACGGAGATCACAAGATCCCGCACCTCGACTTCGGTAAAGCTAATGACTAGCAACCTCGACTGTCAATTCCACGACGCCTTGGGTAGCCTAACGCCCCACCCACTAACCACGACCATTCTCAAGTGTCTATCTCTTCAGGGAGATGTTGCAACCACGCTTCAATGCCACTGTGCGACGTGATCCCAGGACGCGTTCCAGGCACGAGATCCCCTGAGCAGCCTCCCGAGATGCATCAACCTCTTCGACGTCATCCACGACGTTTAGGACAACCCCGGTCCCACAGGAGTAGCCGAGTGCCCCGAGGCTTGCTACCCTGTAGCTATCCCTGCAGTCTGATGGCCAGCTCTACCCTCGCCTTCAAGTTCCGGCCCAGTCGTGAGGACAACTCCCTTGACGATTTCTTGTCGAGGCTCCACGCAACTTCACTTCCAGGCTCGTCTTCTGCGATGTGTGTTAGTAGTCCTAACTCCTGGTCCTCATTCCCGTCTTCACCTCTTCTCTGGCCGTCTCACGACCTTACTGATCCGCAAATGGTCCCATAGGACACGCTCGCGTCCCCCAGCCACGTGACTCGACCTAGAGCTTCCTTGAGACCTACGGGTGGGACAAAACCTCCTTGAGGAAACACGTGCACTACAAGCGTCGGCCAGCGATGACTAACCTGCACCTCGGCCAGCCACGTGATGATGAACACTGGATTCATTGAGGAACGCATACCCTCTGTCTTCGTGAGTCACCAGCGTCAGAACATTTTGTCTCCGACTTCCCCCATAATCACACTTGACCTCACGCCAATTAGGAGCACAGGTCATGACCTACCCGTGTATATAAAGGTTGAACGGACGCCAAATATTTAGATCGCCTCGGAGCATTATACGTGAACCCGGCTCAGTGCTCCTTGCTTTCCGACCTCCCCCCCCTCCCGCGCAAGCAGACCAAGTTGGGACACGGCTTGAAACTCACAGTCGTCACCTCCCTCGCCGTCTCGTCCCCTCCCCCTTTTCTCGCCCTTAGCGACCCCTATCATAACATTGGCGCCCAATATTCATTGATATATAAAACCAACTTTCCATAAGACTTTGCCTCAACCAGCCTAATATTGGCTGTCCAACGTGGGGCAAGACCACCAGCCTAACAATATACATGAGGTAACATTTGATACAGTAGCCTGTCTACAGTTCATATTTTCATTTAAAGGTTGCACACACCTTTCAGCCTCCCCATTAGTGGGTAATCCTGTTTTAGGACCCAAAATAGCCAACAATGGATTGTCATTTGTCACTTGTGTGAAATGTTATCTACCATATAAGTTCATGTGGAATTTCCTTATTCCACACACTAATGCTAAACCGTCTGTCTTTATCTGAGAATAGTTCATTTCTGCTCTGTTCAATACCCTAGAAGCAAATGCTATTGGTCTCCCACTACCATCCGGCATGGAACGTGCCAGGACGGCTCCTACACCTACCGACGACGCATCATAGACATATAAGACAGGTATATAATTTTGAAAATGTACAAGGAAATATGGAGAGGATATATTTTTTTCTTTTGCTCAACAGCTTCTGACATTGTGCCGACCAGCGCCTTGGCATTTCTTTTTTTTTCATCACTTTATGTAATGATGGATGGATGCCATGCAGAATGTCTGAAAAAGGGAGGTTCAGTGATGGTGGACTGGTTGGTGAGGTTATTTAATGTTTGCTGGAGAGAGGGTAGAGTACCGGAGGACTGGAGAAGTGCCTGTATAGTTCCTCTTTACAAGGGAAAAGGGGACAAGTGTGAATGTAGTAGCTTCAGAGGGATTAGCCTGTTAAGTGTAGTAGGGAAGGCTTATGGGAGGATCTTAATTGAGAGGATTAGGAGAGGAACAGAAGGAGTAATTGGTGAGGAACAGTGTGGATTTAGGACAGGTAGAGGTTGTGTAGATCAGATCTTTGTGGTAAGACAGATATGTGAGAAAGCTATAGGAAAGGGGAAGGATGTTTTTTGGGCTTTTATGGATCTGGAAAAGGCATATGATAGGGTAGACAGAAAGGCACTGTGGGAGGTTATGCAGATTTATGGGATAGGAGGAAAGCTTTTGGGAGCTGTCAAGAGTTTTTATGAGAGTAGTAGAGCATGTGTCAGGATTAGAAATGGAGAGAGTGAGTGGTTTGAAGTAAAGGTGGGACTTCGTCAAGGATGCGTTATGTCACCCTGGCTGTTCAACTTATACATGGATGGGGTGGTGCGAGAGGTGAATGCTAGGGTAGTGGGTCAGGGATTGGAGATGGTTAAAGAAAATGGAGAAAAGTGGGAGGTGAGCCAGCTGTTGTTTGCGGACGACACTGCGCTTGTGGCAGGGTCAGAGGAGGGATTGAGGAAGCTGGTGGCAGAGTTTGGGAGAGTATGTGATAGAAGAAAGCTAAAGATAAATGTGGATAAAAGTAAGGTGATGAGATGTACAAGGGGTGAAAGTGGCAGTAGACTGGAAGTGAACATTAAGGGAGAGCGACTGGAGGAAGTGGATAGTTTTAGATACTTGGGTGCAAGTGTAGCAGGAAAAGGTGGAGTGAAGGTGGAGGTAGAATGTAGATTGAGAGAAGCGAGTAAATGCCTTGGTGGTTTAAAGAGTGTAATGAGGAATAGACATTTGGGAATGGATGCGAAGAGGAGACTGTATGAAGGAGTGATTGTGCCAACAGCACTGTATGGGGCAGAAACGTGGAATATAAGAGAAGAAGAGAGAAGGAGTTTGAATGTGTTTGAGATGAGGTGTCTGAGAAGTATGGTGGGGGTTACTAGGCTAGATAGAGTGAGAAATGAGGAGGTGAGGAGGAGAACAGGGGTGAAAAAGGATTTGGGAGATAGGGTTGATGAAAGAATATTAGGATGGTTTGGACACATGGAAAGAATGAGTGAAGAAAGACTAGTAAAAGAGGTATGGAAGGCAGATGTGGAGGGAGTGAACATGAGGGGACGTCATAGGATGAGGTGGATGGATGGGGTGAAGGGGGCTTTGGGGAAGAGGGGAATGTCTGTTGAGGAAGGAAGGGAGAGGACGGAAGACAGAGGTGAGTGGAGAATGGTTGTATATGGATGATGTTGTGACTGCATGAGGAGGAATAGGCGGGGGGGGGGGGCCGGGGTAGTATGTGTGAGTAAATTTTGACGCAGCCCGAAGGGATTTCTCCCCGTCCTCGCCTTATATGCAGAGGGGGACGGAGAGGGGGGGGTCGCCGATTAAATGAAGCGGCCTTGCTGTGGATGTACTGTGTCTTGCGACACTGCTTCTGACCCAGGGCGGTGGGCAGGGTGCAGGGATGACCCGTCATCCAGGAGGTGCTCAGATGAGAGGGAGGGTGGGAGGGGTGTGGAGTGTATTTAGGGATGAAATGGGTGGGAGTGTTTTTATGCCTTTCCCTTTTTGGCTACCTCCCTTGTAAGGGGGAAAAAGCCTTGGTATATGTATGTATGTAATGAGCAATTGTTGCTAAATCCTTTAAAAATCTACCATAAAAGGAATTATTGTAATTCCTTCACATGTTCAGGTGTCTTGTCATCCTGAATTGCTCTGACATTGTTTTGGGTCTTGTGTATGTATACCCTGTCCATCTAAGATAAATCCCAAGTACTCTACTGATGGTACTTGCAATTGACATCCATTTTCGTGTACCTTCAGACCGTTTTCCTGCATACGATGTAGCACAGCTTTCAACCTGGTCTGGTATTCATGGATATCTTTACCAGCTATTAAAATATCATCTATGAAACAGAAAACTCCTGGCATACCAGGAATACTAGTTGGCATACTACAAGACTACTAGCTACTCCACAAGGCAATCTCTGAGGACGAAAGAGTCCTAAGTATGTACTAAGAGTAAACGCTTCTTGTGATTTCTTATCCATAATCAGTTGCTGAAAAGCATACTTTAAGCCTATTATGGAAAATACCTTTCAATTTCCTAAACAAGAGAACATTTCTTTCGGATTTGACAGTGGGTGATGTGCTACTTGGAGCTGAGGGCTCAGTGTTACCTTGTAATCACCACACAATGTTTTTCCTTCACAACTTTTTTGCTATTGTGACTAGAGGTGTACCCCAATCTGAGTATGTTATTCTTACCCACCTTCCTGTAGATTCTAACCTATGTATCTCTTGTTCTACAGCTGTCTTCAGCGCAAAAGGTATTTGTCTAGGAGGACAAATTTTTGGCTGTGCGTCTGGCTTTATGACAGGGAATCTTTTCCATTCTTTACTGTCTCACCACCTTCTGTGAATACTTCTTTCAACTGTGCTAACAAATTTGTCAGTGGGATATGGTCCTTCTCCGGTTTATTAACCTCAGAAATATTTGACCAATCTAAATTGTCTTTACTCAGTCAATCAACGCCCATTAAAGTCTGTCCAGCACCCCTTACAATGGTAAGTGGTAATCCTTTCACAAACTGGGACTCATACTCAACATCCACATTTGCTGAGCCAATTACATCAATAGAATGATTGCTATAATCTTTAAGTACCTTGCTACTAGGTGTTATTTCTATGTTAGGCAATTTTTTGGCTATTTCTATTGGTATGATGGATACATCTGCTGCTGTATCCACCTGTATAACTACCGGCTTGTTATTTAGGGGTACTGTTATCATTATCTTATTTCTATCCCTACTGACAGAATTTATTTGAAAAGCAAATTCTACTTCTCCCAGATCATGTAACCTGGTCTGACTATTGCTGGTGTATAAGGGATCATTTGGATCTGATTCTTGTGTACTGTATATCTTTTTGTATTTATAATTATCTTTTTTGGCTCTGCATAATTTGCCGAAGTGTCCTAACTTACCACACTTGTAATATGATTGTCCACTGGCTAGACATTTATTATACTCACTGGGGTAATGACTCTCTCTACCACAATGGCTACATGGACCTATTCTACTTGACTGTCTATTTCCCTGAACTTGGTTATGTTGTTTGTATGTAACGTTCTGAAACTGGTTTCTTTTTTGGTTTCCTACCTTGCTTAACTGCTGCTGGGTTAAGCTAGGTTTCCCGTCTATGCTACAGGCTTGCATATTTTCAGCTTCTAATGCTCTAGCTATCTTCTGTGCTTTGCTTAGCGTTAAATCTTTTGCCTGCAACAATTCCTACCTCAACTCCGAGGAGTTGCATTTGGCAATGATTTGATCTATGATTACATCATTAGCATGATGGAATTCACGTGCAGATGCTAATTAATGCAACCTAGTGACCAACGCATCTATCAACTCGCTTTGTTCCTGTCTATATCCCCCAAATAGAAACCTTTAGTACCCCTTGTTCTTGTTCACACACACACACACACACACACACACACACACACACACACACACACACACACACACACACACACACACACACACACACACACACACACACACACACACATTCGTCGGATGGACGGCGAAGATTGGAGTTCCGAAGAAAAAGTGAAAATTTCGTGGATCTCAACGTCAAGGAAGTACCTTATTGTATTTACAGGGAAGGGGAAAGCTCGTGGTGTAGTGGGAAGATGATAAAAAAAGAGAAGGGGAGGGGTTACTGAGGGAAATGGAAGGAAATGAGGAAGGGGAGGACTTAGTCCAGGAGGCCAGGCGTCTTGTAAACAGGCGAAGGACCGATGATGATTTTGGTGATGACGGGATCAACAAAAATGTAAAGATTAGAAATATAGATAAGAGCAGCACAATGGAAGGTGGGGATAATAATTTCCAGGGATTTAATGAGGGGGGGATACCAACCTCCCCCGATTAGCAAGACTAGAGGAAAAACTTGAGAAAATGACCGAACACTGGGAGAATATGTTCGGTAAAATGGCAGAGATTGCACAGAGAGTTGACAAATTGGAAGAATTAGAGAAGGTGAATAAAAACCTAACTCAAGAAATAGAAGAATTAAAAAGACAGTTAAAAGAAGTTAAAGATGAGAATGAGGAATTAAAGAAGAAGAACAAAGAGAATAAAGAGTCCATAGCAAAAGAAGCACAGGGTTGGAAAAAATCCAAGAGAACAGTAAAGTTGCATTTACTGACATAATAAAAAAGCAAATGAAAGAACAAACCGAAGACTCAGTTATTAAAGTGATGAGACAGAAGGAGAATATAGTAAGAGACTTAGCAGATAAAAAGAAATGTATCATTATATCAGGAATGTAAGAGAAGTATAATCTTAATAGAACCACAAGAATCAAAGAGGAAAAAGAAAAAGTAAGCAGTTTACTAGAATTAGTTCAGGAAGACGAACCTGAAATCACGAAACAAATTGAAGAGATATATAGGCTCGGAAAATATAGTACAGATAAGACCAGACCAATTAAGATTTAATTCAGGTCACAATCGACAGCAGAGAATATCTTAGCAAAAACAGGGAAACTAGCAGCAAGTGAACAATGTATAAAGGGAAGGGTTATATAGAGAAATGAATAGAGAGGAAAGAGAGGAGGAAAAAATGAAAAGACAAGAAGCTAAGGAAAAAAAAAAAAAAAAGGAGAACAGAACAGAGACAGAAAAAGAGAAATTCTATTGGAGAGTAGTGAATATGAAAGCGAGGAGATTGACTATACCAGAGAAAAACAAAAGGGAAACAGAAAATATAATGGAAGTAGCAGAAAATTAAGAGTATCTTACACAAATATAGATGGATTAATAACAGGATTGAATGAACTGAATGATTATCTTAAGGAAAAAGAACCGGACATAATGGGAATTGTAGAGACAAAATTAAAAGGTCCACTACCACCCAACAGTGTAGGACATGATACATATGATTATTGGATTAGAAACAGAGAGACAAAACAAGGGGGTAGAGTTATGTTCCTGACTATGAAAGATATAAACGCGAGGAGTGTCACATATGGAAAGAATAGAGTAGAGATGATTATGATCGAAGTGAAAGACAGAGATAAGAAGAGCAGAAAGTTTGTGATAAATTATGTGCCTCCAAAAACAGCCTCGTGGGAAGAGAGTGAACATAAAAGTATGTTAGAAGACACAAGGATAACATTAGATAAGATAATGGAAGATGGAGGAAGAATAGTTATGATAGGCGACTTTAATTGCAAAGAAGTCTGCTGGGAAGAGATGACAGTAAAGGATGGAGACGACTCATGGGGAAATGTTCTACTCGAGATGATTATTGACCATACAATGACACAATGGATACAAGAGATCACTAGGTATAGAAATGAAGAACCATCGAGACTAGACCTAATAATCAAATCTGAACCTAAAATAGTGGAAAAGATTGAATATAAGACACCAATAAGTAAAAGTGACCCCATATTGACTGAACTAGAACTAAACGAGGAAATGTACATGAAAAGAAATGAACAATATAGAAAAGGAAGAATGATGTATGAAAAAACAAATTTTGATAAAACAAGAGAATGCTTTCAAAAAGAAAAATGGGAAAGAAAATACAAAGAAGAAACAACAGTGGAAGAGAAATGGAATATTTTGACAAAAATTTATAAAAAAAAAAGGAGTGGAAAAATATGTCCCAAGACAAAAACAAGAAAAAGAATATGTAAAGTGCTGGTACAACAAAAGTTGTAGGGAGTTAAAAGACAAAGGAGATAAAGCCTGGACCAAATGGAAGAAATACAAAAGACCTGAAAAATGGAAAATATATACTTGTTATAGAAATGAATATGTACAAGTGTGCAGAGAGAAAAAGAGAAAATATGAAAAAGATGTCATAGAAAAATGTAAAGATCAACCAAAACTATTTTACAGATTTATAAACAACAAACTGAAAAACAAACAAGATTTAGAGAAATTACAAGGAGTTGAATACACAGAGGAAATTGAAATGGCGGAAATTAGGAACAAGCATTTTAAATCAGTGTTTACAAGGGAGAACATACTACCTGGAGAGATTGAATGGGAAGAGAAAGTCCCCCTTATGAAAGAAATAGAAGTAACAAAGAATGAAATAATGAAACACTTGAGTAATCTTGATGTCAGAAAATCGCATGGACTAGATGAAATAGCAAACTAGATTTTGAAAGAATGCAGGAATGAACTGGCCGACAAAATACATAGAATAATAAACAGTTCCTTGAAAGAAGGAAACGTTCCAGAAGATTGGAAAAAGCAAATATAGTACCTATATATAAAGGGGGAAATAAAGAAGACCCTACCAACCATAGACCAGTCTCTCTAACAAGTACAATAGCAAAAATTTGTGAAAAAATGGTCAAAAGTAGATGGGTAAAGTATTTGAAAAAAAAGTGCTAAATCCAAGGCAATTTGGATTCAGACAAGGACGATCACGCGTCACCAATTCAATATGTTTCTATTCAAGGCTAATATATATAATACAAGAAAGAGATGGATGGGCTGATTGTGCATTTCTAGACCTAAAAAAAGCTTTTGACAAAGTACCACATGAGAAGTTGCTTAAGAAATTAGAAACTGAAGGAGGAATACAGGGCAAACTGCTTAAATGGATGGAAGACTTTTTGCAAGAAAGAAAAATGAGAGTAGTGATAAGAGACACTCAAATTGGGATGAAGTAATAAGTGGTGTTCCACAAGGAACAGTTCTGGCCCCAATAATGTTTGCTATATATATTAATGATATGGATGAAGAAATTGAAAGTTATATGAGCTTCTTTGTAGATGATGCAAAACTATTAAAAAAAAGTAAACACGGAAGAAGATTGTGAGTCACTACAGAGTGATCTCAATAAAGTATGGGAATGGAGTAGGAAGTGGGAGATGGAGATCAATACTAAAAAGTGTAGTATCATGGAATTTGGAAAAAGCAAAAAAAAAAAAAAAAAAAAAATAGAAGGATCATATAAATTGGGAGAAGAAGGAATAAAAAAAGTTGAAAATGAGAAGGACCTGGGAGTCATTGTCATGAATAATATGTCACCTGAGAAACATATAAATAAGTTTTTGGAGAAACTTATAATTTAATAAGAATAATCAAAGTGGCATTTACATACCTTGATAAAGAAATGGTGAAGAAAATACTAATCACTTTGATAAGACCAAGATTGGAATATGCAGCAACGATGTGGTCACCAAGTACAAAAAATGTATAACAAAACTTTAAAGAATACAAAGAGCATTTACAAAATTGGCACCAACACTCTCAAAACTATCATATGAAGAGAGACTATCAAAACTTGAGCTACAGACACTAGAGCAAAGAAGAGAGAGAGGAGATTTGATAACTATTTACAGAATCATGAAAGGCATAAAAACTATTGATAGAGAGGATCTAATTAAATGGGATGATAGAAATACAAGAGGACACGGAAAGAAAATCAAGAAAGACAGCTATAGAAGAGATATGAAAAAGAACAGCTTTCCTCACAGAGTAATAGACATTTGGAACAAGTTAGATGAGAAAGTGGTGTGTGCAAAAACAATACATGAATTTAAAAATAGTTTAGATAAAATGAGATATGATGACGGGACACTACGAGCATAGCTCCCCTTCCCGTAAAATAGAACTAGGTAAATACGCACATACACACACACACACACACACACACACACACACACACACACACACACACACACACACACACACACACACACACACACACACACACACACACACACACACACACACACACACACACACACACACACACACACACACACACACATACACTCTCTCTCTCTCTCTCTCTCTCTCTCTCTCTCTCTTTTTGGCTGCCTCTTCACTTCTTCACCTGCGACATGCAAGAAAACCGCTTTTTTTTTACTTACACCTTTTATACCTGTGGCGCCATTTCTTCCATCGATGTGCCACTGTAGCTGCTTCTGCCTTGACCACAATTGGCTGAGGAACCGGGACATTCCAAAAAACCATCTTATCTTTTGTTGATTGGTGAGCTTGCCAAGCCTCCTCCTTGGTGCCAGTCTCACGCCTTGTATCCTCGTGGGGATCGTGCCTCTGGGGTCGTTGCTCTACCTCCTGGGGTCGTTGCTTGGTCTCATGGCGTCGTTTCTTGAGTCGTCGCCAGAATGTTGGATATGGGGTATCACAACACACACATACCTGCGGGTATGACAGAGTATTAGATGACCCTGTGTGTTTACTATCCCATTCTTGTCGCGGATATGTGGGGATCTTGAAACACTGTTGCCCTCTTCGGTGGGTTTATTGTTGTTCGTCCGCCATTCTGCGGGGCAATAAGTACAGAAAAATAAACAACATACAAATGTACCACGTAGCGGATGAGCATCGCGGTCGTCTAATTCGATCCTGTTTATAATGGGTCGAATAACTATGCATGAATATCAAATACATAACACTCTACACAAGAAAACTTAGACCCTATGCTGTCTAATATGGGACAACGGTCTTGTTTACATAAGCAGTTTCAACGACCGCAGTTTGAACCAATGGAAGCGTTCACATACAACCGCACAGTTTTTCCTCGACTCAGTGATACTGCCGCGGTTTCTACGCTGTTCAAATGGTTAGCGTGAATAGGGACGAAATTTGGATGTAGAAAAAGTGTAAAACTGGCTAAGATATTTTCTTGCCAAAGTTAGCAAACAATATTCAGTAAAGTAAATTATTATTCTCAATCAGATTTTCTCACCTTAGGCAATTCAGAACAATTGAGAGAAAGGGATACAATTTTACTTATTTTATGGATCTGGAGAAGGCGCATGATAGAATAGATAGGGAGTCTGCGAGACTATGAAACTATATCTATATTTTTCTATCATAAAGATATATTAGCAATAGTTATCCATCTAATCACAACTTATTTTCTATGACTTCAT
>NC_134797.1:45012971-45025471 GCF_046742065.1 Oratosquilla oratoria | reverse complement strand
ACCAAACTGCTGTTGAGCGTTAGGGCTAACCAGACCCTGGCCGTAGTCCCAGTTAACAATATCATTAAGCCGACCTGACCTCGACTTGTAGGACGTCTGGTCCGTACGACGAGACGACCATCGAGATGCGTACGTCCACAGAAGGAATTATCCTTATATTTTAATTTTCACTATGTATTATTAAAATATGCCATCTCCTTTCTATTTATCATGATTAGAGTTTTTATCTAATATTGAGTGTATCACTCAACCATGTAAATACCTATTTCTGTCACATTGCAAATATTTCTGTATGACAAAAAATTGATGTAGTGGCAACCGCCACAGCTTTCGTAGTCAGTTGCCTTGCTTCTTATCGCAGATCTCGACTGGCTCTGAACAAGACAACTGGCTACGATTTACTAGAGTAAATCTGTAGAACTAACCGGCCTTTACTTGTTCCGCTACTTACATCGCCTCTAACCGAAGTATGGAACAAACTTTTCTACAATAACGAGGTCCGACGGAGAATGAATGAATGAATGAATGAATGAATGAATGAATGAATGAATGAATGAATAAATGAATATGTAAATAGAGATAAAAATATATAAGTAAATGAATGAATAAATAAACAAAAAAGAACGAATAAATATATGAATAGATTCATAGACATATAGATAAATATATGAATAGAAAATAGATAGATAGGTAAATAAACAGATTAATAAATAGTTGAGTAGATAGGTAGGTAAGTAAAAGAAATAAACAAATAAGATTAATGAATAGATACATAATTGAATAGATAAACGATAATAGCCACACACACCTCTGTCCGTGTAGTTTGTGTTCCACAGGTACTTCAATCCCACTTAACAAATGCAAGGTGTGTTTTCATCAGTATTACTAAACTAAACTGAAAAGATAGTGAGAGGTCAATGCACCCAGAATCAGAGATACACCATAATCTGTAAAAAAAAAGTAAAAAAAAAAAAAAAAAACAGAACGAAGGACATGAGAACGAACATTTTAAAAAATAAATAAATAAATAAATAGATTACAGAAATAAATAACATAAAAAGAACACTAAAAACTACGATCTAAAAGCGAGCGAATGACAACGAACATGAAATAATTCACAGAAACAACAACTGATTAAATACTGGTAGCATAAAACAAGAATAAATGCCCAAACATCGACAATCTATCCTTTATTCTTCCATAAAACTTTGCCACTCTGAAATAGTATGCAAACATTAACTAGACGGTTCTTGAAATTATAATCACCCTCTCAGTTTATAGGATTTCCATCTTTGCAGGTTCCGACTGCAAGCTCTAACATCATCAGCAAATAATAAGACGCAGAATAATTGTTGTTGACCGCAAGAATGGGGGAGACTGTATGAGACCATAAGGCATACACTAGGCAGTTCCGTATCCCTTACCACCTGTTATCCCTATCTATAAAGTTATCTTATCTTCTCTTAAAAAAAAAACATTGTTTCAGCGGAAACGAACTCTATTCTATTCGTTAACCACTCAGATGGTAAAACAGTATTTGGATATATGAGCGTATTACCACCAACTGTTCGCTGATTGTGTCATTGAAAGCGTGTTTGTCTCAAATTAGCTTAGTTGTGGGTTCGAATCCCGCACTCCTCTCCGATTCGCAGCAGTGACTGTTAGTTACCTGCCCCTCAGCAGTCCCCCCAAAGCGCATAACAGGGCAAAGGTGACGGCTTCGACCGCAGCTACTCAGCGCCTCCTGACGTAGGCTCCTCACCACCCAAGGATACAGAGAGCACAATACATTTAGTTACAATCGAAGACGTTATCACACTGGGCTATTTTTACTCCGACTGTTGGACCAGATTTGCAGCCCGAAGCTTTCGAGAAGGAAGCGGTTTTTTTTTTTTTTTTTTTTTTTTTTTTTTTAACAAATCCTCCGGCGTATCAAATGACATTCTATGTATTATTGTCGAGAAAACAAAATAGTTTGCCATAGTGATTCTACAGCGAAAAAAAAAAAAAAAAAAATTGGAGGTGGGCGGTATTCTCGATTAATCGGAGGAAAAATAGCCTGGTGTGATAGCCCCTTGCGAACCCCTATTTTCAGGAGGTCAGGTGACCTCTCTCTTTTGAAGATCTCGGCGAAGAGAAGAGAACGTCTCGGATCGCCGCGTTTGGTAACGGATCCGCTCAAGGACTCTTCAGACTCGCCGCCGATGCGTAGGCAAGGTGGAGTAATTACTCAAGAGACCGAGTAGGAAGATTGAGGGCCACAAGAAAGGTCAAAGGTTCTTTGCTTGCAAAGGTGAGGAGCCTACGCCAGGAGGCACCGAGTAGCTGCGGCCTATTATGTACTTTGGGGACTTTTGGGGCAGGTAACACACAGTCACTGCTGGGAATCGGAGAGGAGTGCGGGGCTCGAACCCACGCCTAAGAGAATACGAGACCAGTAAGAACACTTCCGATGACGTCATTCATAAAAGTGATTTGCATTTTTCTTTGAATGGAGGTTGGTTTCTAGTCATGAAATAATGCTGCGTGTTCCTGGTCCGTAGGGATTTCAATAAAAGGCTGAGGGAAATATCCTATGAGCACGACTGCTCAATTATAGATGAAAGAAAAAGGTAAAAACAATAAACCAAAAAGAACAAAAGCGATTTTTGCATTATGAAACACTGCCGAGGAGGAGGAGGAGAAGGAGGAAGAGGAGGAGGAGAAGGAGAAGGAGGAGAAGGAGAAGGAGGAAGAAGAGGAGGAGGAGGAGAAGGAGGAGCAGGAGTAGGAGAAGGAGGAGCAGGAGTAGGAGAAGGAGAAAGAGGAGGAGGAGGAGAAGGAGGAAGAGGAGGAGGAGGAGGAGGAGAAGGAGAAGGAGGAAGAGGAGGAGGAGGAGAAGGAGGAAGAGGAGAAGAAGGAGAAGGAGAAGGAGAAGGAGAAGGAGAAGGAGAAGGAGGAGGAGAAGGAGAAGGAGAAGGAGAAGGAGAAGGAGAAGGAGAAGGAAAAGGAGAAGGAGAAGGAGAAGGAGAAGGAGAAGGAGAAGGAGAAGGAGAAGGAGAAGGAGAAGGAGAAGGAGAAGGAGAAGAAGGAGAAGGAGAAGGAGAAGGAGAAGGAGAAGGAGAAGAAGGAGAAGGAGAAGGAGAAGGAGAAGGAGAAGGAGAAGGAGGAGGAGGAGGAGAAGGAGAAGGAGAAGGAGAAGGAGAAGGAGAAGGAGAAGGAGAAGAAGGAGGAGAAGGAGGAGGAGGAGAAGGAGAAGGAGAAGGAGAAGGAGAAGGAGGAGGAGAAGGAGGAGGAGAAGGAGGAGGAGAAGGAGAAGGAGGAGGAGGAAGGAGAGGAGAGGAGTAGGAGAAGGAGGAGGAGGAGTAGGAGAAGGAGGAGGGAGTAGGGAGAGGAGAGGGAGTAGGAGAAGGAGAAAGAGGAGGAGGAGGAGAGAGGGAGGAGGGAGAGGGAGAGGGAGAGGAGAAGGAGGAGGAGGAGGAGGAGGAGGAGGAGAAGGAGAAGGAGGAAGAGGAGAAGAGAAGGAGAAGGAGAAGGAGAAGGAAGAGAAGGAGAAGGAGAAGGAGAAGGAGAAGGAGAAGGAGAAGGAGAAGGAGAAGGAGGAGAAGGAGAAGAAGGAGAAAGAGGAGAAGGAAAAGGAGAAGAAGGAGAAGGAGGAGAAGGAGGAGGAGGAGAAGGAGAAGAAGGAGAAGGAGGAGAAGGAGAAGGAGAAGGAGAAGGAGATGGAGAAGGAGGAGAAGGAGATGGAGAAGGAGGAGGAGGAGGAGAAGGAAAAGGAAAAGGAAAAGGAAAAGGAGAAGGAGAAAAGGAAAAGAAAAGGAAAAGGAGAAGGAAAAGGAGAAGGAAAAGGAGAAGGAGAAGGAGAAGGAAAAGGAAAAGGAAAAGGAAAAGGAAAAGGAAAAGGAAAAGGAAAAGGAAAAGGAGAAGGAGAAGGAGAAGGAGAAGGAGAAGGAGAAGGAGAAGGAGAAGGAGAAGGAGAAGAATTGCCTTAGTAATTCTCGCGATATCGAAAAAAAAAAAAAAATTACTGAAAAGAAGAAACGTTAAGATAAAAGGGGGACTGTGAGAGCATCAAAAACTACTTTGACTTAGATCACCAGCGGTACTTACGATTTAAACTGTTCTCACTGCTATTGGAGACATGGGATTTTATTCAACCAGAAGAAGCCCCTGACACGGGCAAGGTGTTGCATGACCCCGCAACACAGGTAAAGTTGGTATGGACCCCAAAACATGCAAGGGGGGCATGTCCCCCCAAAATGGGCAAGAGTGGGCATGAGTCTTGTACAATGTAAACTGTAACAACTCATCTTAAAATGAAAGTGTGCAGCCTTTGAGCCAATGCAGGATCACCGATGTACCCTCTGTAGGACGATACAGCCTTCGTATCTCAGTACAAAGGCTTGTACTCAGACCTCATTGAAATACAAAAAATACAAAATCTACAAGCGTGAGCATGCAAGACCGTGTATGTATAGACAGTCTTTGACATATACTATCAGATATTTACACGCCCAAGCAAAGGCTCATTCATTTACAAGGCCTGAAACACACACGCACACACGCACGCACACGCACACACACACACACACACACACACACACACACACACACACACACACACACACACACACACACACACACACACACACACACACACACACACACACACACACACACACACACACACACACACACACACACACACACACACACTCACTCTCGTGTGCAGTTTGGAGATAATTTGAACTATAATTTCACTTAGTATTTCACGATGTTGTTAATGTTGGTGTGAAGATATATCAGAACAAAAAATATTTAAGATTTTTCATTTCAGCATTTGGCCGAGTGCCGATTTCGTTCCTTCTTGCTTCCATATTTTTTCTTTTTAATTTCTTGTTTGTTTTCAACATTCTTGTGGCTTTTCGTCTTTGTATACGTCGGGGTACACGGGCCTATTAATTATTATCTGCCTTTATAAGTCTGCAGCGTAGTTGCCCACAGCCTGTACTTGTGCCAAGAATGACTTGCGTGGTAAATGTGACGGCACACTAGGATAGCATGCTATTTACTTTTGTTACTTCGTTTGAGGAGAAACAACTTCGGTTACAATATTCTTGACTTCTGTAAGAATATCTTAATAATGTGTTTAACATCCGTATAGGTTTAACTTCTCTTAGTTTGTCGTACAGCTTCTCTTTATATGACGCAAAAATTATTTGACATTTGGAACTTTGAAAAAAAAAAAAAAAATCCTAACCGGTCATTTCTACGATATAGCAAAAGCAAGTAGCATGCTAGCGAGAAATGACTAGTGTACCACCAGCTTAAGGTTTTAGAAAGTGCAGCTCCTAGCAATCCCGAAAGGAATAGACTTCGTAACCATGTGGTGTGCACTGAAACGGTCGGTTGTTTTAGAAGAGGGTTGAATAACTATGGATGGAATGATAAGTGGCAAGGGACATGGAACTGCCTTATTGTCCCTTCCAGTCTCCTCCATTTTTATGTTTTCATGTTTTTATCCACATAAATCTAATTTGCTTTTCTCATTTGTCCCACATTTAACATCAAATAAAGCTTCCCTATGCAATTTTCTAGGATTGTCATCAACCTGAGGCAATATTCTTTTGTTTTCTTTTTTTATCAATGATTACCGTCAATAAATATCTATCATTCATGAACGCTTAAAAAAATCTTCGAAATAGGTTGAAATTGTCACAGGATAATTCGTGCAAATTGGTTGAAAATTTGTCTTCTTTTGTGATGACTATTTAATTTCTTATGTGCTTTTATTCCTTTATTATATTTGTATTTCATAAAAAAAAAATTGTCTCGTGAATTTTTCTTCTGTAGTTTTTATTTGTTTATTGTAAATGTGTTTTGTTTTTTTGAAATGTGGTTGACGTTGTGTGGGAGATCACTCCATGCAACAAAGCACAATAATAAAACACCAGTAGTAACGGGTGACGTTTTAGTCCTTGGATGGTCAAACACAGTAGATAAATAAAGATGTAAAGAGGGAAAATGATAAACTCACAAACAAGGAAGATAACGAGAAAGGAAGATAAAGGATGATTGACACTATATCATCACGTAAACGGAACGTGACCTCTACCTTACCATACCGTCACTCTCCGTAAACAGCATTTGCATTCACACTGTCCTTCCGTACTCCTGCAGTGCGATGGCAGTTCAGTCCTGGCCGTGCTCCCAGAAGGATTTTGTTTAGAGACAGACATGTTTGAGAATTTTAGTATGAAAAACTTGGCAAATTGGGGATGGTGTAACAGAAACAGGTTTCAATTATCGCTTATCTCAATCCCGTAGATTTGGAGAACGCTTTTGGAATTTTGGTACAGAGGTTCAGGGTATTTCGTAGGGTGCTGAAATCCAAGCCAGAAAATACTGATAAAATTGTTCTTGCATCATGTATTTTACACAACTTTATCTATGATGCCAATGTTTTCTTCCAACAAGAATCAACAGGAAACTCCTAATGAACGTGCTATGTATTTCTAAGCTCTCTAGGCCGGAAGGTAATGCTCTAACTCGAGCTTTTGTAGTAAGGAAATCTTTCAGAAGGTTCTTAATTTCCCCTCAGGGAGCGCTACCATGGTCTACATTACACATTTTAGACGCTGCTTTACTGAAACCAAATATACAGTAATTTAATCGACCAGTTTGTAATCCTTCGCTTATATCTGTCCAAATGTTACCCTTCTTTGCGTTGTCCCATACTGATAAGCCAGAGTAATAAATTTTCTCTCATCCATCTTGGTCGGGAGCGAGATGTCAAATGGCTATTCAGCTGCTGGTCACGGTAAAAATCGGTCACGGTCCCTTGTCCACATTATCCAACACGTACAGGTTCTGGACCTGAACGTTTCCTGTCAAGCATTGTAAAATATTCTCGCTGAGAAAAGTGACCGACAACTGTCTGTGCCGGTCTGTGCTGGTGAGGTGCAGGTAGTGTGAATGCAGGTTACAATGGGTGTACCATTCAACCATATTTTGTCGGTTAGGTACGGTACATTACCTCGTACGTGTCGGTCACGTTACGTATAGTGTGAATTCGTTAGCAGACATGACGTCATATCGTTTTGGCGGCTATTCATTTGAATCTCGAGACTTAAATCCGTATCACACGTAGATGTATTGGCGGGAGTATTAATTTAATTTATTTCTTAAACAGTTAGCGTAAAACATTGATACCTACTATCAAGCTCAGGCAAAAATAATTCTCATTTTCATCTTCTAGTCTGGAGCTTATTCCTTCTTTAATTTAGGTCTAAATGATAATTTTCTCTATTTTTCCGTCATTACCCCTTTCCACTACAACCCAACCTAACCTAACCTAACCTAAACCAACCTGACCTGACCTGACCTGACCTGACCTGACCTGACCTGACCTAACCTAACCTAACCTAGCCTAACCTAACCTGATCTAACCTAACCCAACCCAACCCAACCTAACCTAGCCCAACCTATCCCAACCCGACCTAACCCAACCCGACCTAACCCAACCCAACCTGGCCTAACCCAACCTAACCTAACCCGACCCAATTTAGCCTAATCTAACCCAACCTAACCCAACCTAACCCAACCTAACCTAACCCAACCTAACCTAATCCAACCTAACCCAACCTAACCCAACCCAACCCAACCTAACCCAACCTAACCTAACCTAACGTAACATAGCCTAACCTAAACTATCAGAAACTACCCTAACCTAACCTATAACCTAACCTAATTTAAGCATACTGAATCTAACCTAGCCTAATCTGACCTGACCTACGAGTAATCTGACCTGACCTACGAGTAACGTAACCTAACCTAACCTAACCTATCCTAACCTAACTTATCCTAACCTATCCTATCCTAACCTAACCTAAGCCTAACCTAACCTGATGTAGCCCTAACCTAATCTAACTTAACCTAACCTAACCTTCTCCTGTCCTTTCCGCGCAACCTCCTAACACCTCTTGGCCACAACCTTCACCTCCCTTTCCCCCCAAGAGCTTTGAGCACCTCGTGGGCGGGGCATGAGGGGTTGCAAAAACAATACCAATCTGACATAGTGATTCATAACATGACCTAACACACCTTCTCCACGCCCTCCTCCTCCTCCTCCTCCTCCTCCTCCTCCTCCTCCTCCTCCTCCTTCTCTTCCTCTTCCTTCTCCTTCTCCACCTCTTCCTCCTCCCAATACCCCGACCTCCTCTCGTCCCACCCGGTTGAGTGCATCCATATTGTACATAGTACATGTACGTTAACAACGAACAAGTATAATTCCCCAGGCAAATCGTAATATGCTTGTATTTTCATAAAGAATCACACTAAAAGAAGATGAGACGTGAACTATTCCACTTTAGGAGAATTTTTTTTTTTACAAATGGAATGTGTGCCTTTGTATATATATATATTTTTTTTTCCGGAAGTTGGAATCACAGTCAACATTGCAAATGTGTTAGAATCTTTGACCCCTTTGGAATATGAGAGCTATTTTGATAACCAGCGTTTCTATCCATGGGTGGTGAGAGGAAGACTTAGGTTGGGCGTAGATTTGATCTAAACGTAGGTAGAATTTTTTTTTTTTTTTGCTTAAACGTGTCGTTTATAAATGAAATAGAGAAATTTGCATCTGAGGCAGATAATTGTTGTATCTTAAGCTTGTTTGGTTTCATAGTAGTCTATTTCATCTATTCTATTTTTTTGTACATTCATTATTTATTCATTTATTTGTATATTAATTCGTCTATTTGTTTACTTACTATCTATTATGTACTTATTTCTTTCTTTATTCATTATCATTTATGTCTGTATTTACTTATATACTTATTTATAAATTCTTTTATTTATACATCTATTTATTTGTTGATCTATTTTTGTATTATCTATTCATGCATTCATTCACTTAATTATTTGTTCATTTATCTATTCATTCATCCATCTATTTTTACATCCGTCCTTGTTACGACTCAAAAAGTAAATTTTTATAATTTTAAATCGTTATAGAATAGAGGACAAGTACAATTAGCTAACCACACGGACACACACACACGCACACACATACACGCACACACACACATACACGCACGCACACACACACACACACACACACACACACACACACACACACACACACACGCGCGCACACACACACACACACACACACACACACACACACACACACACACACACACACACACACACACACACACACACACACACACACACACACACACACACACACACACAAACACACAAACACAAACACAAACACACACGCACACATGCACACAAACACACGTACACATACACGCACGCACACGCACACAAACAAAGCCTATAATATAGCCGGTCGGGCACACGATCTAGACAACTCCGTTCCAGAGCCAGTAAGGTCCAAGGCGCGATGGAATTCAGACCAAGACCTAAGTGTGACGTAAGAATCCTGCCCTGGGCTGGGCAGGGGCAGGGCAAGGGGGTGAGGAGGGAGGGGGAGAGGAGGGAGGGGGGAGGAGTGCCTGCTCAGCCTCTTCTTAGTGTCCAATGTTATTGATGACACGACCTGCCACACTCAGTGAGGTCAGGGTCGTTTCCCCCACCTCCCTCTCCTCCTCCTTCTTACCCCTCCTCCACCCTTTCCCCATCCCGCCCCGTCTCCACCCAGCCCCGCCCCACGCTCGGCCTATTTGTTGCAAGCTCGCAGATCTTGCATCCTTGTTGAAACTACGACCTGTCTTGAAGGTGGTGGTGAGGAGCCTACGCTGAGGCGCTGAGTAGCTACGGCCGAAGCCGTCACCTTTGCCCTGTGACGCGCTTTAGGGATTGATGGGGAGCAGGTAACGAGCAGTCGCTGATGGGAGTCGGAGAGGAGTGCTGGATTCGAACCTACAATTGAGTGAATGCGAGACAGATGACGTCACTAGCACACTAATGGTGTGATTTGTCTATGAGTAGTGTTTGGTATAATTTGAGCGTTTTGAATAGATATAATAAATATAGAGGTGAGGCTAGAGTATGGAGCTTTATTCAGAACCAGACGTTTCGACCTCTTGGGCCTTCCTCAGAGTCCACTGAGGAAGGCCCAAGAGGTCGAAACGTCTGGTTCTCAATAAAGCTCCATACTCAAGCCTTAACGTTTCATTTTGCCACCTCACCTCCATATTTGTCTGTCTTGACATACAGATATAATAAAATAAATAAATGCTGACCTTCTGGGTAGTGAGGAGGCTTTCGTATCATCTGAATAAAATCGTCTGGCGGCGGCAGAGAGAATGAATATATAGGACGATAATCTACTGAATTGTTTAATATCTGATTTTCATAGTTGTTCATCACGGACACGTGCGTACACATACATACACACACGCACACACACACACACACACACACACACACACACACACACACACACACACACACACACACACACACACACACACACACACACACACACACACACACACACACACACACACACACACACACACACACACACACACACACACACACACACACATACACATGAGCTATAAACTCTCATGCGGGAGGCAACTGTCGATCACAAGTTTAACACGTGATCCACTACCATGGAGGACCACACACAGTCATCTCTCTTTATCCACTTGACCTTATTGGGGGTTTAAAGGGGTTATCACACTGGATCAATTTTCCTATTAATCGGCGGTACCGCCAACATCCATCATTTTTCCTTCGTAAAATCACAATTGTTTTACTCCAGCATATCAGATTCCTTCCCGAAGAACTGCGGGCTACAAATCTGGTCCAACAGTCGGAGGAAAAATAGCCCAGTGTGATAACGCCTTCACCAACAGCCTCCAGTGGAGTCCACCATCCCTCGAGTTGGAGGCCAAGAAGCCGAGGACGGAAATGGGGCCGAAGATGAACTGAAACTCGAAGGCGATTCAGGGCACAAGCACCATCACGAGATCTCGAAAGATTTCCCTCTCGCCATCTGACAGGTTCCCTCCAATGCCTTCCTTTCACCCACAAGCCCTGATCTAATTCCCCCTCCACCTCCACCTCCCCCCTCCCCCACGAATATTGACCCTTGTCCCTGACCTGAGGGGAGGTGCCTCAAAGGAGCGGCCCGGCCTCTGCAAGCCGATGGAAGGTTCTTGGAAGGCGTCTGAGGTCTCAGAGTCGCACAAGAACCCAAGAGGGTCTTCAGATTTCTATGCCGACTTGTCTGAAGTGATTGTAAGCTCTGCTGAGATGGATTTATTAATCAATTAGTTTATTCATAATCTATTAATCTATCTTTATCTATTTATTAACTTATCTATTTATTAATTAATTTCTACTCGTTTTCTTATCAATTCTTTATTTATTTATTCATTTATCTATTTATATATTTACTTTTTGCTTATTTCTGTTTCTGTTTCTATTTCTGAAGAGGATAGAGTCTAAGACATGGCTTCTGTAGGCTAAAGGAGGGTGAGGGTACAATGTAAACGTTCTTAAAAGGATTTTGAGACCTCAGGTTTGTAAAAAAATCAGAAGGAAGGGGGAAGGGTGTCCTCATGTTTTTGTATCAAAATTTCTGAAATGATTGGAGGTTCTGCCGATTTTTTTTTATCTTACTTTATTCATTATTATCATTTATCCAATTATCCAATTATCCATTATCCATTATCCATTATCGTCATCGTCATCGTTACTGTTACTGTTACTGTTACTGTTACTGTTGCTGTTGCCGTAGATGTTGCTGTTGCTGTTGCTATTGTTTTTGCTGTTGTTGTTGCTGTTGTTGTTGATTATTTTTATTATCATTATTATTATTATTACTATTATTATTATTATTATCGCTACTATTAATTATCATTAATTATTATTATTATTATTATTATTATTATTATTATCATTATCTTTTTTTCGTGGGGGGGAGGGGTGTTTGCACTCTTTTATAGGACGAATGTCTTGAGCAGGAGAGCTCTTGGGTGCCGAAGAGATCCCGGAGGGCCTGGAGAAGAAAGATCCTGGAGGGACTCCCGGAGCCTATAATATGAAATAAAATAACATAAAATAAATTGATTAAAAAAGAATAAATAGGTAAACTAAATGATATATAAATTTTAATAATGATAAGTAAATAAATAAAAAAGAATAAGTAGAGAAATATATGAATGAGAATATATATATATATATATATATATATATATATATATATATATATATATATATACATATATATTATAAAAGATGACCGGAGGGGACACAGGCCTTATCCTTGAAGGGTCTTTTGCAATTTTCTAATTTAAAGGCCAAATTCTTTTAGTATTTTCAGACCTTACCCTTCCAGGACTACAGACGCCTCTGTTGGTTCCTCAGGGTCCCATCGAAGTGGTCTTCACTTTCCCTTTCTTTGTTCTCGAACTCACGAACTCCAGGTCATCATTTCTGTAATCACAAAGTCAATGAGGTGTCCACTTAGTATACACCCACACGCAAAGGCTCTCTCTCTCTCTCTCTCTGTGTGTGTGTGTGTGAGTGTG
>NC_134797.1:44985471-44995471 GCF_046742065.1 Oratosquilla oratoria | reverse complement strand
GGCTTTGGTGACACCCCTAAGGACCAGAGTCACGCAGCTGCCTTTTATGATTGGATATTAATCCCTCCTCGAAGAGGAATAAGGAACTTGTTTGTATTTCTACTCTTCCTCCGTTCTGCCTCTGTTCTTCTTTACATCTCTCTGTCCTCCTTGACCAAGACCTCTACTACTCCACTTCCCTCTTCGTGGCTACAGTCCCCCCAAGGACAAACGCATTTGTAGCGAGCGATACCAAATAGGGTTTAACGTCACATACTCCTCCCATCGGAAGGCTAGGACGGTGCCCCTTACAGAGGACTTTGTAGAGTGGAATCTAATGAACCATGCCCTTAGTTCAACTTTGCCGGTGGCAGGATTCGAACCACCATCCCCTCCACCTTCGCCGCAAGTAACGACGCCTTAATTCGCTCGGCCAGCGATACCAAATGTAACTAAATATGTCACTGGGCAAGAGGAAAAATATACAAGTATGTACAGTATATATTTTTTCTTTTCTCATTAATTCTTTTTATAATTGATCGTGGCTGTATATAGAAATCGACCAGGAAACCGATGGCATCAGTTATGTATATGATAATTTGGGCAAAAGCCTTTGGTAATAGTTAACGTTGCATATGTGATTACTATGAATTATTTACAAGAACAGATGATACATGATACATGACATTTGCTAAAAAGGAATATTATCTACATGATAAATTTATAGATATTTATATATGTATATATATATATATATATATATATATATATATATATATATATATATATATATATATATATATAGTATATATATATATTAGGACAAAGAAAAGGGGTGACTTTAACAAATCTTGCCACGCCAGGCTTGTCACTCGCTACACACTGGTGGCTGATATAAGTACAATCCTACCTCTTTTTCCTTTTGAGCATATAAACGCTTTCTACTAGTCATTAAGGACATTTCTCCTCGATTTAGACAAGGACGCTTTTCGGTCTCTGATCCAGGTCTTGTCTATAGTTCTGTTCTTTTGTCGTCTTCCACATTCCCACCACTTTCCCTAATTTCTAACTTCTTTTTCTCTCCTGTCCTTCCTCTCCTAGCTTTCCTCCTTGGCCTCGGTATCCACTGTTTCCACTATCTGTTACCCTTCCCTCATGAGCAGGTGGTCATGAGTTCGATTCCTGGGACCCACTGCAGGCTTACTACGCTGGTTCCCGACAGCCCTGATCAGGCGGGAAGCCGACCCAATGTCGGAAAGAAAAAGAGCAGCTTGTCCTACCAGGGGGTTCCTCCCTTCACGTGAGAGTGGGATGGTAAGTTTGGTTTATGTTTATAAAGCAACAATTTTACGTTACCATTACTTTATCTTACAAAAATTACAGTTCTGGCTTCCTCATTTCTCACTCCCTTCTCCATCTCTTTATCAAATATCATAATTCTCTTATACTTCAACCCTTTTTCTTTTTCATTATCCTCACTAGCTAGTCTACTATTTCCGTACTTTCTTCAGAAAATCAACATGACACCCGTCTAATCCAAATGCCTCACCTGCTCTCATCATTTTCAAAACTACTTGCACCTCATCTTTTTCTTATTCTTTCCTCATTCTCCTCACTCATCACCGTCATTTTCTTAATGCCTCCCACTGCTCCCACCAATCCCTCCCTATCCTCCTCCACATTTAGCAGCTCCCTAGAAAAACACTCCGTTTTACAAGGGAAAAGGAGACAAATGTGATCGTAGTAGCTTCAGAGGGATCAATTTGTTGAGCGTAGTTGGGAACGGTTATTGAAATAGTTTAAATGAGAGTATTAGGAGAGGAACAGAGGGAATAATTGGTAAGGAACAGTGTGGGTTTAGGAAAGGTAGGGATTGAATGGATAAAATTTTTGTGGTAAGGCAGATACGTGAGAAAACTTTAGGCAAAGGCAAGGATGATTTTTGGGCCTTTATAAATTTGGAAAAGGCTTATGACAGAGTAAACAGGAAGGCAGTGTGGGAGGTTTTGCAGTATGGGATGTGGGAAAGCTGTTATAGGCAGTCAAGAGTTTTTACGAGAGTAGTAGAGCACGTGTTAGAATTGAAAATGGAGAGAGCACGTAGTTTGAGGTAACTGTGGGTCTGCGACAGGGATGTGTTATGTCGCCATGGCTGTTCAGTGTGTACATGGATGGGGTGGTGCAAAAAGTAATGGCGAGAGTAAAGGGCGGGGGACTACAGATGGTTAAAGAAAAGGGAGAAAAGTGGGAGGTGAGCCAGTTGTTGTTTGCTGACGACACTGCGCTTGTGGCAGAGTCATAGGGAGGATTAAGTTAGTGGCGATGTTTGGGAAGGTATGTAATAGGAGAAAGTTGAAGGTAAATGTGAGTGAAATAAGGTGATGAGATGTACAAGGGGAAAGGATAGCAGCGAGTTGAAAGTAAGTCTTAAAGGAGAGAGATTGGAGGAAGTGAATAACTTTAGATATTTGGGGTCGCATATGACAAGAAAGGGAAGAGTGGAGGTGGAGATAAATTGTAGACTGAGAAAAGTGAGTAAATGCCTTGGGGGGATTAAAAGCTGTCACGAGAATTGGACATTTGGAAATAGATGCAAAGTGGATGTTTTATGAGAGGGTGATTGTACCGACGGCACTGTTTAGGGACAGAGGAAAAGTTTAAGTGTGTTTGGGATGAAATATTTGAGAAGTATGGTAGGGATTGCTAGGTCGGATAGAGTGAGAAAATAGGAAAGGAGGAGGAGAGAGGGAGTAGAAAAGTAAAATGGCAGATAGGGATGATGGAAGATTATCGGGATAGTTTGGGCACATAGAAAGATTCAGTGAGGAAAGATTAGTAAATGAAGCGTGGATGGCAGAGGTGAATAGAGTGAACTTGATGGGACGACCAAGGATGGAGGATGAGATGGATGGAAGGGTTGAAAGGAGCGTTGAGCAAGAGAGGGAATGTTGGTTGAGTAGGGAGGGGAAAAGGCAGGAGATAGGGAGTGGAGAATGGTTGTGTATAGATGACACTTTGATGCAGGGAAGGGAGTGGGTGGGGGATGGATAAGTGGTTATGTACGAATGATATTTTGCCGAAGCCCAAAGGGATTTTTCCCCGTTTTTTTTTTTTTTTTTTTTTTTTTATTATTGCATGAAGGAACGGAGATGTGGGGGGGGGGAGCGCCGATTAAGTAGAAGCGGTCTTGCAGTGGATGTGTTGTGTTTTTCTGCATTGCCTCAAGCCCAGGGCAGTAGGCGGGATACAGGGATGACCCGTCATCCACGAGGAGCTAAGATGAGAGGGAGGAAAGGGTGGTGGATGGGAATGGAATGTGTGGGAGTGAAATGGGTGGGAGTAGGTATATGCCCTCTGATTTGGCTACCTCCCTTGTCAGGCGGAAAAACTTTTGATATATAGATACATTTCCTCAATTGACTTTGGCATAATTCCCATTGGCTTTTCATCTGTTTTGTTTGTTTTCCAACAAACTCTCTACGTTTTTAATTGTAATTTCATCAATTCTAGTCCAAAATGCAACCGGCGACAAATCCTCTCACTTGTCAAATAATATTATAATAACCGTTTGAAAAATTAAATTTACCTGTATCATTATGACCTGTCATCCAGGAGGTGCTAAAATGAAAAGGAGGGAAGGGGGTGGAGGGGAGTGGAGTATGTAGGGGATGGAATGGGTGGGAATGATTTATATGCTTTTGTTTTTTGGCTACCTCCCGTGTAAGGTGGAAAAAAACCTTGGTATATGTATGTATGTATCATTACCTCGTTACAAATAACACACCCACATGACTTCATGTTTTATCATTGCAATATTGTAACATGAACATAACATTGAACCTGTTATTGTGCATGAAGGTATTAATTTTGCTTAAGAAAAGAGATTTTTAAAAGAATACGTGAAGCGATGGTGAAGAGACCATCAGCCGTGCGTGAACGTTCAGGAGATAGAAGAGAAACGTTCAGGAGGCTGAAAGAAACGTTCAGGAGCCTGAGAGGAACGTTCAGGAGGCCAAAGCGAACGTCAAGAAAACAAAAATGAACGTTCAGGAGGCAGAATAGAACGTTCAGGAGGCAGAGAGAATCGTTCAGGAGGCCGAAGTGAACGTCAAGAAAACAAAAATGAACGTTCAGGAGGCAGAAGAGAACGTTCAGGAGGCAGAATAGAACGTTCAGGAGGCAGAGAGAAACGTTCAAGAGGCCGAAGTCAACGTCAAGAAAACAAAAAGGAACGTTCAGGAGGCAGAGGCGAGGCAATGAACGTGAACAGCCGCGGAACGTAAGCGGGTGAAGAGGATCACTCAAACGTGAAATGAACCATTTGAGAGGCGGGGGAGAAAAAAGAGAGAGCAAAAAGAGAAAAAAAGAGAGAGAAAAGAGGTAAGGAGCAACAGTGAGAGTGTGAGAAAGTGACATAGAGGGAGAGAAAGCGAGAGAGAGTGAGAGAGTAAGAGAGAGAGAGAGAGAGAGAGAGAGAGAGAGAGAGAGAGAGAGAGAGAGAGAGAGAGAGAGAGTGAGTGTGAGAAGGTGAGAGAGAGAAAGAGAAAGTGGGAGAGAGTAAGAGAGATTGATAGAGAGAAGGACAGAGAGTGTAAAAAAAATGAGAGAGCGAGAGAAAGGGAAGAGAGTGAGAGAGAGTGATAGAGTGAGGGAGATTATGAGCAAGAGGGAGAAAGAGTGTGAGAAAGAAAGTAGGAGAGAGAGAGAGAGAGAGAGAGAGAGAGAGAGAGAGAGAGAGAGAGAGAGAGAGAGAGAGAGAGAGAGAGAGAGAGAGAGAGAATGATAGCAAGGAAGAGGAAGAGAGTGAGTGAAAGAGAGCAAATGATAATAACAATCTATTTATTTCTGTTCTTATACAGGGTGTCACAAAATTCATTCTTACTCTTTCAATAATTTCGCAATCACGTTGTCGAATCCATTGGTTTACGTTATTATCAGCAGCTACAGTATCTGGAAAATGGTGGGCATCAGTTTGATATTAAAGAAAACAAATATAGCTCCCCCTCTCCCCCGTTCTAGTCCAGTCTAGTTCTCCTTGCATGTTCGCAATTGTTCAAACAGATGACCAACCACCATTTTCCAATCACAGCTTACAACGTTAAGAATCGTTTCAATAAATCAATATATATATATATATATATATATATATATATATATATATATATATATATATATATATATCTTTTTTTTAGGGGGGGGGGTTAGAGAAAACTTTTGGGGGTAGATCTCCCTAAAGATGATTTCTATGCCTCAGGGTCCTTTTCGGGTTAATCTGACCCTGAAGGAACCTGAAGGAAAGTAGAAAGAATGAAGAAGTGAGAGTGAAAGATTTTAAGTGGGAGTGTTCCAAGGACAGGAGTTTGCGATGGAAAGGAAACTGGGAGTGCCAATGGGGTTCACTGAGGTCTGAGGAAAACATGAAACTTCCATCGACTTTTGGGATCAGAAATTATTTAATAATAAAATTAGAATGGATGGTTCAAGGTTGGGAGTACCAGAAGTCCAAGAAGAGGAGTTGATGATAGAAAAGAAAATAGGAAGTGGAGATTATGTTTTTTTTTTTTTTTTTTTTTTTTTTAGGAGAGTACAGTATGAGTAAAGTGAAGAACATTGGATAAGTGGGTCAAGGAATAGTGTGTGTGTCAACATTAGACTAAATGCTTAGATTGGTAGCACTGGGTCTTTATGCTGAAAGGTTGGTAGCACTGTCTTTGGATACTGTACGTAATAAAAAGCTGGAAAACTTACAGGGTGAAAGCGGTAAACTAAGCTACTAGTTAACGGGATGCTTTTATTCCAATAATACAATTGGATTTCGTCCAAGGTTGGAGTGTAACCGTGGAATAGAAAGCTGTGGTTATACTTCAACCTTGGACAAAATCCAACCAAATCGTTGGAATCCAACCATTCCGTTAACTAATGTAACCATAGCTTTAGAATGTATACGTATGATGAAAGAAAATAATTGGTCAAAAAGGTGAAAACGTTGGATATAGATGTCAAAACGTTTTGATAAAAATAAAAAATGGGTCTTAAAAGCACACTTAGATTATAAATTGGAGGACAAACAAAAAATGAATGGGAAGGAAGGATATTGAACATAAATATTTTGAGAATAGTTGTAGCACACCAAATACTGAAAGAAATTTATTAGATTTTTTTTCGAGGTATATCGAACTCAAAGAAGATTTGTGAAGGCTTGAGCACCTTTGGACGATATTCATCATCCCTTCTCTTTGGCGAAATCCCTTCACTGAAATGAAACAGGGAAAGTGTTTAAGATAACCTTCGTTGAGGCAGTCTCAATCCTTTCACCACACACACACACACACACACACACACACACACACACACACACACACACACACACACACACACACACACACACACACACACAAACACACACAAACCCACAGAAACCCACTCAAAGAGGTCATTCTGTACATACACATATAATGTCCACACCTAGGTCGACTTAAATGTCATAGTATGACTGGAGAAGTGTGGAGGAAATTGCATCGCTGGATATTGAAGAAATAATATTTTTCTTCAAGAGACCGCACTGATGTTTGTCAAGTCTCCTATAAGGAAGGTAAGAGCGGCCAGTAATTTCCTATGTGTGACGTCATTCTATATGTGACGTCATTTCCGGAGATTGTCTAGGATAAGTACAGTGATACATGCCCACATTTATGAATATCCGTTTATACGTACATATGTGCATAAACACGTATGTGCATACATACATACATACATACATACATACATACATACATACATACATACATACATACATACATACATACATACATACATACATATATACATTTATACATACATACATACGTACATACATACATACATACATACATACATACATACATACATACATACATACATACATACTTAATGAATGAACATTTAAATGCATCGTTATTAGAAAATAAAACAAAATAAAAAAGTCGGGAAACTACAATGCCATATGAAAAACTTCAAGTACTGATTCAGGAAATCAAATATGAAATAAGTATCTACTAACTATCGTCGTGTTTTTGTATGCAAACTTCTAACCCAGCTAATCATTGTTCTTTAGAATATAGATACAATTGAATTTAGATTTAAGAAGGAAATAGGCAGTAACTGACTTACCTATAGAGTGGTTAACGAATGAAGTGGATTTAGCAACCATATAGTGAGCCCTGAAACTATTAGTTGTTTCAAGAGGGGGTTAAATAGCCTTATTGATGGGGTGACAAGTGGTAAGGGACATGGAACTGCCTAGTGTAGGCCTTATGGTCTCTTGCAGACTCCTCCATTGTTGTGTTCTTATGAATTCAATTTTGCCAATTTAATAGTAGACCATTGTCCGTCTTAGTGCCATGTCAACGTAAAAAACCCACAAATCAGAACATTTATTACGTCCATTTGTGTCAAGCACTCTGTCTCCTACTTAACCGGATTGTGAAGAAACTCGTAACTGTACTGTTTCATTGTTTCCCAGAATCTTGTGACAATGAATCGGCCAAGGACCTCTTGGATACAGAAATCATGATCCTAAAGCAGTTTTTTTATCTCTAGATGTTGGGTCTTTATTCACAAAGGTTCTTGTAAGTAGCACTGTCAAGCAGAACAACAAAGGAGTTTATTAAGATGTATCAAATCAATAACTTTATATAAAAAAAAGACAGTGAAATATATCATTGAGTGCTGAATTATTAGAAAATCTAATTTCCAATACCCCAGAGCTAACAAGTACCATAAATAAAAGGATAGATAGGACGATGAAGAGATGGACGGAGAGATGTATAACGAGGTAAATATCAATGTCTTGGTGACCCAGTAAAGACGAGGACGTAACAGCACCCAGATGATGCAAAATATAATTTACAGGACTCCAACAAAGCCAATTTAGTTGACTTGTCGTCGACCCTCAAGTTTGCGGTCAAACCGCTTTGGTCTTGAACGACATGACGTCACGGCCATAACTCTTACGCAAGGTCCTACCTATTCAAATATAAACGACCTAAGTATTTATTTCTAACCATTGTTAAGTGATTTTATACAGTCGAAGGAGACCTAACCCGCTTCCCAACTGCATTGGGAATAGGATTAGGTTGATTTAGATTAAGAATACGTCTTCGAGAATGAGAATATTAAATTTAGGGCAAAACCCTCTGGGACTCACCCCGGGTGTGTGTGTTGGGAGAGGGGGGGTTGGGGTCATTGTGCTCTCCAGTCCTCCCCTCCTTCCTCCCCTTCCTCCTCCCCCTCCTCCTCCCCCTCCTTCCTCCCCCGACTTCCCTCATCCCAATGCTGACTTAATGAGTACATTAGAATATACTATTTGTCTTCCATATGACCTCAAACTTAACATAACCTAATCAAACACCAAACTTTTCTTATATTTATATATGGAAAATCTACTCTGTAAAATAATAATGAAAATTATAATAGATAAACAAGTAAATAAATGACTAAATAGATAAATATATAAATGAATAAATAAATAGCTAAAAAGGAATTATATATAAATAATACCATTGTGTTTCAATCATGAGAGAAATGATGTGACCCCACGACCATCCTGTGGACTTAACCAAGGTACGAATGAAGACTTCCTCCACATACAGAAATAAAGTGCCTCAATGCTGCTATATCCGCCAAAATTTATGATATATATTTAGACAATAATATCGCCACTTCAAACGATGATATAGCCATCTCTATGTCAAAAAAAAAAAAAAAAAATCGATCACTTTCGCTTTGCGTATGGCGGTATTTTGGACATCCCGGCTAATATTCGAGAACACCTGTTCTAAATAAAGACCTTTAAAACCTCATAAAATACCCACGATATATTATGGTTTGCTCTACAAAACACGTACACACACACGTACGCACGCACACACACACACACACACACACACACACACACACACACACACACACACACACACGTTGTTACAGGTTGTTAGGTGTAACGCCAAGAAAAGCACATCTGGAAATAACATTTACGGACGCCATCTATCATCACTTCCCTTCATCTCATCGTCATCTGATTTTCAAAGAAGAATTATCCAAACTAAAAATAAAATAAATGAATGAATAAACAGGAAAATAGATAAATAGGTAAATAAATAAATAAAATAATAGAGGAATAGACGAATAGATAGATGAATATATAAACAGATAATTCATAGATAAATAAATAGATAAATGAATAAATGGATAAATATATTAATAGATGAATAAATAGATAAACGGATAGAAAACAAATAGATAAATAAATATATTAACAAATAAATAAAGAAATCTAGTGACACTCGAAACATATAACAATGAGAGTCAATAAATAAACAGATAGATAATTCATGGATAAATAAATAGATAAATGAATAAATAGATAGATATATCAATAGATGAATAAATAGATAAATGCATAGAAAGAAAAACAAATAGACAAATAGATAAACAAATAAATAAAGAAAGAAATCCAGTGACACTGGAGATATATAACAATGAGATTCAGTCAAGAGTACGTCGATGACAAAGAACAATACGCCGAGAGTTATGTGAAAATAATATTATTTGTGCGTTAGCGATATGACAGTCTAACAATGGACTAGCGTACAGGAATTAGCGATTGTTATCTCGTAAGTGTCGATTTAGTCGTTGATTGGTAAAACCCCAATCATACATACGCGACTCAAGTTAGTTCGTTTGAATAGACATGACTTAGGTTACAGTCTATTATTTATCGAATCTCCATATGTATAGTTAGAAGCTGAGTGACAAACTAAGAGGAGTTAAACCCAGAATACTAATATTAGGAATACTGTTGAAATTTTCTTAGAGAAGTCTAGAATACTGTAAGCAAACTCCTTTTCCAGATTCTCAAATTCTCAAAATTTGACGAAAGTGTTGAATGTGTGACCAGGGCTTAAATGTTATAAAGGTTAGATTTTTGTCCACGATGAATAAAAGTACTGGATGATGATGATGATGATGATGATGATGATGA
>NC_134797.1:44972971-44977971 GCF_046742065.1 Oratosquilla oratoria | reverse complement strand
TCTATTCAGAACAACACGTTGCTTACGTTTAGACAGCCATTCAGAAATCCATCGGTGAATATACCCTACTATACCATGGGCTTCTTGTTTGTTTAATAACCTCCTATGAGGGACTTTATCCAAAGCTTTTTGTAAGTCAAGATATATAACGTCAATTGTCCTCCCTTCTTCTTACATTCCATAAATATCATGCAAGAAGACAAGAAGGTTTATCAGAGAAGAGCGTTTATTACAGAAACCACGTTGTAAATCTGTAATTGCTTTGTTTTTCTCCAAGAAATCTACAATTTAATTTCTCAGGATAGACTCCATTAGTTTACAGACAACTGATGTAAGGCTAATTGGCTGATAATTACCTGGATTGGATTTGTCACCCTTTGTGAACAAGAGGAGAAAAAGGAGAGAGGTGGAGGAGGAGGAGGAGGAGGAACAGGAGGAGACAAATAAGAGAGAGAAAGAAGAGGAGGGTGAAGGCAGAGAAGGTAGGAAAAGGGAGTCGATATAGGAGTATTAAAGGGAAGAAGGAGGGAAGTGAAAAAGAGAAAAGGGAAGAGAGGGAGAGATTTAGGGAGGGAAGGCCTGGTAATTACTGTTATGGCAAACTCTGTTATTATTTGGTGGAAAAAAGTGAGTTGAATGGACCTCCACTGTTCCAGGGTTCGTGTGTGCACGTGTGTGTGTATGTAATTGTGTGTGTGTGTGTGTGTGTGTGTGTGTGTGTGTGTGTGTGTGTGTGTGTGTGTGTGTGTGTGTGTGTGTGTGTGTGTGTGTGTGCCTGCGTGTGCGTGCGTGTGTGTGTGTGTGTGTGTGTGTGTGTGTGTGTGTGTGTGTGTGTGTGTGTGTGTGTGTGTGTGAGTGTGTGTATGCGTCTGTGTGTGTGTGTGTGTGCGTGCATGTGTGTGTGTATGTGTATGTTTTCGTGTACGTGTATATATATGCATATGTATTATATATATATATATATTATATATATATATATATATATATATAATATATATATATATATGTGTGTGTGTGTGTGTGTGTGTGTGTGTGTGTGTGTGTGTGTGTGTGTGTGTGTGTGTGTGCGCGCGCACGCGTGTGAGAGAGAGAAGACCTGACGGTTTCAAATGGACCGTAGGGCTTGTGCTACCATAACCATTTTTTTTTTTCGCTAAAGGTTCTGTAGAAATCAGTTGTTCTCTATTTGGAGACCTTGGGATCCCCCACCCTCCCCACTTACCCTGAGGGGCTCACAGACTTCCCCAAGTGGGTTCACTAACCGAAAACTAGTGAGCGTTAGTGAATGCTTAGCGATTACATTTAGTGTCGTAGTGGTCTTGTCGAAGAGGCTATAGAAGAAGAGTAGTCGATAAAGTATGGGGTATACAAGAGAAGACGGTGTTGAAGTTGATGGTCTTCTTCAGCAAGCTAAAGAACAGTAATTCATAAAGTATGGGGTATACGTGATAAGGCAGTGTTGAAATTAGTGGTCTTCTCCGGGAGGGTAAAGAAGAACAACAATCCATAAAGTATGTGTCATACGTTAGAAGACAATGTCGAAGTTTGTGGTCTTCTCCAGAGGACTAAAAAAGAACAGCAATCCATAAAGTATGGGGTATACGTGATAAGGCAGTGTTGAAATTAGTGGTCTTCTCCGGGAGGGTAAAGAAGAACAACAATCCATAAAGTATGGGTCATACGTTAAAAGAGTGTCGAAGTTTGTGGTCTTCTCCAGAGGACTAAAAAAGAACAGCAATTCATAAAGTATGGGGTAAACGTGAGAAGAGATTATTTATAGGTATTGCTATAGGGTGACTTAAAAGCTTCAGCCCACAAGCCTCATGACCTCTGGTGTGTCATTTGTTTCAAGAAATTTTGATTTTGAGTAAACAAAAAAATCGTTGATGGAGAATGAAAATTAATTTATTTCTTGTAGACGGTTGACCTTCTTGATATGTTTCATTCTGGATTATACCAGCCCTTCTATCATTGAGACAATATCACAGCGAAGAGATGGAGTCAAAGGAGGTGAAACAGAGGTTTAAGGAAGGCAGTAAAAAGGAAACATCAAAAGAAATACTTTAATCCTCATTCTTCTTTGAGTGGAGGAAGATAAGGATTACGAGGAATGTGAGAATGAATTGGACAAAAAAGAGATGGTGGAAGATGAGGAGGAAAAGAAGAGATAATGAGGAGGAGGAGGAGGAGGAGGAGGAGGAGGAGGAGGAGGAGGGGGATACATGTGAAAACAGGGAAAGACAGTCAATAGAGTTTACAGTTTTCGTCAAAGGAGGTCACCGATCACCGCGGCTGGCCGTCCTTGGAAGAAGAGGAGGAGGAGGAGGAGGAGGAGGAGGAGGAGGAGAAAGAGGAGGAGGAGGAGGAGAAAGAGGAGGAGGAGGAGTAGGAGTAGGCACCCACATCGGCACGGTGCCCTGGGCCGCCGAAAAGTAATTAGGCTCGGGTTGTAACATTTGCCGTATTTGGCTGGACAGCGCGAGAGCCTTTTATATGATCGAGTTTATGTGTGTGTGTTTCACCATGGTCTTAGACCACGTGTTGGACTCGTGAACGACAGCTATTTCCCTCCCGGAAGAGAACTCAGAACTCATATATGATTGATCTATGGATAATGCTGTGACCTTACACACACACACACACATCCAACTCCCCGCCCACGAGAGTTGGAGTAACGACTCGCAGCGCAGTGATACTGAAATTATTTCAGCCCTGGGCGGAATTTGAACCCGGACCGCCGTAGTGGCGGCCGGGAATTTCACCACTGCGCCATCGAGTTGTGTGTGTGTGTGTGTGTGTGTGTGTGTGTGTGTGTGTGTGTGTGTGTGTGTGTGTGTGTGTGTGTGTGTGTGTTTGTGTGTGTGTGTGTGTGTGTGTGTGTGGATGGAAATAAGCAAACGTTATTTCTATATTAATCAATAGCGACAGCCAGAACCTGACTGATGAAAGGAGAAAATATGTGTACAACAATCAAATATTATTGCACCGTGAAAACTGATGCTCACGCTGTATATATATAGAAAAAAACAGATTTTGGAGGGGGAAAAAAATCGATTGTCTCCCACACGAGTGACAACTAAGAGTAAAAATGTCCTGGTTATTAATAAAAACTTCTAACAGTGTGATGTTCCCAAGGGTTGAATCCCCGGACTGCTGCTGTTCATTGACCAGGGGTGGGCAACCTTTACGAGTGTGAGTGCCAAAATAAGTCAAAAAACACTTTGATAATTTTTTTCTCGCGTCCCAACAGAGTAGACCCATAGGCCCATAGTAGTATGGTCCCCTTTCCTTCACCTACTAGGGGGGGCCCAATCAGCCGTCCAGCTCAGCATACGGTCACTAATGGTCATACAAAAGAAGTTTGATATTTTCTAATTATCTTTTTTTAAGGTGAGCTCTGGGTTCCACGTGACTGAAAAAAGTCTTTAGTGAATCAGGTTTTTCACGTGTCTAGACTGTTGACTATTTATTGTCTCCAGATTTATTGATGATTATAAACTTTACGGAGGAACAAATGGTTACAATAAGTATCTAGATATTCAAGAAGATTTAGACAAACTAGAGCACTGGGATTGTTATCGCATCGAAGGGGGAAATGGAGTCATAGAAGGAGTGGTCAGGAAGGAAGATTTAAAGCAGGCCCTAGACGATCAAGGTGATTGATCAAAAGCTGGACGCAATTGCTTGAAGAAAGCATGCTTGACCGTCTAAGAGCTGTTTTGACGATTGACTCAAGCATTGACGGTGATTGATAGAAAGTTTGAATGACTCAAGCTCAATCACTGATACTTGATCGTCTAGGGCAACTTTGATCAAGCATTGCGTCAGTCATTCGTAGGCAGCTATGGAAGAAGAACGTGTGACAGAGAGTGAGTTCACAAGCCTCCTAATTTAATTCTAGAGGGATAACACTGAACTTTGGAGAGTGAAAAGTAAAGATTACTTTAATCGAAAAATAACGCGTACTTTTCGGACACGTTGAAGCCAAACTTTACTGTTGAAGAACTAAAGAAAAAAATAAATGTTTTAAGAACGTACTAAATTCAGCAAAAAATCAAAGCTCTCTTGATCCATTCTAATAAAGTTCTTCTAGTCTCCTGGTTCCTTTTCGCGCAGAACGTTGAGTAAATGCTCATGAGTGAAGCGGTTTATCATTTTGTACCACTCCTTTGACCAGCGTCGTTTCCTCTTTTCTTGTTTTTTCCGCTTGAGGACAACTAGAGTCAAAGCAAGAAAAGCCACATCTGTATTGGAAACCATTACGCAACACTTCATGAAAAACCCACCTATTCAAACACTCAACTAAGACTGGTTTTTGATAAAACAGATTGAAGGTTTGATTGATCGTCTAGGGCCTGCTGTACGCTTGAGTCAACCGATTGACAGCAGAGCTTGATCAATCAGCTTGATCGTCTAGGGCCTGCTTAAGGTGGGCAGCAGCAGAAGGAAGGAGGAGGGAGATTAGAACTTAAAAGTAATCAGCTTTCTTCTCTGAGTAAATATGAATTCCCAATCGTTAAAGAAATTCTCCTTGAGGAAGAGATAGAAAATATAAATATAAAGAAGAAAAAAATAAAGAGAAGAACAAGGACAACAAGGTGAAGGAGAAGGAGAAGAAAGAATAAGAAAGAAAAAAGAAAGAAGAAAGAAAAAAGAAAGAAGAAAGAATAAGAAAGAAGAAAGAATAAGAAAGAAGAAAGAATAAGAAAGAAGAAAGAATAAGAAAGAAGAAAGAATAAGAAAGAAGAAGAAGAAGAAGAAGAAGAAGAAGAAAAGAAGAAGAAGAAAAGAAGAAGAAGAAGAAGAAGAAGAAGAAGAAGAAGAAGAAGAAGAAGAAGAAGAAGAAGAAGAAGAAGAAGAAGAAGAAGAAGAAGAAGAAGAAGAAGAAGAAGAAGAAAATAAGAAGAAGAAGAAGAAGAAAAAAGAGGAAGAAGAAGAAGAAGAAGAAGAAGAAGAAGAAGAAGAAGAAGAAGAAGAAGAAGAAGAAGAAGAAGAAGAAG
>NC_134797.1:44960471-44967971 GCF_046742065.1 Oratosquilla oratoria | reverse complement strand
TCCACCTCTGCCTTCCACACCTCTTTTACTAATCTTTTTTCACTCATTTGTTCCATGTGTCCAAACCATCCCTATACTCTTTCATCAACCCCATCTCCCAACCCCTTTTCCACCCCACTCTCCTCCTCACCTCGTTTCTTACTCTATCTAGCCTAGTAACCACTACCTTACTTCTCAGACATTTCATCTCAAATACATCTAAACTCTTCCTCTCTACCTCTCTCATGTTCCATGTTTCTGCCCCATACAGTGCTGTCGGCACAATAACTCCTTCATACAATCTCCTCTTAGCATCCATTCCCAAGTATCTATTTCTCATTGTAGCTCCGAAGGCAGAAGCGCAGAGTCTAATGGAGCGGGGACATGGAGCACCATTCACTGGAGGGAGAAGGGGAGAGGGAAGTAGCTGCTCTGTTTCGACGCTCTCGTGCGGGTTCGAAACGTTGACATCGATCGTCTTCAAAGCCATCGACTACTATTTGGGTTACAACACACCATGTCCTGTCTGAGGCAACGGGCTCAAGGTCTTTTGTCTTTAGGCCAGCCCCACTTGACAGTGGCCTTCAACTGATCCTTGAATCTTTTTTCCTGACAACCTTGTCTCCTGGACCCAGACGCTAGTTCCCCGCAGAACATATTTTGTCTGGGGATGCGCCGTGGGTCCATGCGAACGACGTGATTAGTCCATCGCAGATGAGTTTTGATGACTGTGGCTTCGATGCTGGTGAGATTGTCGAATACATCTATCTATCTATGTATCTCTCTCTCTCTCTCTCTCTCTCTCTCTCTCTCTCTATATATATATATATATATATATATATATATATATATATATATATATATAAACACACACACACACACACACACAGATAAATGTGGGCAAAAATAAGGTGATGAGATGTATAAGGGGAGAGAGTGACAATGGGCTGGAAATGAGCATTAAGGGTGAGAAACTGGAGGAAGTGGATAGTTTCGGATATTTGGGTGCGAATGTGACAGGAAAGGGAGAGGAGTGGGGGTGAAGGTAGAATGTAGATTGAGGGAAGCGAGTAAATGCCTTGGTGGATTAAAAAGTGTAATGAGAAATAGACATCTGGGAATAGATGCTAAAAGGAGGTTATATGAAGGAGTGATTGTGGCAACAGCAATGTACGGGGCAGATACATGGAACAAGAGAGAGGAAGAGAGAAGGAGTTTGAATGTGTTTGAGATGAAATGTTTGAGAAGTATGATAGGGTGTTACTAGGCTAGATAGAGTGAGAAATGAGGAGGTGAGGAGGAGGACAGGGGTGGAAAAGTAGCTGGGAGATAGTGTTGATGAAAGAGTATTAGGATGGTTTGGACACATGGAAAGAATGACTGAAGAAAGATTAATAAAAGAAGTGTGGAAGGCGGAGGTGGAAGGAGTGAATATGAGGGGGCGTCCTAGGATGAGATGGATGGATGGGGTGAAAGGGGCTTTACAAAAGAGAGGAATGTCTGTAGAGGAAGGACGGGAGAGGACAGAAGATAGGGGTGAATGGAGAAAGGTTGTGTATAGATGAGGCTGTGATGCATGAGGGGGAGTGGGTGGGGGATGGGGAGTGAGGAAGTATGTATGAGAAAAAATTTGACGCAGCCTGAAGGGATTTCTCCCCGTCTTCTCCTTTTATGCATGAGGGGACGGAGAGGGGGGGGGGGTCAACGAATTTATGAATCGTCCTTGTTGTGGATGTGCTGTGTCTTGCGACACTGCTTCTGACCCAGGGCAGTGGACAGGATGCAGGGATGACCCGTCATCCAGGAGGTGCCAAGATAGGAGGGAGGGAGGAAGGTGGAGGGGAGTGGAATATATTGGAAATGAAATGGGTGGGAGTGATTTCTATGTCTTTTTCTTATTGGATACCCCCTGTGTATTGGGTAAAAAGCCTTTGGTATATATATACATACATACACACACACACACACACACACATATATATATATATATATATATTTATATATATATATATATACATATATATATATATATGTGTGTGTGTGTGTGTGTGTGTGTGTGTGTGTGTGTGTGTGTGTGTGTGTGTGTGTGTGTGTGTGTGTGTGTGTTTGTGTGTGTGTGTGTTTGTGTGCGTGCGTGCATGTGTGTGTGTGTGTGTGTGTGTGTGTGTGTGTGTGTGTGTGTGTGTGTGTGTGTGTGTGTGTGTGTGTGTGTGTTTATTATAAAAATAAACAACTTTAGATATGGCCATAATGCTTGTGTGACAATTTTCAAAATTTATTTCAAGCTTTAAAGTTCTATCTAGTTTCAAATATTTGTGTGTTTAAGGTATAACCCTATAGCGAGATATATAGCAAATATAGATTGTCATACCAATTAAGAGAATTAAGGCAATTTTGCTATTTCTTTCATTGCTTTGGGTAATTCATCTTGTGTTAAGAAAGAAAAACAAGCGGGTAACATCTATTTTGTATCATTTCATATTTTTGTAATGCATTAGCAGACCAAAATTCACTCATTCAATGATTATGAAAATTTAGATAAATGTATGATACACAAGACAAGTGTGATGCCTGAAATGTGTTTTTCCTCCTTTTTTTTATAATAACCACGGAAGTGTTTATGAAAGGGAGAAACTCAACGAAAGGTTACTAGGAAGGAAGGGAAGAATAACAGAAACCATATACGATCAACAATTCTTTTCTGAGTGAAGATGAGCTTCCAATAAAAAAGAATGATGTGAGACTCTGGTCCGAAGGGGTGTATATCACTAATACATTAATCATTTATCTATCTATTTATTTAGATGCTTATTCATTTATTTATACATTCATTCATCTATGTTTTTATTTATCTATTCAATTATTTATTTATCTAATTATTTAATATTTGTTTATTTTTACATTTTCATTTATTTTTTCATTGAAATACTTATTTATCAATTTTTTATTTACTTATACATTCATTTTTTATACATTTTTGTATATGGATTCATATATTCATTCATTCATCTATTTTGTTTGGCAATTTATTTATCTAATTTATCTATTTATTTCTTTATTTACTTATCTACTTATTCATTCATATATATATATATATATATATCCACTGAAGAGGATCACAGTCCGTGATCGAAATATATGGAATTAATTTTATTTCATTTCTTCTTATCCAACACAGTGGGTTTTTGTTGAATCTTTACGAATGTGTTACGACATTACTTTATAGTTATATATATATATATATATATCCATGCAGATTTATAGCGTCTGTATGTACAGTACTTATGTACAGTCTTAGTCTTGATATTTTTTATATGATATCTTACCTTCTTTAAGACAGATCATAGCTGTTTTTTGTTTTATTGGAAATTATTCTCAGATATGTCTCTTTATTTTGCTTTATTTCAAGTTTTTATTAGTTTTGATTCTCTAGCATAAATTGTAAATAATTTTCTATTTCGTTTCATCATACACACATTCTATAAAATGACACTATAGAGCAAATGGCGACTATAGTTTTTGAAACAATAAAAAACAAATTAGAAATCAGAGCAATAAAAATCGGTTTAATGATTATGCTGGGGCAGAATAAAAAGATCACATTGATGTGACTATGCGAAATGGGGGAAGGGGAGTAGAAGAAATAGATTAAATTGATTTAACGAACCCAAACCTTTGGCGGGAGAAAGTACTGCCATCAGAGACATCGAAGACGTGACGTCACGAGAGAGGCGCAATGAAATGGTAATTCATAAAATACCTTCACTTGGAGCCGTTGGGGTGAAAGTTATGTAATAAGAGCTCGAATATTCACCTTTCGTGATTTCTGGCACAGATGTGGAGCGATCTTATACACGCACATACACACACACAAACTTGATGGCTGATGAGCTTGAAGTTTTGTGATTTGTAGACGCGAAGCCCTCAAGAAAATTTGATCTACAGCTTGGAAAGAATAGATAAATTATCTGGAGAGGAGATAGAGAAGACAAGAATGATAGTAGGGTGATGGTTGTTGTGAAAAATTACGTCAAGTTGGAATAAGCAACTCGGAGTGAATGCAGAGATGAAACAATCCACGTGGAAATTAGAACTAGATTGAACACAAACACACAATCCAAAACCTCGGAATTAATTTGAATATAAAGAAAAACGAATGGGACACAACCCCGCGCCATAAAACAAACTAACAAATAGTAAATATATAGATCACTGAACTAATCTATAAACAAATAAATAAATAAACGAATAGATAGATAAATAGAGAAATAGAAGTTATATTATGGTCATTGTAAGAGACTTTAAATATAATGAAATAAATTTGGAGGGATGGGAATCAAGCGGCAAAGCAGATTTCTGGGGAAATACCCTGTTTATGCTTTATCACACTGGGATATTTTTCCTTCAACCTCCAATTAATCGGCGGTACCACCCACCTCCAGAACTTTTTCCGCCATAAAATTACTATCGCAAACTATTTTGTTTTCTTAACAATTTACGTAAAATGCCATTTGATATGGTGGAGGAAAACTATTCCATCTCGAAAGCTTCTGGCTGTAAACCTGCTCCAACAGTAGGAGAAATGATAGCGTAGTGTGATAATGCTTTTAACCATATCAATAGAAAACACAGTGACCCAGTGGGTAAAGGAGAGGATTCAGGTAAGAGGAGATAACGCTCCCACAAGATTAGATCTACTACTAACCAAAGAGTCTTGCATCATCGGCTCTTTCAGTTATCTTGTCCAAGAGCAGCGTTTCCCAACCTGGGGTGTTGAAACTAATCATAGTGGGTGCTGGGAAGTGAGGTATACATACACTTTCCTTTATCCTTCTAGTAATAAGATATTAGTTAGGGGGTGCTGAAATGGGGAAAGGTGGGGGAAAACGATGCTCTAGCGATTCCCCAATGGTAGATGGAACAAACCACAAGTACAAGGTAGACTCAAATTTGAGAAAGCAGACGTCTCAGACTTAAAGAAGTTCTTGAATATCACTGGAACTATGAGCAAATGGGAAATTATTCTTTACATTTGCGCCATGAGAGTGAACAATCATGCACCCAGGATTAGTGGAAGGACGAAGCGGAAACAAGACAGGCTCGGTAAAAGATGTGAGATACTTTAAAATGCCACCAGGGGGACATGACTTGGGGGAAAATAGAGAAAGAGAAGACCCGATAAGCAAAGGAAGCTTACAAAGGAGCTAGAGATGACTACACAAGAATGCACAGAAATTAGAAAAGTAATTTTGAAAAAAAAAGGTTACCATAGATGAACACTCAAATTTTTTTTACATTTTTTTAATGGTAAGTTGGGACACATGGAAGGAATCACTAAGCTAATGGTGGTCGTTGAGGTATTAAAGGAGGCTTCATCTCAGGCTGAATCGAAAATTTTTCTTTACAAAAGAGAACAGAGAAATGAATCCTCAAACATTATCTTGCCTCTCGGTCTCTTATGAGGCACTAACCACATATTCAGTACAATGTATACTCTAGTGACTTCAGTGACACCCCTATGGACCTGAGTGCTGTGGATTTTATGACTAGAGACTTATCTCCATTTAAGAAATGAATATTGATCCCATTTAAATCCTTCTGTTTCTCCTTTCTGCTGGCCTCCTTAAATTTCTCCAAGGATGAAGCGTTTGTTAAGCAGGCTCTACATGATCAATATTATTGTGCAATATTCCGTATTGAGTGATTAGTATTGACCGCTTTGCCGACATCATCTGCCAATTGGGTTGTGACCAAGAGTTTCCGGAGATCTCTATCTTCCCTCCCAACCATCACGAACCATCCCTACACTGCTCAATAATATTGCACAATAATATTGCGCAATAATAATCATCATGTAGGGCGCGCTTTACTCTAGCTTTCAGTCGCTAGTGTAAGATATATGTGTGTGGAACTTGGCACCACGGGGGTATGTGGTGCTCATCCAAGTTCTCAAAAATTATGAATAATTGGAGAAAATGAGAATGAGGTGTCCGCTCATGAGGTTCTGGGGAACATAAACGCCGAGTCTTATGGCCGGACTCTACAAAGGATTACAAAGGCGGAGCATGCCGACAGACCTTTTGGTCCATATCTAGGCCGGATGCGAAAAAATATATGCATTATATATATATATATATATATATATATATATTTTTTTTGCATCCGGCATAGATATGGACCAAAAGGTCTCCTGTCGGCATGCTCCGCCTTTGTAACCCTTTGTAATCCCTTGAACCTTCCGCCAGTTCTGGCGAATGCTATTCACCATTAGAAGGCAGCGTTTTACCTGATGTTCTAGTACAGTGTATTTGGCTAATCAGCTTATCTACAAAACTTACCAATATTTTTCGTAACTATAACTAACAAAGTTAATACAATTCTTCTTTCTAATGGTAGAAAGGGATCTCCAGGGAGTACGGCCCTTACTCTTAGACATCGGTCTGACGGCGAGCAGGGCCAAGATCATAACATGCAGGACAAGAAGTGGAGGAGGAGAAGGAAGGGGGGAGAGGGGAGAGGTAAGGAGGAGGGGGAAAGGGATGGTGAGGAGGAGGGGTAGGAGGGGGAAGGGGGAAATGGAGGGGAAGGGGAACAGAGAGGAAGAGAAGGAGAGAAAGGGAAGGGGTTGGAGAAGAGGGACGGAGAGTGATGGGGAGAGGAGGGCAGAAGAGAAGAGTTTTGTAATCCAATAAGACAAGACAAGACAAGACAAGACAAGACAAGACAAGACAAGGCGATATCGAAACAAACAAAAAATTTAATAACAATTCAAGTAACGTAGAGGGATTTCGTGACATTATGCATGAGGTTAGAATCGCTGGTACAATTTCGTTCAGAGCTGGACACGTTCCTCTGTGCGTTCCCAGATGCGTTCCTCGGTGTTTTGAGCAAAGTCATGCCAGTCAAGACACCGAGGAACGCAGCAAGGAACGTATATATGAACGCACCTAGGAACCCGCCCAGCTCTGATTTCGTTGATATTAACCAAATAGCTTTGAGTTTTACGCAATTACACAACACCTGTTGGACGTGGGTCATATATTGGTCTCCCGTTGTGAAAACAATCCCACAAATTCATAATATCCTTATAGGCCCTGTTCACATTGGCGGTTTGAATCGCGTGGAAATTGCGGCGATGCCGCATAGTCAAGGAAAATCTGCGCGGTTGCGTGTGAACGCTTCCATTGACTTACAGCGTAAGTGAACCGCCGCGGTTCAGACTACGGCGGTTCAAACCGTTAGTGTGAACAGGACCTTCCAGTTGAAATATTTTCTTAAACTGTTGGGAAACAACAACACACAGAGAATGAAATATCATTAGATGTGGTGAAAATAACTTAAAAAAATTAATCAATTATCTATTTGAGGCGTTTGGAGTTCAGTCCTTGTAAAGAATCTATTTTATTGAAGAATTGTTCCAACACTATTTCCGTCTCGGATCCACAAATCAAATCGATATTGCTAAGTCTTACGAAAACCCCCAAATAACCTTCAGCAGCAACACGGTACTGTGTGTGTGTG
>NC_134797.1:44952971-44955471 GCF_046742065.1 Oratosquilla oratoria | reverse complement strand
TATAGGATCTCAGCCAACGATTTGTATGGTTGTATTGTCATATTTTTTGTTATTTAATAAGATGATCGGTTCTCGTTTAGTGTAGAGATGGGAGGTGTGCAGCTTTGTAAGTCTATACACACGCATATGCACACACGGTGGCGAAGTTGATAGAGTACTGGACTGCCAGTACGGAGGTGCTGCAGTACCTGGTTCGAATCCTGCCCAGGCCGGAATTATTTCGGTATCGCTGCGCTTCGGGTCGTTACTCCGACTCTCGTGGGCGGGGAGTTGGGTGTGTGTGTGTGTATGTGTGTGTGTGTAAGGTCATAGCATTACCCATAGATCGGTCATACGAGCTCTGAGCTCTCTTCCGAGAGGGAAATAGCTGTCGATCACGAGTCCAACACGCGATCCAAAGACCAAGGTGAATACACGCTTATATATGTGTGTGTACATGTGAGTGTGTGTTTTATAAATTCATTAATTCTATTGCAGGGATTTGACAATGAACAGAAGATGCAAAAATTATCCAAACAGGTTTTGCTACATTTGTGGCAAAGTAAGAATGCCTGATCAACATTCGAAAATTATTCAGTTTGTAAAATCATGTTAACCCGCCTATTTTGGGATTCAAATTGGAGATCAAAATAAAAAAAAATGGGTCCTCTTACATGATGTAGAACGTGTGTTGAAAGCTTAAGACGTTAGAGTAAGGGCAAGATGAAATCCCTACCTTTTGCTGTTCCCATGGTTTAGAGAGACCAGACGGATAATGTGACAGATTGCTATTTCTGTCTGACTAACCTATAAGGTAATCTCATATTTGAAAATAATAACGAAAGCGTAGAGTCGATACTCTCATTAATGTATTTTAAAAATATATATTTTGACACATCTTACATTTATAAAAACCCACGGGGCTTACTTTGACATTTTACCTATAAGAAATTTACATGTTTAGGTAAGAACAAGCACCATGCTGTGTATCCTGATTCCTGATGTTATATCTGCCAGAAAGCCATTGCCTCTTGGTCCAGCAATTCCAGTACCAAGTGTACCCAAGGATGTAGATATCACTGAAGACAGTGATACCCATTCTGAAGATATGAACACCTCTACATCGTATCAGCCTCCACTCCTCAATGAGAACTAAACAAATCCTTTAAGTCAAGCACAACTGAATGACTTAACAAGGGGGTTTAGGGTTATCAAAAGAGTCTACCCAGCTATTTGGAACACGCGTTGACGAAAGTAATTTACTTGTATCAAGAACTACATATTTCTGGTATCGCAAAAGAGATGAAGAGTTTCGAAAACGTTTCTCACTTCATGACAACTCTTTATTAGTATATTGCGGTGATATTGGAAGACTAGTTGAATTCACGGGTTTAATTTACAGTCCAGTCGAATGGAGAATCTGTTCATGTTGCACATTCACTTCAATTAACTTAAGAGTTATGAGAATATGAAAATCTTACTCAGTGGTCTGAAGTACAGTAACCATAATTGGAAGGCTTGTTGAGATTTAAAGTAAAAAGACAATGTCATTTTATATGTTTTCTCAATGTGATTTGATCTTATATATTTCAGTTATCTCCTTTATCTCATATCCTGTGATATTTACATTATCTCTTTTCAGGTTGTGTCCCTAATATTAGGAATGCAAGGGGGTTGTGATAAATACCCATGTACTATCTGTTTGTTGGATAGCCGAGCCGATGACAAACACTAAGAGCATAGTGATTGGCCGTCTAAAGAAACACTCCAACCTGGCTCACATGTGGTTGCTGATCCATTGTCCGAACCTCATCAAATTTTGCTGCCACCTCTTCATATCAAACTTGGATTGGTGAATATTTTTGTCAAGCCCATCAATAAATGAAGTCCAGCATTTGGTTCTATATGACAGACATTTTCACAAGTCAGTGATACAAAATTTAATGCCGTTATTTTCGATGGCCCTCAGATTAGAAGCATAATGAGGTAGATTAATGAGTGAAACAGAGAAGAATGCATGGCAAGCCTTCAAATCAATCGTGAAATTTTTCCTTGGGAACAAAAGAAGTTCAGCATATATTTTCATTGTTTAAGAACTGATGCAGATTTTTATGGGTCTGGGAGCACGTATGTCAGTAAAAATGCATTTTCTAAGACCGCATCTGGGTTATTTTCCTGATAAATGTGGAGACTACAACGAAGAACAAGAAATTTGTACTGTGGAAGAAAGGATTCAGGGACGATGAGACATAAACATATTGGCAGATCACTGTTGGTGTCTGAGAAGTGATTTAACTGTTGAAAAACACAAGAGACAATTGAAAAATCTTTTCTTCCACATTTATTTATATTCCTTTATATTTTCATTGTCAATAAAAACACTACGAGTATTTTAATATTTAGTCATTATTAATCTTATCTTATAACTTTGATACGATGTCATTATGAAAAAATCAGCATCTTGAATGAAAACATTGCTTTAACCATCTTCAGTGTAATTCGATCATCTGAGCTGATTGAA
>NC_134797.1:44935471-44945471 GCF_046742065.1 Oratosquilla oratoria | reverse complement strand
GTCGCCTGCGTCGCCTGTGTCGCCTGCGTCGCCTGTGTCGCCTGCGTCGCCTGTGTCGCCTGCGTCTCAGATTGCGCTTAAGCGCACTAAAGGCTTTCGGAGCATCGAGATATCTTCTCATGTCGTCAGGTGATCTTAAGAGGTCATCACACTGGGCTATTTTTCCTCCGACATCCTACCTCCAGCTTCCATTTGAATCCCTATAATATGGCTTCGCTTACAGAAATCTAGACTTCTCTAAGAACATTTCGATAATATGCGTAACACTTGTATAATTTTACAGTTTCTTAATTCGCCATTCAGCTTGAGTAAATATGACGGAAAGATAATTTGATATTTGGATATTTGAAAAATAAAGTATTGTAACCGAAGTCGTTTGTACTGAAACGAATTCTTAACGGTCGACACTTGTGAAGCCCTAAAGCCCCGACCCCGGACCTGAACGAGTAACTAGACCAGTGGGTTCCCAATCTATCTTGTAAGACGCCCTCTTCTGGCTTCCAGGAAACCCGCACGCTCCTTCCCACCACCTTTCTTGTATCTGGATGAAATTATAAACATTTTCCTATTTATAGCTTAGTACTTAGCTACATTAATAGAAAACGGGTCGGGGTGAATGATAGAATTATACTTTGCACGTATGTAACAGCAGATGCTTGTTCTTGGAGAGATTTCGTTATTCTTGTCAAACAATGATTTTTGAGCCGATGATTTCACGTCTCCCTTATATTCTTCTCATGGCTCCCCTAGTTCGGAAACTAGTGGTCTCGAGGGTCGTAATCTATTTCAAACCGAAGATTTGATCCCCAAATTGAATAAGATTGCCTGGAGGCAGGTAACGATATCGAGGATCATTGTAATGTAAAAGGTTGCCACTTTTTGTAATTTAATTTTGGTCCTAAGGCAGGTCGCACACCAACGCAACCAGTTGCATGAAACCATTAGCTTACGACGCCTCAACCAGTTGCATTGCGACTGAAACTGTGGTTGCATTGATATGAGGGGTTCTAAAGAAATCAATGTGTCAGTCGCAGTGCAACTGGTTGCGGCGTCGTAAGTGATTTCATGCAACTGGTTGCGTTGGTGTGCGAGCTGTCTAAAAGTTAGATAACTGCAAAGAAATTCCCCGCCAAGCGACTTAAAACCAAACTCAACCTAACTCTCAAACTACCAAACTACTCGCAAGTTGTATTCTCTCCTAAACTACCAAACTACTCACAAGTTGTATTCTTTCCCAAACGAACAAATTTCTCAATTTTTATTCTACCTATCGGCCGGGGATTCTATTCAGATGAAGGAAACATCTAGTACGAGTATTCCTAACGTGAAGCGGATTTTAGGGTGTGGTTCTGGAATGATTTCTCAAAGTTCCTCATGAAGTTGAAGACCTGTCCGCGAATTCTTCATATACGGCGCCTTCGAAGACCTCAACATACATGTTCCATATACTCATATATTACTACGGTAAAGTCTGGAAGACGAGGATTTCTTCAGATAACCTTGGTCCTTCACCTGCAACTGGATCCTTTCTCTGTTTGAGACCGTGAGTGGGTAACCACCTTATTGGAGCTGTGGCCAGCATGGTATAATTCTCTCTCCAAGTGATCCTCACAATGGATAATTGTTTTTGCTGACGCGGAACCCCTCGGCATGTACCCCCGCCACACGCCTCCGACAATCTTTCCTTTGTCCACGGGAAGACCACCAGGCAAGATGTTATTGTTAGGATGTCTGGATGTATCTTAGACGTGTGGACAAAATGTGAGCGGCCATACATGCACATGCACACACTTTATACACATGGATGCATGCACACACACACACACACACACACACACACACACACACACATATATATATATATATATATATATATATATATATATATGCATATACACTAGGACCACTAGGTATTTCATGGCCCACAGGTCTGAAGGGAGAAAGAGAGAGAGAGAGAGAGAGAGAGAGAGAGAGAGAGAGAGAGAGAGAGAGAGAGAGAGAGAGAGAGAGAGAGAGAGAGAGAGAGAGAGAGAGAGAGAGAGAGAGAGAGAGAGAGAGAGAGAGAGAGAAAGAGAGAGCACCACGGGAATGAACGTTATCAGAAGTGGTACGCTGACACAAAGGAGCCAACGAAGAGGGTTCACAACTCCCTCCATTAGTTAAGGGAGTGCCACGGAGACGAAAGAGATCGCCTGGAGGCAGCGTCGAGAGTCACAAGGGGTACCCGGTACTGAGAGGGGGGTTAAGAGGTTACGAAAGAATGAAAAGATTTTAAGTTACTTAGGGTGCAATGGGCATGGATTGCAGTTACAAAGTATACATTTCCATATGATGTAGTCCAGTGATTTAAGTTAAGCATATCACGGAAAATCTATCAAATATAAGATAATCTGTCAACTTTGTGGTAAAGCAAAGGGTTTCTCATCATTATCATCATCACCATCACCATCACCATCACCATCACCATCACCATCACCATCACCATCACCATCACCATCACCATCACCACCATCACCATCACCATCACCATCATCATCATCATCATCATCATCATCATCACCATCACCATCACCACCACCATCATCACCATCACCATCACCATCACCATCACCATCACCATCATTATTATTATTTTCGCCTTTTTTTGCAGGATAGGATTTGGGAGAAAAATGAAGGGGAGCCACGCAAATGTTGAGGTTTTATGAAGTTGAGGAACAGAGAGAAAAAGGTTGAGAACGACTAGTTTAAGTCGAAGTCTTGGTGAAGACTCTTTGAGTTCGACAACAAGACCAAAGACCTACGGAGACCCTTCTTCGGCTAAAAGCAGAGACCAAGAAGAGGTCGAAAGATCGTGATCGGTTACACTGGGGTGGTAGGTTTCTCAAGAGTCCAAGACGGTAACCGGCGTTTCTATCATTGTGACGCTATCGCGCCAAAGAGGTGGAATCACAGAAGTTTTGGACAAGGACAGATTCAAGGAGCGTAGAAGCTAAAATTCATCAGCGTTCTTTTTGGAGTAGAGATGAGTTTCTAGTCATAATAGAACGCTGCGTGACTCTGATCCGTAGAGGGAATGTAGAGGGCATTCCTCTTAGGCGAGGCCTCGAAATGAGAGCGGAGAAATAGAGGGAAAAGAGGATAAAGGAGAAGTAGTTAGGTAGAGGAGCAAGCTGGTTCATCGGGTGAGGATGGAGTAGGAGCATTAACTAGAAACTCATCTAGACCCGGGGTTCTCATCCTACTTTCACGTATACCCCATAGTTATACACTGCTATTCCTTAACCTACTGGAAATGACTTCAACACTAAATTTAATCGTTTTGCATCCCCTAACTGCTAGTGGCTTTTGGTTGGCGGTCCCTTTTATTGACCCTCGTGGCCCAATAGAGTTCCATAAACCACAGGTTGAGAACCACTGATTCTAGACGCACTATGTCCACAGCCTGTGGTCTATGTACCACCTAGTGGGCCACAGAGTGTCCCAACTGGGGCCACACTCCAATCAAATGAGAGTACTGTAGTGGATGTAAAGCGATTAAATTTAGTGTTGAGTGGACTACTCCAGGAGGCCTATAATCAGAAACACATAAGCGTGGGTGATGCTTGAGGTTCAGAACCTTCGATTAAAAGTAGCTTCACACTGAACCGATGCCCGTCAACTGTTGTGAGTTCGTTTGAGTTAAGATGACTTCGGTTACAATTTTTTCGTTTTTCTAATTTCTTCAAATATCAAATTATCTTTGCGTCATAGCTTGAGAAGCTGAGAGACGAACAAAGAGAAGTTCAACCTAAGTCTAAGATTCTGTAAGTGAAGTCTTCTTCTAGATATTAAGATTCACAAGTGTTGGCGATAATCAACCCAGTGTGGTTTAAGAACGAAATAGGCAAGAACTGGTTTACCAACAGGTTAGTTAACGAGTGGAATAGGTTTAGTAACCACGCACTGAGTTGTTCTTAGAGAAGATTAGACAACTTCTTGGATAGGGATAGGGTGGTAAGACACATGAAACTACCTGGTGTAGGACTTATGGTCTCTTGCAGTCTCCTCTATTCTTCAAATGTTCTTATGCTCTTATGTTGTGGGTGCTGAAACAATTGGCTGTTTCTAGATAAATGAGATAGCTTTATGGATAGGGATGATTGGTAGTAAGGGACATGGAACTGCCTAGTGGAGGCTTTATGTTTTTTGCAGTCACCTCCACCCTTATATTTTTCTGTTCTTAAGTAATGACCGCTGAAAGAATCGGTCGTTTTAAGAGAAGACAAGATAACCTTAAGAACAGAAATAACAGGAGGCAAGGGACATGGAACTACCTAGTGTAGGCTTTATGGTCTCTTGCAGCCTCCTCCATTCTTATGCTTCTATGACAGGTGGTAAGGAACATGAGACTCCCTCGTGTAGGACTTATGGTCTCTTGCAGTCTCCTCCATTCTTATGTTATGACAGGTGGTAAGGGACATGGAACTGCCTAGTGTAGACCTCATGCTTAGTCTCCTCATTCTTATGTTCTTATGACAGGTAGTGTGGGGTATGGAACTGCTTAATGTAGGCCTCATGGCCTCTCACAGTCTCCTCCTGGTAAGGGACATGGAACTGCTTAGTGTGAGCCTTATGGTCTTTTACAGTCTCCTCCATTATTATTTTCTTATGGCAGGTGGTAAGGGACAAGGAACTGCCTCGTATAGGCCTCATGGTCTCTTGCAGTCTTTTCCATTTCTTTTGTGATCTTATGGTAAGGAACATGGAACTGCCTCGTATAGGCCTCATGGTCTCTTACAGCTTCCTCGACTTTTATGTTCTTCCGTGAAGCGGGTTTTAGGGTGTGGTTCTGGAAGGACTTCTCGAAGTTCCTCACGAAGTCGAAGAACTTTCCGCCAATTCGTCATTTACGACGCCTTCGAAGACCTCAGGTTCCCTCTTGGCCTTCGTCGGTATTGATCTCTTCATCACTTCCTTAGTTCTCTCTGTGTCTCATTCTTGTTTTTGTTTTCTTAATATCACGTTTTCCCTGTTTATTTCTCTTCCTGTTTCTTTCTTCTCTTTCCTGCCTTTTGTTGATATCCTCTTTCCCCTCTCTTCGTCTTCTCTACTCTCTTTTTTTGTCTCTCTCTCTTCGTATTCTTGAATCCTTTTCTTTCAGTTTTTCAGTCTATCAGTTCTCAGTCTCTTTTTCTGTTTTCCTGTTGTCTGTCTCGGGTCTCTCCCTCTCTCTCCCTCTCCCTCTCCCTCTCCCTCTCTCTCTCTCTCTCTCTCTCTCTCTCTCTCTCTCTCTCTCTCTCTCTCTCACTGCCTTTCCTCAACCCCTGACCTCTTCCTCTTCCCATTCCCACGCCATAAATCACTTTGGTCTGTCGAACCCCAACTTCGACTTCTCCAAGAAGAAAAAGAAGAGAAGGAACAGGAGGTCGGCAGAGCCTCTGAGGCCTGAGGAGCGGCCTCTGGTTCGATTGGCTCAATGGCCTTCGTCTTTGACCTGCCACACCCTCAAGAGGACTCAAGATGCGTAGATAGATGGAAAGCTAGCTAGCTAGCTAGATAGATAGATAGATAGGTATATGGATGGATGGATAGATAGATAGATAGATAGATAGATAGATAGATAGAAATAGAGATAGATAGATAGATAGATAGATAGATAGATAGATAGATAGAGAGAGAGAGAGAGAGAGAGAGAGAGAGAGAGAGAGAGAGAGAGAGAGAGTCGCAAACTACTAGGCCTAGCCGCACCCTTTCAAGGCCTATAGTATATATTGCTTTGACCTTTTCTTTTTCCCTCTCCTCTTCTTCTTCATTTTCTTTCTCCATTTTTCTTGTTCTTTCTTCTTTTGTTCCTCCTACTCCTTCACCTTCGTCAGCTCACTCTCTCTTCTACTTTATTCTTTCTTTCTCCGTTTCATTTTATTTTGTTTCCTTTTCTATCCTATTTGTATTCCTTATGTTCTTCGTTCTCTTTAGTTTCGAAATGATTGAAATCAGTGTGGAAGAAGAGGCCTTTATCGGGAGAACAAAGAACAGCAATCCATAAGGTATGGGGGATACGTGAGGAAATTCGTGTTGAGAATACATGCCTTAGGTTGTACCCATATTACATATTCAACTCTTGTGTAGAGCTTTCTCCACTGAATTTTGTGTAACAATACAAGAGACTAAGCATTGTACAAGGAATGAATAGCAAAGCTTTCTTTTTCAATACTTTCACTGCTATCTACTAGGCCTCCAGAGTTCTTGGGTAGAGCTATTCAGGCCGATACAAAAATGGGGGCTGTTAGTAAGCCTTCATATGTACGTCATACGTATGTTTACAACTCGTCAGGCTTGACTGGAGATCAATTTAGGCAACACGCAGACACACACACAAACAAACACACACACACACACACACACACACACACACACACACACACACACACACACACACACACACACACACACACACACACACACACACACACACACACACACACACACACACACACACACACACACACACACACACACACACACACACACACACACACACACGCACAGACACATACACACACGCATACATAATACACAAATCTAGTCCATTACCTTCCTGCTGTATTTACATAAATGATCAGTTTCCTAGAGGCGCAAGGATTTCTAGTTATGTGGAATTCCATAATGTATTTCCTTGTTACTTGCCAGTGAGTCATTTACAAACCTTGGATCTAATTACATTTTTTTTTATAATATGTTTTTTTTTATTTGCTAGGTAAATATTGATGGGTTTGAAATGGTCTCTCTCTCTCTTTCTCTCTCTCTCTCTCTCTCTCTCTCTCTCTCTCTCTCTCTCTCTCTCTCTTTTATTATTATTATTATTATTTTTTTTTAGGTTCGTCGTCAAATTTTGGGGCTCGAGAGAGGCTACTGATGTAGGAGGAGGAGAGTGTAAAGCCTCCTGGGTGAGGACACAGGCGATTTTGTTCAGTTGAAGGGAACCCTTCCTTCTTCCTCATACTCCCCTCCCCCCTTGCCATTCCTCGTTTCCCACTTCCAATCTTCCACACACACCTCCTCTTCCACCCTCATCAACTTTCCAACCATCCCTTCTTCCATCCACTCCTTCACCCTTCCATCCCTCCTTCCATCCGCCCTTTCCCACTTCCAAACCCCCTCACCGTTCCATCACTTCACCTTTTTACCTTCTCACCCTTCCAACTCCCTTCCCCTTTCCACCTCTCCTTCCTTCCACCCACTCCCTCTCTCTAGTACATTCCTCTCCTTCACCCCCTCTCCCCCTTCCATTTTTTCACCTTTTCACCCTTCTACCCATTCACCCTATCACCCTTTCACCCATTTACCCTTTCACCCTTTCACCCATTCACCCTTCCACCTATTCACCCTTCCACCCATTCACCCTTCCACCTATTCACCCTTCCATCCATTCACCCTTCCACCAACCCCACCCCTTCACCCTTCCACCCACCCCTTCACCCTTCCACCCACCCCTTCACCCTTCCACCCACCCCTTCACCCTTCCACCCTTCCACCTACTCCTTCACCCTTCCACCCACCTTTTCCAGCCTCCCTTTCCCACTTCCACTCCCCCTTTCCCTTCCACCGCTTCCCCGTTCCACCCCTCTTTTCTTCCACCTCTCCTCCTCCTTCCACCTCTTCACTCTTCTAGCTCTCCACCCCTTTCCCAACCCCTTCACCCTTCCACCTACCCCTTACCCCCTTGCACACCCCTCTCCCTTTCCCTTCCACCGCTTGCCCGTTCCACCCCTCATTTCTTCCACCTCTTTCCCCCCTTCCACCTCTTCGCCCTTCCAGCCCCCCCACCCCTTGCACCAACCCCTTCACCCTTCCACCTACCCCTTCACCCTTCCATCCACCCCTTCACCCTTCCATCCACCCCTTCACCCTTCCACCCACCCCTTCACCCTTCCACCCACCCCTTCACCCTTCCACCCACCCCTTCACCCTTCCACCCACCCCTTCACCCTTCCACCCACCCCTTCACCCTTCCACCCACCCCTTCCCCTTCGCACATCCCTCTCCCTTTCTAATCCCCCCTCCCCCTCCATCTCCTAATATCATGGTTACGCACTGTTTTGTATTCATTTCAGCCTCTGAGAAAGCAAATAAGATTTTAGGACTGATTGCGCAATCTTTTGATTTCAAAAGTCCATCACTCATTAACAAGCTATATAAATCGTTAGTTCGTCCACTTTTTGAATATGCTGTTTCCGTGTGGTCACCGAATCTCATTAAAGACATTGACAGACTGGAAAAAGTACAACGGTGAGCCACAAAACTGATTCCAAATATCAAAAATAAATCATACGAAAATCAACTAAAACATATGAATCTGTTTTCCCTTAAAAAGCGTAGACTCAGAGGTGACTTGATACAGGTCTTTAAGATTTTAAAGGGAATTGACAACATCAAAAGTGACCAAATTTTCACATTGAATGAGAATCAGACAAGAAACAATGGTCTCAAACTGTCCGGAAATAGATTCAATTTGGAAGTAGGTAGAAACAACTTTGCCAACCGTGTAGTTAATGAATGGAATAAACTTCCTGCACAGGTAGTGCAATGTAGTTCAGTTCGAAGCTTTAAGAATCATTAAGATAAACACCTAAGCAAGATGCTGTAATGGTTATAATTCATTTTATATTATTTGTTTTTGTTTTGTTATCATTTGTCTGTCTGATTTTCATTTATTATTAGTTATATGTCAATTTATTATCATTTACTATTTACCTGTTTGTTTATTACTTAACTATACCTATGCATTTATTTATGTATTTTATTTATTTACATTATTATAGATTTTATTTATTCTTTTATTATTATTATTATTATTTTTTTTCGCATCCGACCTAGATATGGACCAAAAGGTCTCCTATCGGTATGCTCCGCCTTTGTAATCCTTTGTAATTTCATCCATTAATTGAATCCAAAGCCTAATTTTGATCAAATGTTATCAGAAAAGTCTAGAATATGGCTAAGAATGTTGGTTTCTGGTCATTCGAAGACAGTTTGAGTCACAGCAGAATTTGTCTTTTACTTAGATTGTCCGGACGAATACAAATAAGAATTGAATTTGTTTCCAAATGACACAAGCAAATGTAGGATTCTTTAAAAAAAAAAATTGAAAGCTCAAAACATATTAACTTTGGGAAAATAATATTATAAAGAAAAAAAAAAGATGTAGGGTGACCTCCCCCCAAAAAAACTATCTCATTTGTCGGCATTATTATCTGCTGTGGTTATCAGAACGTTTGCGAACACGCAGGAGGGACTAGACTAGACTAGGGGCAAACAGACAAAAGTTTTCCTATTCTATAATCAATCTTGTGCAGCAAAACACGTTTAGTCAATAAAATAAAATAAAACAAAAATCATATTTACAAACTCGACATCAAAATAACACATACGAAATACAAATACGATGTACATTTACTTTGAAACATAATGTACTCCTCGTATTTGGAGTACACTTGATGTACTACAGACGGTAGAGTTGGTGTATCTTAGTGCATAGCACAAAGGCAGCGATTGATACGGTACAACGTCGAGGTCAACGCTGGGTCAAACTGGACGTACTTATACCATGCATTGATGCGATTCAGGCTGGATGGGAACAAGGAAAGAGAGAGGGAAAGAACGAAGAGAGAGAGAGAGAGAGAGAGAGAGAGAGAGAGAGAGAGAGAGAGAGAGAGAGAGAGAGAGAGAGAGAGAGAGAGAGAGAGAGAGAGAGAGAGAGAGAGAGAGAGAGAGAGAGAGAGAGAGAGAGAGAGAGAGAGAGAGAGAGAGAGAGTGAGAGAGAGAGAGAGAGAGAGAGAGAGAGAGAGAGAGAGAGAGAGAGAGAGAGAGAGAGAGAGAGAGAGAGAGAGAGAGAGAGAGAGAGAGAGAGAGAGAGAGAGAGAGAGAGAGAGAGAGAGAGAGAGAGAGAGAGAGAGAGAGAGAGAGAGAGAGAGAGAGAGAGAACCACGGAAATAAACGTTATCAGAAGTGGTACTATGAC
>NC_134797.1:44925471-44927971 GCF_046742065.1 Oratosquilla oratoria | reverse complement strand
GGGGGGAGTGAAAGGGTGAGTGAGTGAGTGAGTGAGTGAGTGAGTGAGTGAGTGAGTGAGAGGGAGTGAGTGAGAGAGAGACTGAGTGAGGGGAAGTGAGGGAGGGGAAGTGAGGGAGGGGGAGTGAGAGGGGGGAGTGAAAGGGGGAGTGAGTGAGGGAGTGAGTAAGGGAATGAAGGAGTGAGTGAGATGGAGTTAGGATGGGCACTAACACTCCAAGATAAGAAGAAGGAAATGTAGTGTATATTCCAACACTAAAGGTGGTTGTGAGGGTGACTACGACAGGAGACACTGAGAGGCTGCGGCCAAAAGCCGTCACCTTTGCCCTACAAGCACTGCTGGGAATTAGAGAGGAGCGCGGGATTCGAACCCACAACTAAGCGAATGCGAGACCAGCACGCTTGCAACTATGCCACAAGCGCACAGCATCAAGATGTATTATTTTCATATGTCTAGAGTTAATTGAAGAGAAGTCAATAAGCGGGAGATTAAACCAACCATATACGGATAACACAAGTGTTTGGAAGATTCCTGATTGATAATAGAAGTAAGGAGGAGAGGAAAAATCACAATATACAGAATGAAGAAAAAGAGAGAAAATTAAATCAACAAGGTCTAAACCCAAGGAATTAGAGTAACTAAAGGATATATTATTTTCTGGAAAATAGAGTTAAGGATAAGTCGATAATGAAACAACGACAATGATATAGTGATTACGTGTGTATTTGTAAATCCAAAACCACATAAGCTCTATCCTAACTACCTCGGAAACAAATATGAATAACTGATCATTTAGCATGTAGATGTTGTTATAACATAATATTCACAATTCAATTAGTATTCTTTCATTAAAAAAACAGATTTATTTATATTATAATATTTCATTTATTTAATCTAGAAAGAGGCGCTTTTTGCCAACGAGCATCGTGGAAATAAACACACTGACATGACGTCATCAACGGTTTTTTATTTTCATAAAGATTCGAATTCAAAATTCAAACCAACGACTTAAGCCGACGATTACTTACATACAAGACATTTAGGGCCATATAAAAGACATTAAAATCTGAATGGAGCTAATGAAACGAAGTTAGAAATGAAATAGCATCTTGTTTACTCAATTCTTAAGGCCAACTGAAACACAGTTACATGTTTACAAATAGACATTAAAGATTCCTAAGACATGTGAAGGCCACAGTTATAAATAAAACTGATTAGAACTTTTATAGATTATTCAAATTAACAGGAGAAGATTACATTTGCTAGAGAAAGCCCACAATACATTTATCAATATAGGAACATCTGTGTAACGTAGTTTTAGTAAAGTATTGAAGAAATAAATTAAGCACTTCACTCAAGTCTATATGTTATTTGTGTGTGTGTCTACTACAAAAGTGACAGAGCCTGTGTTAGAAAGGGAAATGGAGAGAACTTATAGTTTGAGATAAAGGTGGAACTGCGTCAGGGATGTGTCGTGTCGCCATGGCTGTTCACTGTATACATGGATGGGGTGGTGTATGAGGGAAAGGCAAGGGTAGTGGGTATATACACACACGCATACGCACGCACGCACACACAAACACATAAACACATAAACACACACACACACACACACACACACACACACACACACACACACACACACACACACACACACACACACACACGTATATATATATATATATATATATATATATATATAAATATATATATATATATATATATATATATATATGTATGTATATATATATATATATACATATATGTGTGTGTGTGTGTGTGTGTGTGTGTGTGTGTGTGTGTGTGTGTGTGTGTGTGTGTGTGTGTGTGTGTACAACAAGAGGTTTTTGATTAGTTTTTGTTTTGCATCATTTAATAGTTTTATTTTATTAATTAATTTTAGGTTATTGTTTCATTTTCTGTTGTTCTCAATCCTCCAGATCAAACCACGTTGTTCAACTGTCACCTCTGTCAGTTCTTGCAGTGCTCTACCAAAAGACACTTGAGACTTTCCAATGGTCCTTGAGGGTGTGGAATTGTCTTATTAGCAGGGAAGGGAGAAGGCAAGAGATAGAAAATGGAAAGTAGTTGCGAATGGATAGTAAATTGATACGGAGGGTGGGAGGGAGGGAGGGAGGGGAAAGAGAGAGAGGGAGAGGGAGAGTGAGAGTGAGAGTGAGAGTGAGAGTGAGAGTGAGTGTGAGTGTGAGTGTGAGTGTGAGTGTGAGTGTGAGTGTGTGTGTGTGTGTGTGTGTGTGTGTGTGTGTGTGTGTGTGTGTGTGTGTATGTGTGTGTGTGTGTAGGGGTGGATGGACGTGACGCGCTGCAACTCAACCATGCAATCACAAGAAGAAGTCCCCAACCTGCGCCTCGGTTGCGGCTGTCATTTGGGGGTCCCCGAAATGACGCGGACCTTAAGCCGCAGGTCAGCCCCCAGCCCCCAGCCCCCAGCCCCCAGTCCCCGACCTCAGCCCCCATCCCACCCTATGTACACGCAATC
>NC_134797.1:44907971-44922971 GCF_046742065.1 Oratosquilla oratoria | reverse complement strand
CTCGCATTCGCTTAGTTGTGGGTTCGAATCCCGCACTTCTCTACAATTCCCAGCAGTGACTGTGGTTTCCTGCCCCAGCGGTCACCAAAGCGCATCATAGGGTAAAGGTGACGGCTTCGGCCGCAGCTACACAGGTCCTCCTTGCGTAGACTTCTCATCTTCTTCCAAGAGGGAACCCCTAGATGCAAGAAGCACTGTCCCTCGCAGATTACTTCGACGTAATCATGAACATCCCTTCTGGAGGTGTAAGGATAAAATAACAAAAGAATGGAGGAGACTGTAACAGACCAAAAGCCCTACACTAGGCAGTTCCATGTCCATAACCTGCCGTCCCTATTCATAAAGCTAACGCATGTTCTCTTAAAACAACTAATTGTTTTAGCGCTCACTACATAAGAATAGAAAAAGATAAGGATGGAGATGACTGCAAGAGACCATAAGGCCTACATTGGGCAGTTCAATGTCCCTTATCACCTGTCATCTCCTTCCATGATGTTTTTTGTCTTCTGTTTCATAACTCACTACATGGTTACTAAGTCTATCCTATTTGTTAAACATTCTGTTGGTAAATCGGTTCATGCCTACTTTCTTCTTAAACATTTGTCCAGTATTTATCCATTATTACGATTCCTACCCTGTTGCCTTAATATGATGACCTTACCTGCATCACCCTTGTTAAATCCCTTCACTCATTTGAATACCTTTATTAGATCATCCCACACCCTAAATCTTTCCAAGTTAAGGTGCCTAAGCCTGTTTTCGTAAGGTACATTTCTAAGCCGTTCTATCAGTTTGGTCATTCCCCTCTGTGCTCTTTCTAGTTAATTGATATTTATTCTACAGGACGAAGACCCATTTGGATACCTCTATTTCCTTCTTAAACACAGAATACAGGTGCCACGCAGGTGCATGAGGATCCCTTCTGCAGGTGTGGGAGAGGCCGAAGGGCGTGCAGGTGCAGGTGCTAGGGTCTGAGGGCGGGCCAAGGACGCGGGACATCGTGACCCTGAAGAAGGAAGTCTTCGTGACGGCTTGGCCTTCGTCGGGTTAAAAACGCCCGAGGACTGACTGACGGGTGCTTTGGGTTCTTTCTTATGTAAGGTCATTTAGGGATTGATGTGTGTTGGTGGTACCCCCCCTCTTCCCTTTTCTCTCTCTCTCTCTCTCTCTCTCTCTCTCTCTCTCTCTCTCTCTCTCTCTCTCTCTCTCTCTCTCTCTCTCTCTCTCTCTCTCTCTCTCTCTCTCTCTCTCTCTCTCTCTCTCTCTCTCTCTCTCTCTCTCTCTCTCTCTCTCTCTCTCTCCCTGTCTATCTATCTATCTGTCATAAAATAGATATATACTCTGTATATTTAATTATATGAATTGAAAGATAAAAAAAATCTTTAAAAATATGAATATTTCGAAATATCAGTCCTGATCACAAACCTAAACTTCTGATAAAACGATTTTTTTTTTTTTAATAAAATAATGGGATATAACAAGCTAGGAAATGACACTTAGAACCGGGGAACAAAAAATGTGTTACACGGCGTAAACAGCCGCTCAAACCAGGACTCGAACCCCAGTAGGAGAGTTTATCAATATCAATAGAAAAATAAACAAATTAATAAATAAGTAAATAAGATAGATAATATAAATAAATTAATGAATAGATATATAAGAAATAGATGGATGCATAGATGAATAATTAAGATAAGTATATAATTAAACAATTGATAAGTAAATTGATAAACTGATAAATGAATACTACTTCTCTTGGGAACTGTGAGATGGGGTAGTAATGACCCATCAACAACAACCTTCGGACCCGAGGAGTGTGGCGGGAGACAGGGGTGGTCTTTCAACCAACAAGGAACTAAGATATAAGGGAAAACAAATGAGTGTTGGAGGGGTGTGGGATGGGTGAAGGGTGGGTGGATGGGCGCGTGACTTGGCTGGCCACCTTCCTTATAAGGGGGAAAGGGGCTTCTGGTATATGTGTGTGTATGTGCTCTGAGAGACGTGGCCTTGTCCCTGTATTATAGTAACAACACTTGATTTCTCTCTCTATTTTAATTTGTTTTATTTGTCCAGTATATTTTATCTATTTATCGTATTATTATTGTCATAATCATCGTCGTCGTCGTCGTCGTCGTTGTCGTCGTCGTCGTCGTCGTCGTCGTCGTCGTCGTCGTTGTCGTCGTCGTCGTCGTCGTCGTCAGTCATCAATCATCATCATCATCATCATTATTATTGTTGGGGAATGTCTGTTGAAGAAAAAATGGAAAAGACACAAGAGAGTGGTGAGTGGAGAATGGTTGTGATGCATGGAACGGAGTGGGTGGAGGATGTGGGGGTGAGGGAGTATGTGCGAATGAAATATTTTGATGGAGCCCGAATGGATTTCTCCCCGTTTTCTCTTCTCTGCATGAGGGGAGGGAGCCGGGGGGGGGGAGGGTTGCTGATTAAACGAAGCGGCCATACTGTGGATGTGCTGTGTCTTGCTGCATTGCCTCTGACCCATGGCAGAGGGCAAGATGCAGGGATGACCGGTCATCCAAGAGGAGCCAAGAAAAGAGGAAGGGAGGGGTGGTGAATGAGAGTGGAGTATGTGGGGATGAAATGGGTGGAAGTGGATTTATGGATTTTGTCTTTGGCTACCTCCCTTGTAAGGGGGGAAAAGACCTTAGTATATGTATGTATGTTTGTATGTACGTATGTACGTATGTATATATGTATGTATTATTGTTATTGTTATAAATATCATTACTATCATTATTTTGTTTTATTTTATCCTTTATGATGGAAGGAAGAGGGGAGGGCAGACGACCAGTAGGGAGACCCAGGTACAGATGGATGGATGGAGTAAAGAAGGACGTGGAGAGGGTAGCACCAAGAGAGGACTGGAAGGAATTGGCAGAGGATAGAACCATCTGGAGAGGCATAGTGAAAGCGGTGAAAGGCCGGCCGGCCTGACAACCAACAGAGTAAGAGTAAGTAAGAGAGAGAGAGTATGTATTTTTATTTATCTATTTATTTATTCTTTTCGGTCACAGTGTTGCATCGACAACGGTCCAGACTTTTCTAGAAGCCTCATCGTGGTCAAACGTTGTGGGGACTTGATGGTGACTTCTGTTTGACCCTTCGGATACCACAACCTCCCCACCCTCCCCCATCCCACCCCACTCACCACAAAAAAAACAAAAAACAAAAACGTTTATTTGCCTATTTATTATTATTTTTTTGTGACCTCGTTTTTCTCGTCCTTCTGTGTGAGCCTTCAAATACCACAACTCGAAGAAAAAGAATAAAAGAAAATAAAGAGTAAAATTGAACGAACATGTTATCAGACCATTAAGAATAATCTGAGCTGAGTTTACTGTAAAAAATAAAATAGAAAAATCGCAAAAAAAAAAAAAAAATCTTAGGAACCATTATGATTGTGTAACCAAGCAGGACTCTATGAACACCCCCATGGGTCAGAGTTACGCATCATTCTTTTGTGGTTGGAAAATCATCTCATATATATATATATATATATATATATATATATATATATATATATATATATATATGTGAGACTAAAGGTGGAAGAAGCAGACGAGGAGTAATGGGAGAATTTCACGCTTTAACGTTTCGACCCGCAGGGTCTTGATCACAAAGCTAACAACTCAAACGTAACAGGATATTTTATACATGGACGGGTCATCTCTTCGGACGCTTCAGAGAGCTTGTTATTTCATTTGCGTATTCTTTTATCATTAATAAGCTTGTGGCTTTTGCTAAACATATGAAGCCTTCTCTATGATTAATGTTGTTATTAGTGTTGATATATGCTGCCTCAATTGTCTTCCTTAGTTTCCTGGATGATCCTTTATTTAATACGGTTATGTTGTTCCAGTCTGGAAGGTGTCTATGTTTATCCACATGCATTACTATGGAGTTAGATGTCCTATGGGCTTTTACGTCATTTTTATGTTCATTTATCCTTTTATTAAGTCCACGACTAGATTCACCAAAATATGAAGAGGGACAGCTTTTACACGGGATTTTATAAACAACGCTGTTTTCGTTAGTGGGATTATTGTATCTACGTGATACCAAATGTCCTATTTTGTTACCTGACGTCCTGGCTATTTTAATGCCCGCTTTTAGGAGAAAAGTGTCTAAGTATGAATTGACATTAGAGTTTGGTACTGTAATATATCTGGTTTCATTATTCATTTATTATCATTCTTATTTTTATCTTTACTTTTGTTAATTATTTCTTTGGCTTTCTTTTTCAACCTACATAAGAGACCTTTTGGATATTTGAGTTTGATGAAAGTCTCAGTAATATGTTGTAATTCAAGATCTAGAAATTCTTTACTGCATATACGAAATGCTCTGAGGAAGAAACCTATCATAATACCTGCTTTAGTTCTGTCATTATGTCCTGAGTAGAAGTGTATACAGTCTTATTTATTGGTGGGTTTCCGGTATACTGAAAATTTCACATATTTATCTATTCTATGGACAATTGTGTCTAAGAAAGGTAATTTTCCGTATATTTTAATTTTCTGCAGTAAATTGTATATTTTCATTTACACTGTTTAATCTCCTGAGTTTGTTGTTAATGTCTGTATCCTTAGGTACAATTACGAGTATGTCATCAACATACCTAAACCATTTACTATTCCTACCCATTATTGCCATGTATTCTTCTGTTTCGAGTATTTCCATGTATAAATTTGCTAACACTGCAGAAAGGGGACTACCCAAGGCGAGGCCAGAATGTTATCTGTATTCAATATTATTAAAAGTGAAAGCGCCAAATCCTACACAAAGAGAAATTAATTCGAGGTAATCTTTTTTGGGGACGGGTAGATCTTAATTTTTCAAATTATTTACTACTCGTTCAACAGCATTTAGAGCGCCTTTTATTGATACTCGAGTAACATTAGAGAAAATAAATACTCCGAAGCTACAAATAACCTAATTAAAATAAGAAGGACTATGTACATTAAAAGCAGGAAAGACGAAATAAAAAGAGTAGAACTAAACAAGCTTATCAACAAAAGGCAGAGATTAGAGAAAAGAAAGAGAAACATGGATGAAATGGAGGAAGCTATTCGGAAAGGTAAAAGTATTAAAGTGACCGAGCGCAGACATGCTTTAAGGAGACAGTAAATGATATGTTTGAAAGATATAAATGGCGAAATCATTAAATGCAGGGACAGAATGGTTAAAAAAGAGTAGAAGAATTTTACCAAAAGCTTTACTCGTCGAAGACCGTAGTTGAGTCAGTAAATTTAAGTGTAACGTTAGTAGTGTACCAGAGATTACAAAGGAAGAAGTAGAATTTCCTCTGAAAACTATGAAACGGGGCAAAACACCTGGGGAAGATGGTATATCGGTAGATCTATTGAAAGACGCAGGTAAATTAGTTCATATTAAATTAGCCCAGTTGTACACCCAGTGCTTACGTCAAGAAAGCGTTCCTGATGCGTGGTGCAATGCTATAGTGATTTTGCTTCATAAAAAAGGAGACCAGAAGGACCTTAGTAACTATCGACCGATTAGCTTGCTATTAAATGTATATAAAGTATTCTCCAAGATCCTTACAAATAGACTAAGTCAAGTTTTAGATGGAAACCAACCGAGAGAACAGGCAGGCTTTAGGAGCGGATATTCGACTCTAGACCATTTGCAAGCGATAAACCAACTAATAAAAAAAAAACGACAGAATACAATATACCTCTGTCTTTAGCTTTTGCCGATTATGAGAAGGCCTTTGAATCGGTAGAACAAATAGCAATACTAAACTCGCTACGCAAGCAGGGTACAAACGAACAGATCGTAAGAGTTTTAGAAAAGATTTATGCGAAAGGTACCGCTATAATTCGACTACATAAAGATACAGAAAAGATCAAAATTGAGAAAGGAGTACGGAAAGGCGATACAATTTCACCCAAAGTATCTACAGCTTGCTTGGAAGATATTTTCAGAAGATTGAGTTGGGAAAAGAAAGGTTTAAGATTAATGGTGAATATTTGAACCACCTAAGATTTGCGGATGACATCATTCTTATCTAAGAAAAAGCAGAAGACTTGCAAGATACATATGTATGTGTGTATGTATGTATATGTATATATATATATATATATATATATATATATATATACATACATACATATAATAAAAATAAAATAAACGAAGAAAAATGAAAAAAGAAAAGAAAAATGAGATAAAACAAAAGAATAAAAAAGTAAGTGTATCATGCTTCATTTGCATCGACAGCTCAGAAATTCACGCACCGCGCGACACAAAGCAGCGAGGCTCAGTTCCCTAGGAAACGTCCTACTATGACAATAAGGAAACGTACTCAAAGACTGGAAACATCTAGTAAAGTGGTTTTTTGTATTTCTATGAAACTAGTCTCTTAATTCCTATGGGTATCTCTACATCCCAACTCACCCTCCTGCCCCTCTCCCCCGCTTCCCCCCCTCCTCCCCCCATCTCTCCTCCCCCCCGTTTTCCTGCTCTCTCCGTTCCTCCCCCTCCCTGCTGTCCTCCCTTTTCCCCCCTCTTCCTCTATCTTTGAGATTTATGCAAGATAGCAGGAAATCGGAGGAATAGTACAAGTTACAGAGTGATCAGAATTATCTATTGAGCGGAACTGAGTCTCAAATCATAAAGAAACTGCGTGGCTCTGGGCCGTGGAGATGCTATTTAAGCCCTTAAGCTGTTGACTGCTTGAAACCCTAATCCTAACCACTAAAGTCCCTAACCTACTGACTACATCGATTTCCAATATTGAAATGACGCCGCGTGACTCTGGTCCAAAGGGGTGTCACTAAATTCTCCTGAGGTATTGACTGAATGGAGATGACGGGGACAAATCTTCCTGCAAGGTCATGGAGATGTCGCCATTACCTTGGAGAGAAGCAAGGGTCTTGATCAAGGCCAGCTATCAGGGTCTTCTGCACCAGCTGTTTCTGCAGCTGGCGAGGGACGCCAGGTCTCAGTTTGCAGGTGGCGAGTGACGTCAGTTCTTATTTCGCAGGTGGTAAAGGATTGGTTGATTGGTTGATTTGTTGTTTATGTTGTCGCAACATCTAGGTGATATGGCGCCGCTTACAAAATGTTCAAAGAAGGAATAGGTGGTAGGCCGATCCATTTGGATAATGAGTAAAGTTTTGGTATGGGAAAGATAATTAGAATGTGTCTAAAACGTGATAGTTCAAAATAGGGAATAGGACGAGTCAAAAAGGTAGGATAAAAACGCTCATAAGTGGGGCTATAATTTTTTTTTTTTTTAAGGCCAGCGTCCTCTACGAACCTGAGTACATCATATCCTGTGCAAAGGGTGAAGGAGAAACCTCGAGGAGACCACCACTTCGATCCAGGTGCTCCTCGTCCTTGTTCGAGGTCGCAAAAGAGATTCCTCTTCGTTCTCACAACGCGTGAGTTTCAAGCACTGAACACCCGGTCGTCGATGGACTCTGATACAACCCTCCGATTTGGAGAATTCCTCTTCGGGAAGATGATACCCACCGGCGTCCTAAGATGTCATCTGCTGACACGAAAACCTGCTATCAAGACTCCTGGGCGACTGGAGGCTATTTGGCCAATGACGAGAAAGAAGAATGAGAAGTTCAAGGTAGCTTTGTTTTTCTGGAGGTTCTTTCTTCCATCGTGGTTATTTTCAAGTCGACTTGTTTTCTGGGTACACGTCTATGATTTAAATTTGGCCAATAATGTGGAGGAACACTGGTCGGGTCAGGGATTTCTTTACTATTCATAAAGACATTAATTTACGTAATTTTTTGGGATGGTAGATACTTACATACCAGACTCATCTAAGTAAAGATGCTTTTGGTATACACCTGCAACTAGAGGAAGCGTAAAATTTTATTTTATTTTATTTCTTCCTTTGAGATAAGATTTTTATTAAGCATCTGCCGAACAAGCATTTTTAGATTTTAATCTATAAGGTAAATTATATATTTATTACTTTTCAATGTTGGTGTGGAGGTTGGTGAGTCGACATTGCGTCATCATTGACGTCATAGTCGTCAGTTAAGTTAATATTTTGATTTCTGATTTCTTCTTTTTTTTTGTTAATTTCTCGACGTTTTTCTAGATCTTTTTTCTCGACGCCTTTCTAGTTTCTTTTAATATTTCTTTTATTTTACGTTTCTCTCAGGAAAGGAGAGTTATATGAAATCAGGATCTTCTTAGGAGTTTAATGTTCAAATACTTTGACTAATAATAGTGTGAATACTATTCCAGTTCCATGATTATGGGAATTATGGAATACTTATGAAAGCTCTAGATTATATAATTTAGAAAACAGCGTCAGTTGCAGCGATATAAATAAGAATAAACGAAGGAAAATAAGGAGGATTAAGAGGAGGAGAAGGTAAAGACGGTATGGAAAAGGAGGAGGAGGAGGAGGAGGAGGAGAGTAGGGGAGTAGGAGGAAGACGAAGAATAGACTAACGAGGAAGGGAGGAAGAGAAGGAAGGAAGGGGAAAAGAATGAAGGGTTAGATAAAGATAAAGGATAGGGAGACGAGGAGGAAGAGGGGCAGAGAAAACAAAACAAAGGGAAGCGTTGAGGAGGAGGAGGAAGATAATCAAAGATTAAATTAAAATGAAAGGCAGAAAGGGAAGGATGAGGAAAAGGAGTAGGAGGATGAGGATGAGGAAAATAAGGAGGAGGTGAGAAGGAAGAGGAGGAGGAGGTGGGAAGGAGGAGAAAGAATGAAAATCAAAGGGAAGAAAGATGGAGGAAGAGAGGAAGGAGGAGCAGAAGGATAAGGAGGAAGAGTAGAAGGAGAAGGAGGAGGGATGAAAACCAAAGGGAAGAAAGGAGGAGGAAGATAGGAAGGAGGAGCAGGAGAAGGAGAAGGAGGAGGAAGAGGAGGAGGAGGAGGAAGAGGAGGAAGAGGAGGAGGAGGAGGAAGAGGAGGAAGAGAGGGAGGAGGAAGAGAAGGAGGAGGAGAAGGAGGAAAAACTCTAATGGTACGTGCTTCGATACCGGATGTCAGAAAAACCATACATGACAATCTTCCTTCCCCTCTCCGAAGTCTCCTGGTGGTTCAAAAAGCGTAATCACATTTCCTTTACACAAAGAAAAACGTTATTTTGCGGACACACACACCTGACGTGCATTAGAGCTTCACACACGCGCCCATTATCATTCTTATGAATACCATGGCAAGTACAGGAGGATGGGCGTCCTTGAGGCGACATATGCTTATGGAAAAAAAAGAAAAGAAAAGAGAGAGGCCCAACCGCGCATGAGAGAGAGAGAGAAAGATAGAGAGAGACAGACAGACAGACAGACAGACAGAGAGAGAGAGAGAGAGAGAGAGAGAGAGAGAGAGAGAGAGAGAGAGAGAGAGAGAGAGAGAGAGAGAGATAACGATAGAACAACACCAGACAAAACCAAAGACAAAAAGACAAAAGAAAAGGAAACGCGAAAGAAAACAGAAACCACGTTAGATGTGCAGGAATAATTAAAAAGAAGGAGGAAGGAAGAAGGAAGAAGGAGGAAGGAGGAAGGAGGAAGGAGGAAGGAGGAAGGAGGAAGGAAGGAAGAAGAAGAAGGAAGAAGGAAGACAAAGACAAAGACGACGACAAAGACGACGACAAAGACGACGACAAAGACAAAGACAAAGAGACGACAAAGACGACGACAAAGACAAAGACAAAGACGACGACAAAGACGACGACAAAGACGACGACAAAGACGACGACAAAGACGACGACAAAGACGACGACAAAGACGACGACAAAGACGACGACAAAGACAACGACAAAGACGACGACGACGACGACAAAGACGACGACGACCTAGCCAGGACCCCAAGTACCAGAGAGAGGCAGAGCCGCTCTCCGGCTCTCCGACCCCGCGCGGGACCAGCGGGGTGCCACAGGGAACAGTCTCGGCTCCTGGGAACCAACTTCAGGGGATGTCGCTTGACGTGGTGGAGCGTGATGTGACGGGACGTGATGTCCGCTGGAGCGTATCGTCACATGGTCTGGCATGGATGGCTACTGGTCTGGGAGCTGCCGAGTGAAGGTGCACAGCATCTGTGTCCAAACTTTACCAGTAATGAAGCTGAGTGTTCGGTAACTAGATACACGGTTCGACCGTAAACTAACATAGGAGACTTCAAGAGACCATATGGGTTACACTAGGCAGTTCTATATCCATTACCATCTATCATTCTTATCCATATTCCATCTTATCCTCAACCTTTCCTGTTCCCAGACAAGCGAAACGCCGTGCTAATAAGGGCTCAGTTCGGGTGTTTATTTCGATACACTTGTCGACAAATGCCACTTTCTTCCCTACACGTAGTTGTTCTTATTACTACTGAGACTGACCATTTAGAAAACTTGTATTCTGAGATTTATGTCCACACCTTATCACATGACCACGTGACGTAGTGTGACGTCACGTGACCTAGTGTGACGTCACATGGCCTAGTGTGACGTCACGTGACCTAGTGTGACGTCACGTGACCTAGTGTGACGTCACGTGACCTAGTGTGACGTCACGTGACCTAGTGTGACGTGGTGTGGCGTAGTTTGTGTATAAACTCGAGCAGGTAAGAAGATCAGTGATGGGATTGGGAAGAACTGTATCTCAATTTAATTTCTTTTATTCTATTTATCTATTTATTTATCTGTTTTACTTATTAGACTGTTTATTCATATATTTAATCAATACATTGATCTATTTTGATTATCGTTGTTATTGATGTCGTTGCAGTTGTTTCCATAGTTAATTATAATTATTACTAACAGTTATTATTATTATGCTCTTCTTCCTTTTCTTGTTATTACTATCATTATTATCATTATTATTGTTATTATCATTATTCCAGTTATTATTGTTATTATCATCATCATTATTACCATTATCACAATATCATAATACCTCAGCATTGAAGGAACTCCGCTCCATATGCATCACTGAAAGTGAAACCAAACCAAACGAAGCCAAGCAAAGCCAAACGAAACCAAACAAAGCCAAGCGAAGCCAAGCGAAGCCAAGCGAAGCCAAGCGAAGCCAAGCGAAGCCAAGCGAAGCCAAGCGAAGCCAAGCAAAGCCAAGAGAAGCCAAGAGAAGCCAAGCCAAGCAAAGACAAGCCAAGTGAAACCAAGTGAAGCCAAGCGAAACCAAGCAAAGCCAAGCAAACCTGAGGACCATCTGGGACGTTCCCACGGGTTTCTCGCCCCGGAAGATGAGAAAGTCAAAGCTAACCGTGGGTATTTAGAAAACTCGATGTCCACAAGATAAGAGAGAAACCAGCTGCCCGCATTCTTCTTCGGTAATGACCGAAAAGCTTTTGTTGAAGAAGACGTCGACCCGGTAGCCGAATCCGCCAAATCCGCCAAATCCACCAAATCCACCAAATCTGCAAAATCTGCCGAATCCGCAAAACCCACTAAATCCGCCAAATCAGTAGAATCCAAAAAATTAGTCTAATCCACCAAATCAGCCATATCAGTGAAGCACACCAAATCCAGCAAATTGGCTAAATCCGCCAAATCCGCAAAACCCACCAAATTTGCCAAATCAATAGAATCCACAAAATTAGTCTAATCCGCCAAATCAGCCATATCAGTGATACACACTAAATCCAGCAAATTGGCTAAACACACCAAATCCACCAAACCAGATAGTAGCCAATCCCCGCAAACCCGCATAAACCCATGAAATCCGCCCAATCCATCAAATCCGTCTAATTCCACCAAATTCCACCAAATCCTCCAAACCAGCCAGTAAACAACCCGCCCAAACCCATCATATCCACCTAATCCGCCAATACCATCATACTTGCAAATGTCGCAAAAACCGCCGAGCCCGGAAAAAAAAAACGGTGAAATCCCGCCAAATCCACCAATCCAGCCAAATCTGCCAATCCCACCAAATCTACCAAATTGATCAAATCTACTAATCCCGCAAGGTGCAGGGATGACCCGTCATCCAGGAGGTGCTAAGATAATTGGGAGGGTGGAGGGGTGTGGAGTGTATTCAGGGATGGAATGGGTGGAAATGATTTTATGCCTTTCCCTTTTTGGCTATCTCCCTTGTAAGGGGGAAAAGCCTTGGTATATGTATGTATGTATGTATGTATGTACTAATCCCGCCAATCCTGCCAACTCCCCAACCCAGAAACCCGCCAAACCCGCCAAATCCGCGGACAACCAGTGTCTATCACGAAAATGAATAAATTGAATAAATAGATAAATAGATAAATAGAATAAGTAAATGGTTAAACAAATAGATGAATAGATAGATAAATAAATAAATTAATGAATAAATGAATTTATGAACAAATAGTTTAATTAATCAAATGAATAGATAAATAACTAAATAAATAAATGAATTGATAAAATAGATGAATAGATAGATAAATGAATAAGTAAAAAATAAAAATAAAAATAAATGAATAAATAAATGAATAAATGAATAAATAAATGAATAAATAAATAAAGACAAATAGATCAACAAGATAAATGCATAAACGAATAAATAAATAAAACGAATAAATGATAGATGAATAAATAGACCAATAAACATATGACGTCTTGAGAGGTCTATTCGGTGGAGGAGAAACCGAACTCTACCTACTCGGGGGCAAGGTGACCCGCTGGGAAAGAATTACACTGATGATACTCTTGAGAGACGACTCTCACCTAGCGTCTGCGAGACTGTGGCGGACTTTGTAGATTCTTTTCTGGTTAGCGGAAAGGGGTTTTAATCAACCAAGAATTGGAGCCTTGATCTCCAACTCACTTGGTTCTTGTCATGACCTCCGGAGTAGCTTTAAACGGACATTTTTTTTTTTTTTTGGGGGGGGGGGAGGGGGCTCTTCTTGTCCCACTCTCACAAAGTGGGAAGTGAGAAACCCCTGGTAGGGCAAACCCTATCAGTTGCGGCAAGCCGCTGACTTTTTTAGGCCGATGTTTGGGTCGCCTCCCCGCCTGGCCAGGGTTTTCCAAGGAACCAACGCAGGAGGCACGTAGTAGGTTCAGGAATTGAACTCAAGACCACCTCTTCATGAGTTAGACACGCTATTCTTTCTTCCGGTCTTCAGAATTTTTAGATATAGTATGTATTTTTTTTCTTTTTTTTTCATTTTCTTTTTTTCCATTCTTCGGAAACATTAAGCTCGATTTTTCTTACTTTTAGCTGTTTTTTTTTTCCACTCTACAAAATATCTCGAGAGAATGGAAACTTTCTCTTTTATAAATTTTAGTCTCTTTCCAATCTTCAAAACGTTTAGATAAAAAAAAAAATCTTTTGCGATTTTCAGTCTTTCCACTCATAAAAAACTTTAAGTTAGTAAACAAAAATTTCTAAGACAAAATGTACAAATATCTACAATTTTCATTAGGATAGAAACGCTGGTAAACTGCAGTCTATGTCCTTCTCGGAAGCTGTGGAAATCTTATATCTTCAGATCGTAAATTTACAATGTGGTAGGCTTGTGATCGTAAAATTACGATGTGGACTCTACGACCTCGAGACTTAGTATATCGCAACAGCTCTGTGAAGAAATCAGCTTGATATAACTTCGCGGAAGTCATCAGCTGCTGTAGTACTTAGCAGTGAATCCAGTAGTGGCCCGAGGCATTGGTAGTAATATCAGTCAATGAGATGTCTGGTACTTGTATCAATATCAGTACCAGTTCATTTATCCAGTCAATTGGGATCAGTTATTCATTAAATGTGATACGTCTTCCTCAGACCAAAGGTATTGTCTTGAATCTTTCACCAGCCTTAGCAGACGTTCTCAAGCAAAAGAAAGTAGAATTTTAGCTGATTTTGTTACATATTTTCTGGTTTTATTGGCTTCTTTGTGAGGTCTGCCGGTGATTTTCATACGAGTAAATAAAAATTAGATTTTATATAGGTAGAAAGAGTTCGATAGTGCTGGCGGAAATATTAAAAATTACGGCCTTAAAAAAAAAAAAAAAAAAAATCATAGGTGTTATATTCTTTACAAAAAAAAAAAAAAATATAGGGGACATACGCCAGGAGACGTTTTATAGCTGGGACTGAAGTCATCAACTTTGCACTTAAATGTGATTTAGGGACTGTTGGGTGGCAAGTGATAATAGTCCCTAATGGAAATCAGAGAGGGAGGAGTGCGGGACTCGAACTCGCGACCAGGAAGAGGAGGCGAGTCCCGCCAGTTTCCGATTACGCCACCAACGCACAGTCACTCTTCAGGAACTTCGATCTTGTGCAATAAACTTAGTTGGCAAGTCATTGATTCCGTGCTCGCCTCTGAGAGCCATTTCTGCCCAGAAATACCAACATTTCTAATCTGAAAGTCATTCACATCTGGGATGCAAACCATTATTGGCGACTTTCCAGTTGGAATGAGGTCTCAGCTTTGGGGTTAGATGGTAAAAGATATGCTGGGAGCTTGATCGTAAAATATTCCAAGCTTAATTATGTTTGTCTGTGTCCGCGCGTTAACCTAGTGGACACCGTTTTGAGCTCATAAGCAAGTGGTCGTGAGTTCGAGTCCTGGGCCACGTTGCGGGCTTGCTGCGTTGGTTTCCGACAGCCCTGGGAAAGCGGGGAAGCAAACCAACGTCGGCCTAAAAAAAAGGGCTTACCGCAACTGTCAGGGCTTTGTCCTATTAGGGGTTTCTCACTTCCCACAACGTGGGAGTGGGATGGTAACTTTTGATTATTTTCTTAGGTGGTGAAGAGCCTAAACCAGGGGATGCTAAGTAGCTGCGGCCGAAGCCGTCACCTTTGCCCTGTTATGCGCTATTATAAGTAAAATTTTCTGTGTTGTTAAAGTATTTTGGTAATGATGTAATTAGAGGTGGGCTGGTGTGTTTTTGTGCTGCTTGTTTGTGTACACAAACATTAGATTTCTTTGTCACACTTGAATTGAACATGTTTAGGTTTAAGAAGGAAATAAGCAAGAAATAGTCTACCAATAGAGTGGTTAACGAATGGAATAATCTTACTAACCATGTAGTAAACGCTGAG
>NC_134797.1:44882971-44892971 GCF_046742065.1 Oratosquilla oratoria | reverse complement strand
TGTAGGCCTTATGGTCTCTTCCAGTAGCCTCCATTCTTATGTTCTTATGTTCTTATGCAGTGAGAGTTGAAATAATTGGTTGTTTAAGAGAAGATGAGATATTTTTATGGATAAGGATGACAGGTGGTAACGAACATGGAACTGCATAGTGTAGGCCTTATGGTCTCTTACAGTCTCCTCCATTCTTATGTTCTTCTGTACTTATGTAGCGAGAGCCGAAACAACTTGTTGTTTGAAGAGAAGATGAGATAACTTTATGGATAGGGATGACAGGTGGTAAGGGAAATGGAACTGTCTGGTGTAAGCCTTATGGTCTCTTGCAGTCTCCTCTATTCTTATGTTCTTATTTTTCCTTTCTTTCCATCATCAAAATCGACCCCATGGGACGTCCACATCTCAAGGAACTTCAAGACACGGGATTGTTCCACAAGGATAGAAGCGCTGGTAGACTACAGTCCATCAGACTTCAAATAAACATCGAAACAGAATTGACGTTTTGTCTACTTTTCAATCCATGTGTCATCTGCTCTTACGGTTGAGCCTACACACTCCTCCTGTTGTACTATGCACACCCTTGTGATATGATTTGTTGCAATTAATAATGTATATACGGATTGGACTAAACTGAAGCTGCGAGGAATAAATACATGTATGTAATTGGAAGGTGCCGAGAGGTCCATCAAAAGAAATACAACGTGAGAATGAAGGAGTCTCCTCTATTAATGTACGGCGTTTCATTTATTAGAGCTACCTCAAAGCACTCGGTAGAATTCTAACAAGTGTCGTTTCTTTGGATATATCAATACGTAGACTACAGCTACGGTCAATTATGCAAGAGTTGCACAGGCGATGATTCATTCACACGACTTGATAAGAAAAAAAAGAAAAAAATCGGAAGGAAAGATAAGAAACTTGTTTGACGTAAACCGATAAACAGACATACGACACTTCGCTTCACCTCGGGGCTCCATGAAGAAGAACGAAGAGAAGAAACATGACACTGACACAGGTGGCTCTTGTCCGCGAGACGGAAGTGGCGAAGAGTCTCCTCCTCCTCCTCCTCCTCCTCCTCCTCCTCCTCCTCTTCCTCTTCCTCCTCCTCTTCCCCTTCCTCTTCCCCTTCCTCTTCCTCCTCTTCCTCTTCTTCCTCCTGTTCCTGTTCCTCCTCCTCCTCCTCCTCCTCCTCTTCCTCCTCCTCCTCCTCCTCCTCCTCCTCCTCCTCCTCCTCCTCTTCCTCCTCCTCCCCTCCTCTTCCTCCTCCTCCCCTTCTTCCTCCTCCTCTTCTTCCATATGACGCAACTGGTGTTATTCTCACTTATGTAAGACTGAGGATTGCAAAACTGCCACGAGACGCTAAGTTCTTAGTTCGTATAAAGTACTACTACGAAAATGTCGACTCGAAAGAAAATTAACATTATGCTCATCAAAATCAATGATAGATATCTCGGTAACAAAACACTCAAGCAGTGACCAGACCCATTACGTAAAGGTTTTAGTAATATTTACTTACTAACCCTTTCCAGCATTGATTTAACCATTGATTTAACCTTGTCCCCAATATTGTAACTCTCCAGCAAAATGGTGAATGATGTTTTTGATTGTGATTCAAAACAGACTTTCCTATAATGTAGGAGGCACAATGTGATTGTATATATAATAATAACAATGTTGATAATAACACTGACCAATGGATTCGACAACATTACGAAGTGTTTCGAAGAAGAAGATGATGAATCATTATCATCATTATCATTATTATTATTATTATTATTTATTTATCTATTTATCTATTTATTTTTGGCGGGGACACAGCAGATTTCAAAAAGTAAGTAAAATTTTGGAACACCCTGTATATGAGAGAATAATAAGTATTTTGAAAGAGTAAGATTTTTAAGCACCCTCTAGATGAGAAATTACTGCAGAATTCAAAGAGTTAGTACCATTTTTGTAGATTTAAAAGAATGAATACGTAATTTAGAACACCCTGTAGATGAAAGAATAATGTACATTTCAAAGTTTGAATACGTTTTTGGGATACGCTGTAGATGAAAGAATACTGTATATTTTCAAAGAGTAAATTTTTTAAACCACCCTGTAGACAAGAAAGCAATGTATATTTGAATGATTGAATACGTCTTTGAAACACACTGTAGAAAGAATACTTTATATTTCAGATAGTGAGTACCTTTTTTGGGAAACCCTGTAGACGAGATAACAGCACAGTAAGGACGAACTATGTAGGTTCTTCCTCGAGATCCTGAGTGGCTGAGGACCGAGGACTGAGGAGAAAGAGGATCGAGGACCGAGAACCGAGGACCGAGAACCGAGAACCGAGAACCGAGGACGGAGAACCGAGGATGACAGAGGACAGAGGACAGAAGACCGAGGTTCGAGGACCGATCACAGAAAGGATAGAGGTCCGAGGACTACGGACCGAGGACCGAGAGAACCGAGGACAGCGGATCGATGGACTGGGGACCGAGGAGAGAGCATCGAGGACTTGAGTGACCGAGGAAAGAGAACCGAGGCCGGAGGATCGAGGAAGGAGGACCGAGGACCGAGGACCGAGAGGACAGAGGACCTAGGACCGACAACCGAGATCCAAGGACCAAGGACCGAGAACCGAGGCCGGAGGACCGAGAACCGAGGCCGGAGGACCGAGGGCCGAGGCCGGAGGACCGAGGACCGAGAACCGAGGGCCGAGAACCGAGGACCGAGAACCGAGGACCGAGAACCGAGGACCGAGAACCGAGGGCCGAGAACCGAGGACCGAGGACTGAGATGACGGAGGACCGAGGACCGAGGACCGAGAGCACAGAAAACTGAGGATGATAGGGGACCGAGGATCGGCGACCGAGGAAGGCAGTTTCCTTGTAAACTGGTACCGGTCACCGACGGCGGACCGGTCGCGCTAAACCGGCGAAACCGGTCGTGCCCTTCCCGTCCCTTGGTGCCCTTCTCATCCCTCCCGATCCCTTCTAGTTTTAGTAAATGTGACTAGAAGCTTCTGGGATTGTTCTAGAGCCTTAGTAAGTCTTTAGGAACTCTAGGACCGTCTTAGAACCTTTCTAGTATTTTAGAAACATTTACGAAAGTGATGAAAATTTTCTAGCTTCTTAGGAGCATCTAGACAGTAATAAAAATGTCTAGTTTCCCAAGAACCTCTAGAACCCTACTATACATTTTTTGCTCGCTATGAACATCTAGAATAATTCTAGAACCTTATTAGTTATATTTAGAACCATGCTAGAATCTTTCTAGTACCTTAGAAACATCTTGTACCATCCTATCACCTTACTAGTTAAAAAAATAAATAAATAAGATCATGACAGGACCTTTCTAATTCTCTAGGAAATTCTACGACCGTATTAGAACCTCGCTATTTCTCTAGGAGTTTCTAAGGCAGTACTAGAACCTTTCTAATTTCTAGAAGCCTTTAAAATCATCCTAGAATTTTTTTAGTCCAATGGGATATATCTAGAACTATTCTAGAGCCTCTCTAGTACTTTAGAAACTTCTAGGATTGTGCTAGAACATTCATTTTTTCTTTGGAACCTCTAAGATAGTACTAGAAAAAATCTAGTTTCCTAAGGATCTTTAGGGTCATTCTATAATACTTCTAGTTCTCTAAGAGCCACTAGAACCTTTCTAGTACTCTAGAGATAATTAAAGTGATAGTTGCTAATAGACATGGAACTGCCTAATGGCCTCTTGAAGTCTCCTCTATTTTCATGTTCTTATGTTCTAAGATTGTTCTAGAGCCTTTCTAGTTTCTTGGGACCCATTCGTACAGTACTTGAAACTTTCTAGCTTCTTAAGGACCTCTAGGAATGTGCTAGAACCTTTCTGGTTCTCTAATAACTTTTAAAACCATACTAGAATATTTCTAATTATCTCAGAACTTCTAGGATCGTGCTAGATATTTTCATTTATGCCGTAACCTCTATAACCGCGCTAGTACATTTCTAGTTCACTAGGAATTTCTACGATAATGCTAGGACCTTTATGGTTTTCTAGTATTTTATAAAACCATCCTAAAACCTTTCTACTTTCTTAAGAACCTCTACAACTGTACTAGAATATTTCTAGTTTCTTGGGAATCTCTTGGGCAATACTAGAAAATATCTAGTTTCTTAAGGAGCTTTAGGACCATGCTTTAACACTTCTGGTGCCTAGGAACCTCTAAGACCATCCTAAAACCTTACTAGTTCTTAAGGAATTTCTAGAACTGTGCTAAAACCTTCCTAATTAATTACTCTAGAAACTTCTATAAGCATATCGAATTCTTTATGTTCCTCTAGGAACTTCTACGACCCTGCTCGAACCTTTCTGTTACCCTAGGATAATCTAGGATCATCTTTGAACATTAGTAGGTCTCTAGAAAACTCTAGGACTGCCCTAGAATCTCTTTAGTATTTTAGAAACTACTAAAAACGTTCTAGATCAATCCTAATTTCGTAGGACATTCTAGGGACGTTCTAGAACTTTTCTAGCTTTTAGAAACCTCCATGAACATCCCAGAACCTTTCTTTAGGAACATTTAGAATAGTTCTAAAACCTTTCTAGTAATTTGGAAACCTTTAAGATTATGTTAGAACCTTTCCAGTTTTTCAAATCATCTAGGAAAGCTCTAGGTTTTTTATTTCTTATCTCAATGACCATCCTAGTACTTTTCTAGTTGCTAAGCCTCTATGACCATCCTAGAACCTAGGAAAGAGCTAGATTTTTTTTATCTTCCTATCTTTCTGACCATCTTAGCACTTTTCTAGTTGCTGAGCCTCTATGACTATCCTAGAACCTTTCTAGCATTCTAGGAACCTGTAGGACCCTCCTAAAAATGTTCTAGTTTACTAGTAATCTTTAGACTATCAAGTAAGGCTTTATTTTCTATGATAGGAAGACGTTCACCACCTGAGACGAAAGGGTTGAAAATTTCAGATTCAGGACTTTGTCTGGAAGTCCAAGCCTATAGGCCAAAGGTCTCTCTATGTCACAGGTAAGCGACTCCTTGCGTATAATTACGCTGTTATGAAGTTGTGAATCATTGTCTATTGTGTGGTTTGCCGAGGTAATTTTGACTTTTTTTTTTCTTTCAAATTTTGAAAATTTATCGAGATCTGCGTCGCGCAGCCTAAGAGTAATTGAGAAAATTTTATTTCACAGGTTTCTTAATATGATTTACTGATCGGGAAAAAAATCTTTATCGAAAAAAAAAGATTTTGTGGAAACCTGTTGAACAGTCTTGCAATGATGCCAAGTCCTTGAAACACCCTGTAACGCTTGAGAAAGTAAATCAAGAAGGCGGATATTACGCCGATTATTTGGCGAAGTATCGCCAATTAAGACGATAATATCGCCATTGTTGTGCAGAAAATACGCCATATTCGAAGAGTTTCACCGAGAGTTAGGCGTTATTTTGTAAATTCCAGCCAATGTTTAACTAGACGTGTTTCAACCAAACCAAACCAAGTCAAACCAAACCTAACCTAACGAAATCAAACTTAACTTAACCTAACCTAACCTAACCTAACCTAACCTAACCTAACCTAACCTAACCTAACCTAACCTAGCCTAACCTAGCCTAACCCAACCTAACCTAGTTTATCATAACTTGGAATACCTAAACCTAATCTTACCTAACCTAATCTTACCTATATTACACAATGTAGCCTAGTACAACCTAACCTAACCCAGCCTAACCTAGTCTATCATAACTTGAAATATCTAAACCTAATTTTACTTTACCTAACCTAACTTATATTACAAAATGTAGCCTATTACAACCTAGCCTAGCCTAACCTACACTAGTCTAGCCTGGCCTAGCCTAGCCTAGCTTAGCCTAGCCTAACCTAGCCTAGGCTAACCTAACCTAAACTAGCCTAGCCTAGCCTAGCCTAGCTTAACCTAACCTAACCTAACCTAGTCTAACCTAACCTAATCTAACCAAACCAAACCTAAGCCAACCAAACCAAACCTAAGCCAACCAAACCTAACCCAACCAAACCTAACCCATCTTTGCTTAACCCAACCCAACCTAACCTAATCTAGCATAACCTAACCTAACCTAACCTAATCTAACCAAACCAAACCTAACCTAACCCAACCAAACCTAACCTAACCCAACCAAACCTAACCTAACCCAACCAAACCTAACCTAACCCAACCAAACCTAACCTAACCCAACCAAACCTAACCTAACCCAACCAAACCTAACCCAACCAAACCTAACCCAACCAAACCTAACCCAACCAAACCTAACCCAACCAAACCTAACCCAACCAAACCTAACCCAACCAAACCTAACCCAACCAAACCTAACCCAACCAAACCTAACCCAACCAAACCAAACCTAACCCAACCAAACCAAACCTAACCCAACCAAACCAAACCTAACCCAACCAAACCTAACCCAACCAAACCAAACCTAACCCAACCAAACCAAACCTAACCCAACCAAACCTAACCCAACCAAACCTAACCCAACCAAACCTAACCCAACCAAACCTAATCCAACCAAACCTAATCCAACCTAACCTAACCCAACCTATCCTAACTTAACCTAACCTAACCTGTGGTCGTGAATTGAGCCTGAAACCAATGTAATTAATCACTTGGACCATTCTGATGACGTGCTAACACTGGTATACTACACCTTTGCTGAGGCTCGTCCCCGGACCCCTCGCGTTGAAAGCAGAGACGCTACCCGCTACTTTGAAGTCAAATCAGCCAATCCTCGACGCTATCTTCTCTCCTGAATAGAGATGTGTTGGTCACTTCAGTCTCTTCTAAACCATTTCACAAAAACTCCTTCCCGTAACAGGGTTATATACTAAACCCTTAAGCATAGGGCCTTTCACTTTAGAACCATGTCTTCCAGAGGTTATATCCGAAGTCAAAACACGGGGGGGAACAAACCTAATCGCAGAGAAAATAAAATGAAAATACTATCATGAACAAGAGGACTATCATTTCATCCTCCTGTATATAAATAGACATCCATGAAGCTTTGAATCATCTACCATTTAGGGCTATATATCACTGACATTGACAGCAGGCAACCCTCCAATCCCGAGCAGAGTAAGTCATGTTTTGTTCCGAAGCAAATGGGATTCGCTCATTCGCGGCGAGTTGATAGATAGCCGGGAATAACGAGGCGGAATGATACCCGCCTCCCGGATCCACGAGATGAATCCTTCGCTCGGAACAGACTCTATTCAACAGTAGTTCCTGTCGTATATAACACTCCGTTTTTGGTTCCAGCAGACCAGCACAATTTCATTATATTCTTTCCATTTGTGGTGACTGATGGAATTATACTTTGCCCTCGGAACAGACTATTCCTTCTTGAGTAGTAGTTCCCAAACTATCGTATATGACAGCTTAGCTCCAGCATACCAAAGTTTCGTATATTCTTTCTATATATACCTATTCTATTTTCATCTTGATAGAAAACGGGTTGTGGTTACAGATGGATTTATACTTTGCACACATGTAAAAGCAGACTGTTGTTCTTGAATTGATTTGATTTTTGTTATTAAACGACGTTTTTGAGCAGATGAATTCACGTCCCCCCCCCCTGTATCCTTCTCACGCCTCCATGGGGAGGGGGGGGAGGGGCGCCCCCTAGTTTGAGACTCTCTGCTCCAGATGGTCCGCATCTTTATGTGGTAGACGTCTCTCTTCCATCTGCCGTCAAATGATTTTATTCATAGAATAAAAGTGCCATCGACAGCGAAATACAGAAGTGTATAATGAGCTCATTTTAACTCATTCTTCCGTTTTGTTAATTTCAATTTGATTTTTCAATTTTCAATTAAAATTTTATTTTAAGTCTATTAATTTTTAATCTAATTTAATTTCATTTTACTTTATTCTAATTGTAATTCATTTATTTTTTTGCTTAATTCTAATCTTATGTTAATTCCATTTTAATTAGATATTTATTTGAATCTATTTTTATTCTAATTAAAAATCATTCTTTTGCTGTGTAATACATCTTTAAATTTATTTTCTCTGCCGTCAAGTAATTTCTTATTTTTAGGTAAGGGAAATACATCCACATTCCATATTCAACAAAAAAATTATGATGGTAATACTAACCACTTATATATAAAAAAAATTGTGTTTCAAAGAACGAAAAAATAAATAGATAAATACGTGTATAGATACATAAATTAGTAAGATTACCATACTTAACTGAACAAAACAAAATATGTGGGGGTGGGGTGGGGGGTGGTGGTGCCTCTCCATAAGATTTCCATAGTAAAACACACACACACACACACACACACACACACACACACACACACACACACACACACACACACACACACACACACACACACACATACATACATACATACATACATACATACATACATACATACATACATACATACACACACGCATACGCATACGCACACGCACACGCGCATGCGCGCGCAGACGCAGACGCACACACACACACACACACACACACACACACACACACACACACACACACACACACACACACACACACACACACACACACACACACACACACACACACACACACACACACACACACACACACACACACACACACACACACACACACACACACACACACACACACACACACACGACTCATGGTGCAGTGGTAGAGTTCCCGGCTGTCACTACAGCGGTCCGGGTTTGAATCCCGCCCAGGGCTGAAATAATTTCAGTATCGTTGTGCTGCGGGTCGTTACTCCAATTCTCGTGGGCGGGGAGTTAGGGGTGTGTGTGCGTGTAAGGTCACAGCATTTCCCATAGATCGGTTAAGTATGAGCTCTGAGCTCTCTTCCGGGAGGGAAATAACTGTTGATCACGAGTCTAAAACGTGATCCAAGACCATGGTGAATCACGTACACACACACACACACACACACACACACACACACACACACACACATATATAATATATATATATATATATATATATATACATATATACATATATATATATATGCATATATACATATATATATATATATATATACATATATACATATATATATATGTGTATATAACTTAGCCTAATATCTACTCATCTTACTCTGGTTGCCGCCGTGTGATTTTATTCAATAGCATGAGGCTCCTAGATTGGGTGTTGTAGTGTCTACATATTGATCTAATACGACTAGATATTCACATGGAACGTTGGAGGTCCCTTAGTTGCAATATTTGCCTTAATTCTAAGGGGGAATAGGGGCTACTATCCTGTGACTGGGTCTATCTATGGCTGCTCTTGTTATTTTCATGTCCTATTTGCCTTACTGTGTATTATCTATTTTATTGATTCATTTATTTATCTGTATTTATCTAGTTACTCATTTATTTATATAAGTATTTACTTAATTTTTATCTATCTCCTTATTTATTTATTTGTGTATTTATTTATTCACATATTTATTCTTTCATCTATTCATCTATTTAGTAATTTATCTATTTATTATTTATCTATTTGTTTATCTAGCTATCTATTCATTCATTTTATTATTTATTTATTACTTAATATATTTTGTTTCGTGTATATATTCATGTTTTTATATATTTATTTATCAGTTTCTTTATACAATAATTTATCTACTTATCTATTTAACTAATTATTGATGTACTTATTTATCTATTTATGCATCTATTCATTTACTTATTCATGCATTTATTTACATTATTTTTTATTTACTTACTCATCTGTCCACATATTCATTCATTTATTTATTAAGCTTTCTATTCATTCGTTTATTTGTATGTTTTCCTTTTTGCGGCTTTTTGAAAAATGAAGAAAACAAATGAAGATAAACGCAGACAACAAGGTGCCACCGACAGCGGTCAGCTGTGCTGTCCAGCTAGTAAATCTTTGAATAAACCAGTAAATCTTTGTATAAAGCTCCCCCTCCCTCCTGTCCGCTGCGGGGAAAGCATCCCCATAATTTCGACGATTTACTTGTCTCGCAAATGGTCGGCTCCTTCTCCA